>NC_061778.1:20147461-20456990 GCF_022458985.1 Mugil cephalus | reverse complement strand
ACTTAAACCGGTGACCAAATATTAAGCAGAAGCCACGTGCATCCTGAGGGCACAGACCCAGCTGGTGGATTAACTCCAGCCTCAGGCTTTTACTGGGCCCAAAAGTGGCCCATCACCACTCTGGGGGGACACTTTTGATGTGAGTCACTGGATTACAGCCCGAACAGAGGGGGAAGCTAAAGGTGCTCATGTCTGTGTGTGTGCACGCTTGTTTGTAAGTGCGGTCTTTTTTTTTTTTTTGTGAGGGTCAGGGTGCATTATGGCAGGGGAGGAAAGCTTGGAACAGCTGGGCTGAATCTGAAGTGGGACACAACAGTGGGAGAGCTTGGGGGCAGGACAGAAAGAAAAAGAGAAGGACATGGGGCAGGCACGTAGATCCAGGCGGGCGGGCAGGCAGGCAGGCAGGCGGCCGGGCTGCTGACGGGACCTTTTGAGGCAGCAGCTGGTTGGAGTGGGGGTCTCACCAGCTGTGCCTCCAATGACCTCTCCCCACAATTCTCCACCTCCTCTTCCTCTCCGATACTCCACGTACCCTCCCCCAGCAAACTAGAGTCCTCACCCAAATGTAGGCAAAGACACACACACACACACACACACACACCACACGACCATCTGGCAGTAGGAGGACAGTTGTCTCTCTGATTGCTCCATAACAGTGTTGAGGGAGTCTTGGTAAAACACAGCACCACGCCCCCGACCAAAGCCCTGGAGAGATGGAACTATTCTTAACCAGACGTCTTCCAACAAGCCTGCTCTGACGTCGCACATCCAGGGACGGGTCCCTGGATAGAGGGATCACGACAACTCAAAGGCTATGACTCACACACAACTGTGAGACAACACGGAGCAGCAGAATTAGCAGCACCGGGAGCAAAACACATGCAGACTTTCTCTTTCCTTTTCTAAGTCCGCGTCAGACAGAAAGGGGTTTTGATAGGAGGTAATAATCTTGACATATCCTTTTATGACAATCACGAATAAAAGGGCATGTAAAATACTTTAAACGTGGCGTAAATGTGACAGTTCAGTGGAAGAATCATTGTCTAATAAGAATGGAGTCATTCCAAAAGTGTGTCTCACATGAAGCCTCTTGGAGGAGAGAGGCTGACTCATGAATCTCAGCGAGTCCCCGTGTGCCACCTCCTGCATCATGATCCGCATCTTGGCTGACAGTGCCGATCAGCTCTGATTTATGCAATAAAGAAAAAGTTGGCTCGCGTGACGCACGGAGCATCACTTCAGAAGTGCTTATTCAGAGCACCACTAAATCAGGCGCATCCGCGGAGTAACTGATTCAAGCTCTCCTCCCGTTTCTCACTCCGTCGCTCCGTTTCTCGCCGGCAGGGTGAATCAGACGCATCTGATGCTCGAGAAACAGCTCGAGAAAAAGAAAGGGGGGGGGACATGGAGAGAAGCCTGAGAGAAAAGACTGATTTAGAGAGAGAGAAACAGCGACAAAAGAATTTTTTGGGTTTAAGCCCAGACGTGGAGGAGCTTCATACCGCGCTGCAGAGTCAAGAGACTCTTCAAAGACATCGGGATTTTGACGTCATGTTTTAATTAGAAATAGCTCATAAAATACTGAGTGTATTTTGTAGTTTGTCTTAGTAGCTCTTCGCAATAGGATATCAACATTAGGAACACAACAACACACACAATGCACACAACAGTAGGTCGTACTGGATGGAAATACCCATTAATTAGCCATCCTTTATTTATCTGGAGGATTGTTGGGGGGGCTGGTTATGAGGCTGGGTACAACCTGAACATGTCCACAGTCTATCACATATGAAATATCATCTGTGCAGGACAGTCTAATTCTGTTAAAAGTTACCAAGATTAGCCTATAAATCCTTCCCTTGTTCTTCCGTTTATTCTATTATCCAGACATGTTCCAGCCTGGAAGCCAGCCCAAACTTCACCCCGCCCACAAACTTGGTCTGGAGTTGCTCTGTTGGGAATTATACTCCAACGACCAATCAAATTGTTTAGGATGTGTACATATGGTGAAGGACAGAGTGGTAGCAACGTAAGCATACGTGTTTTTCTGAAATGAAAAGTCTCCGACCGGTTGTGGGACTACCTAGTTGTTTGTAGAGGATTTGTTTTCTTCTGAACTTCTGTCTTTTGAACCCATATTTAAATGATCATACTCTGATAATGAAGTCCACGCCAGACATGTTCTTCAAGCTTTTGAAAAGGCTGTTTCTACTTAAAACTGAATATCAGGTCCACTTTTGAGAGGAAACGTTTCTTTTGTTATAATTTATTAATGGTTCAGCTTGAGTTCATGTGTTTCCCGAGAACCGTGAGCGCCAGCTGATGAGTTCTGAACTGTCAACATCGGTGAACTGCTCCACAGCGGCCATCGTATTCCTGATAGAAATGCTGTAAGAGAGCAACATGCGAAAGTATCTTTTAAGCCCTGCCAATTTCAAACCGCTGAGAAGCCAAGCAGCAGTCCCTAGGGGGAAGAAAAAATGAAGCCAATGCTGCACTTTCTCAAATGATCACTTAAAGCTGGCTCCAAAAGAGACTCAATCCCCACGGACCCACAGACCCTCAAGTTAAAATGTCCAACTTTAGAGCAGAGATGTTCACAGTGTGGGGGGAAAAAAAATCTCCATCTAAGTCAGTATAGTCAGTCAAGTGTCGGCGGTGCAGTATGGCCGTCTCGTGCTCATGTGTATTAAATTTGTTTTGTGTAGCATCTCCATCTAAAGACAGGGGACCTCAGAGGAGAGCTGTGTTAATTGGCAAGCCAAAATCCGCTCCTCTCCTCTCTGAAGGCCCTGAAGGGTTAGCAGTGTGAATATTAGATAGGGACAGATTGCATTAGATAACACAGACCTACATAGATAGTGTACATGCAGAGATTCGCGAAGGCAGGGAGCTTCACTCATCCACAGACGGCGAAGAAGTGCGTTGAAGGCCTTGAATTTCTTGAAAAGACACTGTTTTTTTTATTTGGTTCATCGCATCAACATTGGCTAAGAAGTTCCTTACTTACAACTTTGATTTTTCTATAATTAAACAGAGCATCTTTAAAAATAGAAGAGCGTTAGAGGAAGCTAATAGGGAGAAAAGAGAAAAGTAGGGTGTTGAACACGTCTTGCTGTTTAATTCCGATTGAACAGCGTGCTCTTTCAGGTCTTCATTTTCATAACAAAGCATATTTCTGTTTCATATCTACAGTAGCCCACTGATGCACATGGGTGGGAGGAGCCCACACAGCACACTGGGGGGCCCAAATAAATCTATCCAAACTTTACTTTGTAAAGCTCGTGGCCTCAGGCAAACAGTTTTTTTTTTTTTGTGGCTGTTGTTTCTTCTGTTTGTTGGGCAAGGTTTAAAAGCAATAGATAAGAACCAGGGGATTACTGGGGAAAACTGGGAGTGCAAGAGATGAGTGTTGACTGCTGCGGAATGAACTGTAATAGGGAAATGAAAGTGTATACATAATGCATGGTTTCTTTGTAGCTCACAAGGCCTCTGAATATCCTCATTCCCAAGACACAGAAGCCCAAGGAGCTACCGTGCATCATCATAAAGGTAAAGTGGTGATCAAGCGGTAGGAAATGTTGTGGATGTGGAGTTGGTGTGGAGCAGCAACCGCTGCAAAATTACACACACACACACACACACACACGCCATGCATAAACAACCCTGCACGTCACAAGAAACCGTACATGCAGCTGCTCTGCGGCCTGGAGATCTGTCCATCAAAACAAGTCTCCGGGGCGAGGAGACGTTTGGCTTTCCCTGCCCTGAAAGCAGCCAAAAGGATCTTTCAAAACGCACTGGAGTCAAAATAGGCGGCCGAACCTTTGCCTGACTGCGCTACACCTGAGCAAGAGAAAACACCTGAAGCACGTCCTCTCTATAGCTGGAGCCGGAGCCGTGAACTGCAAGAGTTGGCTGCCAGGATGTAAACAAAATCCATGTGAGGAAAGGAGCCGTGCGGAGCGTGTCAGGGGTGTGCGCGTGTTTGTGTTCATGCGTGTGTGCGTGAGTGAGTGAGAGACGAGAAAGAGGAAAAAAAAAAAACTTCAAAGCTGGTCTACAGCTGAGAAGGGGGGTTAAAAGGGGTTGAGATTTTCCTCTGGCTCTCAGGAATGCGGAGCAAGAGCAATAACACATTCCCTATGTGGAGCGCAGTGAGCATCATAGGATGGACAGCACGTCAACACGCAGGAACAAAGAGTCTGGGCCGCCTCGGTCTGTTCTCCCCGCTCGTATCAAGCAGCCATCTGGTGAACTGGACGGTCCAGGATGCGACTGAGTCAGGCTGTTGTCCCGCCCTGCAGTCATTTATTTTTTTCCTCCCAACAGCTTATTGCCTCCCCCCATCCTTTTCTGTTCTTTGGAACTAAAAATGAAAGTCACGGAGTGATGTCAAGGGGGGGCAGTGTGGGCACTTAAAGAGAATAGTACATACATGGTCACATCCCCTGACATGGTGACTTCATAGAGAGTGAAGTGGTGGTGCGGGTTGAGAGATGAAGGGAGGGAGGCTCCTCTAATCATACCGTAGTGTTCCCATTACATCAAATCATTTCCTGGCTGGGTGTCGCCTTGGCACCTCCACAATATTCCTCTGTGATCCGAGGCGAGAGCAGACACAGCCCGTGGGAGGACGGTCTATATACTCTCTATTGATCTCCTTGTTAAGGCTTGTTGAGGCCTGAGGTGCCTGGAGCCTCATCCATTAAAACATAACTAAAAAAAAATAGAAAAACAAAACAGAGCACTACGGCTTTATAGTAGGTTTCTTCACGCTCGCAGAGTAATCTCAGAGTGTGTTCAGATCTGTGAAAACGATATCAGAAGGATCGTATCATGCCTAATGACGTAAGTCATCTCAGCTTTGAAATACAATAGGAAATCAATGTTACTTGATGTTTTGGGTTTCCTACTCCAAAAGGGGGCTTGAATGCGGTCGGGAGGAGAGGTTTGTGAGTACGATCATATCAGCTTGTACACAGGCTGATAAGGAAACGTGCTGCCAGTAATATGGGATGAAAATTTTATTACCTCTGTGGGCCTCTCTTTCTTTTATTGAGTTTAAGATGGAGTTCATTTGGAGCACGTCACTCAGACTTCTCATGTTGCTGATTCTGAAGCGGACCAATGACATGTTATTTCGGCAGTGTGGACATTCACCAACAAGGACAGTCCACTAAATAACACTAGTTCCACTCTCTTACCGAGAGTTAGATCAGACAATCAACACCTCTCCTGTATGTTTCACTTCGTGCTAATGTGAACTAGCAGCTGGAAGTAAACTCTGAGTTTACTTTAATTAGCTGACCTTTCACTCTTGAATTCTGTTTTCATATTCTTTGGAAAGAGCAAACTAACTGTTTCCACCCATCTTTCCCGTCTAAGATCACCAACTTCTGGTTAGTCGGAATATGACCCTGGCAACACATCATTTGGATTTCATTATGAGGGTGATTCAACCGATAAAAGAGGAAAAAAATACGTCTGCACACAACCGGATAGTCCAAGAACCAATCAGAGTCATTTTATTGTAAACAAATTCCACTAAGCAGCGCTGTTACTCTTCTGTCCATGACTGCATAAAGCCCAACCAAACGTTTTGATTGGCCTGTTATATCTTTGTCGGGGCGTACTCAGTCCCCAATGGAGCAACTTCAGACTAACGTTCCTGGTATCAGTCTTCTCATCTAAACTTCGGTGAGAACTGCACATTCCCTAGCCTTTTTCCCAAGCTAAGTGTATTTTCTTTTAATTTTGTTGTATCATTTAAAACTGACTCCTTAACTAAGTAAACTGACTTCCAATTAATGCTTTAATTTTTCTAATGGTAAAAAACACCCCTTGAGACTGTCATCTATGCATGAATCTTAGGCATGTGTTTTCTTTCTCTGTCGAACACTCAAGCATCAGTACGCTGCTTTGTGGGACTGGTGCAGTCACGAAAGCAAACATATTTAATTACATTCTCCAAGTAAAATCAAATCAAAAGTAGTCAGTGCTCGAGTCACATAATGTCATGTAGTGCGGTAAATCAACGGACATTTCCCGCTGTTCATGGCATGAGGTAATAAATTGGGCTGCAATAATTTCACGTCCTGGCGCTCGTCCAAACAGGGGAGTAAATGGCCGCGTTCAGATTTCAAAGTCATTGTACATTTGGGTTTCGCTTGGAAAACATTGAACTAAAGGTCTGCAGCCTGAGTGTCTCCGTCTGCACTGAGCATTCGCATCCATTCGTCCTAGCAGTCAAGAGCACCCTAACATAATACCTAGCCGACTGTACTGAGCGCGAAAGGCCTGGCTTGAGTGGCTGGCTGATTTACAGGCATTCTGGGTGGCTGGCTTGCCGCAGACAAACCCTGAATCCCTGCAGGGTTTGCTGGGTTTACTGGGTGGACCGGCTACTCATCTTCTTCTTACGAGTGGAGACAGACAAAGGCAGGTCTGTTCCTCTGGGGGCCAGCAGGCAGAGGCTGCCACTTCCCCTGACCAAAAGAGAAAGGGGGAAAGTGAGACAGATGAAGAAATGAGACAAAGTAAGACTAGGACAGATGAAGAACAGAGATGAAGAGGGCTCGTTTAATAACTGTGAGAAAACAGCAAGAAGACATGGTGGATTCTACTATATGAGAGGAGGAAAAATAAAGAGAAAGAGTGCAGAGGAAAGGTCACGCACCGCCTAATACCTGTATATTGTCCAATATGGTCCTTGCGTGATGACCTACAGCCCAACTAAATGTCACTTTTCATTGCCCTTTTCACAAAGTATTTGTCTCACAGCTTGTAAGAAGTCACGGCGGGAACTATCCCCTCTAAATGCTAACACTATCAGCGATCTCCATCTCCCGTGTGGTTGTTTCTTTCTTTCACAGTGGCATTTTGCTGCAGCTCACCCGCGAAACAAGACACCTCTCCCTCCTCCACGCTGCCCTCCTTTCATCTCTCTGCCCATGTCTCCAGCGCCGACAATGGCTCCTCACCTCTTTCCTCTCAGCCCGCGGACTCACCCATCTGGCCCTGCAAATAGCTGCTGTCACGTCAAAGGCAGTTCACAAGATTTGAATTCACGGGTCTCCTCTTTTCAGACTGACTCCAACAGATTTTGGAGCCGACGCAACACATAGGAGGTTATATTATCTTGAATTACTTCTAGGACTGTGAGGACATTTTGTGCAACAAACGCATCCAACATCTGTAGAAAATGGTTACACCATCACCACTGCATGTTACACCATCATCACTGTGCTAGTGGGTGTTACCGTAGTAACATTAGGTAGCTGCTGCTTATTATTTCTGCACTGTTTAATGCTCACTTTATCTGCATTTTTTATCGCCTAATTTATCACAAGTTCATCGGTCACCAGTCATTGTGTATATCTTACTCTCATATGCTATAAAACCAACCTGTACCATACCTCTATATAACACAGTATTTATGCTACACTGCTTACTGCACTTCTGGTCTCCTTTCAGCCACAAATAAAACGCACATAACCTCCCAATATAATTTTTAATATGCATAAATACAACGTGGCTGTCCCGTTATGTAGTACAACTTGGTAAGTTATGCCAGATACTACTTGGTGTGAAATTGCTTAGCTTACCATAAAAAATGGAATCACAATAACACATGGTAGCCATGCTAGCCTAAAAAAAGATGACCCTGTCCATATCCTACTGGATTAACAGATTATAATTATTATTATTCAACAACTGCGTTATGAAAATTGGTGATTATTGTCTGGCTGATTTTTTATACTAGTAGCTAAACATATGTACAGTAGCATAGAAGGTCATATACAATCGTACGATCATAGGTCATAAGACTTACTGAGCTAACTAAGTAGCTAGGCTAAGCTAATGCTAAACGAGGGCATGACTATAGACTAACTTTGACTTTGTGCTGTCATGCTATCACAATACATTCATTCACTGTGTAATAACCAATACTAATTCCAGCTAATGTACACTCCCTGTAACTAACTAATGCAGTTTCCATGACCATACCGAAGACTAGACGCCAATTAAGACGGCGCCAATAGGGTATATACAATAATACAATTCCTGTTTGTGCTCCTACTGCTGTAACATTTATATTTGATAGACACACGGTGCTCAGCTCAGCGTTTCTCAGTTAACTCTCATCAGTCAGAGTAGAGATGTCGAGAGTTCCTCCCTCTACCTTTTCATCCACCTCTGCTTGAGCCTCTTGCTTGTCCGTTTGCATGTTCCTCGCGTTATACCTCCAACTCAACAAAACCTCCTTAACATAGTGGTAATTTGACTGAAAATATTATCACGGGCTCTTGCAAAATATCCAGACGCGCTTCTGTGATGTGGTCTTAAATAAATGCAGGCCTCTAATGCCATAATTGGTACCTAGAGTGAAGCTACTGTGTGGTGCTCAACAGTCACCTTAGACTATTTAACAGCCTTTCTATCTTCAATGGCAATGTTGTAGTGTCCCCACAGGGATTTACAGTGAGTCTGTGATGCTGTGTTGTTCTCATATAGCTAATCAGCTATTGTAATGTCACATGGCAGGATATTTCACTGACATTCCTGCGTGGCTGCTAGCTGTGGTGTGGGTTTTATGTGGGCTATTCTTCCTTCCTCCTTCATGATATTTTTACACATTTATCCTCCTCGCCTGCATCACGAGGATTATTATGCCTTGTCCTCTGCGAGGGATCATTTCCATCTCCTTCCTATCTTGTTCATGATCATGAGGCAAACAGCTGGGAGAGTGGGCCACATCTGGGACACAGCTGGCCACCATAGAAACGCAGGCAGATGGAGACCGCTGAGGGAAGAGTACGAGGGGGGAAAAAACAGACAGGAAAGTGTAAGTGAGGATGGAAAGGGGAAAGAATGAAACAAGGGGTGGAAAAACAGGCGTGATGAAATTTGTCGTCACCTGCAGTTTTGGCAAAGAAAAGGCGAGGCAAATGATGAAATGTAATAAAAAAAAAAAAGATTCCAGGGAAGACGGAAAAGAGTGAAAAATGGAAAGAGGCCAAACTCAGGCGAGATGGGCTGACGGAGGTAGAGGGAGATGAAGGAGTACAGTCATGTGGAGTCAGATGCTCCTAATCAGCTGCTGCTGTCAGAGCTCCTCGCCATAGCAACCATGAGTCACAGCACCGGTAAACAGAGGGAAGGTTTTATAATCGGAAAGCCTCGCTGGCCGTGCACCGTGGCACCACGCTGCAATTTACAAACATATTGGAGCAACGGGATGAGCCACAAACTGGATCGTGCAGAAAATAACTTGTAAGCGCAGCTTGGGCGAGGTCTCCCTTTCCCTGAGCTGGTCACTGTAACAGGTGGATCTGTTACAGCGTGTGACGTTGTAACACTGTTTCATTTCTCTAATGTAGCTGAACTAACTGCTTGTTCTTAAATTAAGATTTTTGTGTGTAGTACACACTATACAGCTAACTTTCAAATAAAGTTGTATTTCCTCTAATATTTAGATGCCAGACTTTTGGTCATTCAAGGCTATGTATCACATCAGTATTGTATACATTCAATATGTATGCAGATATTTACATAACACATCCAGATGTGTTCGTGGCTTTCGGGGATTACTACTGAAAGTCTTTTTGGCTCAAGAATGAGCTGCATGTAGTCTCATAAACTGCCTCAAGAGATTTTGGCATATCTGCCATAAACTGATCAGCTGATTTATCAGTCTGGTGATATTTTTTTTCCCAGTCTTGCTCCTATTTTATATGTATTTAGTTAAAATGCACAACTAAATAATTCACCCTGTGTAAACTGTTTTGCTCTAAAGCTCTGAACGCATGAACAGCAGCGCATAACAGACACGGACACTCTGTATGCACCCAATCAGTCTGTGTACTGTACTCCAAAACAGATGTGCTGACACAGACACATTTCTCATAACTCATTCTTTTATTTAGCTGGAAGTAGTGGATATTTTCCCAGATCAACTGGAAAGACCCTGCTTGTCTCTCCATCTCTCTCTCTCTGTCTCCCTCACACACACACACACACACACACACACACAGACTACCATACAGCGTCTGACTCCTGTGTGTCGTCCATCAGCAGGAGACTTCCCCACCGGTGGCTCAGACACAAACCTGTGGCGCTGTAGAACACGCACGACACAGATTCACGCCACTTTAAGTGTTGTCACTCCGTATCTCACCCACTACCACCTCCCTCACACTTTCCCCACTCTCCCTCTCCCTCTCCACTCTCCACATAGCGCGGTGAATGGGCCCCTCTGTGCTCTGGAACATTTAACTTGTCTGCTGCGAACAACCTCTCTCCCTCAGAGTCTCTCTGAAATAGTGCAGCAAAGAAGCCGCTGTCATTTTTAATGTTTTTTTTTTTTTTTTTCACATGCAGCACAGAGCCAACAAGTAATCATATATAGGCTGTAGGTACTGCAAATAACACAAAGATTAACGCACAATGCCTGTGCTCCTCTGATGGATTTCAATCCAGACAGGCCATCTGGGTTCATGTGAAATGAGAATCCCGATTATGCAACCATGATTTTTTTTTTTTTAATCCTAGGAAAGCTTATAGCATGTATAGGGATATATATGCAGATATTCAGGCATACGTTAAGAGTGATCTTCACTAAGAACTGGGGTCTTTGTATCCTATGGGTTGAGGGGAGGGGCCTATGTAGATCATCCCACAGATACTTGATCAGTTTGGGATCTAGAAAATTTGGAAGCACAGTCAACACCTTGTGCTGCTCTTCATGTTTTTATAGTTGGTCCTAAACTGTTTTTGTGTATATGTCTGTATCAGGCTGCATCCTGCTGGGGACAGCTGCTGCCATCAAGGATGTAATTGCTATCGGGTGGGGGAGTCTGGTCTGGACTAGGTGGATGGTGCATCTCTAAGTAACATCCACATGAATGTCAGGTCCAGAAGTTTGCCAGTAGAACATTGAATTGTCACAAGATGGTCAAGGTTAGTCACTTCCCCTGTCGGTGGTCATAATGCTATGCTGTGATTGGCGTATATCACATACATTCAAGAGCGTGGTACACATCTTTTCATGACAACAAAAGGCCACCTCCAAAGTGTCAAACTTTTTCTTTGACCCTGAATCGAAGTCAGCGTCATCCATTTAAAAATGTACTAGTCGTGCAAAAGAAGAGAGGAGGTGATTAATTATTTGGTAATGCGGCCATGAATGTCAACTCTGTGCCCATCATCTTCTATCATCTGTCAGCCATTTTTGTGGAAACAGTGAAAGGGTGATTAATGTGTTCCAACGGCAGAGAAAGGTATGGGGTTAAAAGCGGTCAGCACCGGGCATCAATTCAGTGGGTGCAAACCATGTGAAAACAATTGACATGCAGCCAGCACAGCATTTGCTAAAAGCCTGGAAAACGATATAGATCAAATCGGACCCCGAGGGACAGATGAGGTGTTTTTCAAGGCTTGTGTATTTAGTTTTCTTTTTGTTATTTTTTTTTTTTTTATTGAATTTTAGTTTTTGTAGATGCATTGTTGCGTCTGGGTTTAAACAAGCAAAAATAGGTCGCCGTGAAAACATAAATCAAGGGACCAACGAGATAAAGAAAGTAACCCTGGCAACTCAGAGTGACAGTTATTAGTTGCAGTGAGTGCTCCGCTTGGAGTTGTGGCTGCCACGAAAGACCCATTTCTACTTTTCTAGTTATCTGCTGAGAAAAACACAGCCGAGGAAAAGACATAAACTGCTGATCGCCCGGGAACAGGCGTGCGCACTTGACATACACAAGCCAGCCAGCATCCCTCTATGTACATGCATGCTCCAACACACAGAAGGCACAAATTGCTTCCTTCACACATGAGTGTCCACGGGACAAGCATTCAAAATCCTTCCCTCCAGTCATTTATCAATCTGGACCAACAGAATACACGCCAGTAAGAGCACATCAGAGGATCACATACAGAGAAATAGACAAGACAATAGGGCTGAGTCGCTGTACTGTGAGCATGCCATTAGAGTGTGCGCAGTAATGGAACTATACGGGAGAAAGGAGTGGTTGCATTTAACTAGCCTGCAGAAATCAAATAACTCTGCTCAGCACATGAAGCACTTAGGCAGCAGGCTGCTGAGTGTGTGTGTGTGTGTGCAGGCAAGTGAGAGAATGAAAGTTACAGGGAGGATGGACCTAATTGTCATGTACTTCTTACGTGCTGGCGGTTCTGTGCACACCAGTGTGATAAGAAGGGAAGTTTCTGTCTCAAATTAAAGACCCTGTGGGGAGCAAATGATAACCAGTCCCCCTGTCGGCTGATCCCCTACTCCTCCTTCTCTCTCTGGTTGGCCCGTCACTCTCTATTTCCCCCTGCCTTTCCACAGGTTCAGTCTGTCTCGATGCCTCTCCCCGTTTCTGTTATCTCTTCCCCGGCCCTCTCCACTTCAGCACCTGCCTCTGTCCCCACCCTCTTCTCTCCAGTACTTCCGATTTCATTAAGTTACTCTATTCCTCTCATTAATCCCGCCAGCAGAGAAAAAAAAAGAATGTATTATTCAATTAGCTGGGTTGAGCTGCAGGCCTCGGTTTCATTCATTAACACGCACACATTCACATGCTACAAATGCAGCGTGCTCATGAGCGTAGCACCAACCGAACACTGTAAATCCTTTAAGAGCTGCAGTCAGCACGGAGAAATATAGTCGCGTGGCACGGATAGTTTATAGTTTCGCCGTAACCTTTTATACTCGTGATATTTCTCTGTGAAGGCTCTGCAATTCAACTTTTCAAGAAGCAGATGGTTTAAAAAAAAGAAAAAAAAAACGAAAAGAAGACTTTGTCTGAACTGGACAAGCCCCTGACCGGCACGTCTAATAAAGTGTCCAGAGGCTGATATGTGAGGCCCTGAGGAAGCAGAGTGTGTCTGCCGGGCAGTAGCGGGGCCGGGGCTGGAAGCGGAGCTGCTTGTATAGCAGACCCACCCTGACCAGCACAAAGCGGGAGGTGGGGAGCGAGGCAACGCCCTCCTCCACCACTTGCCAACCCAGACAGCACCCTGATTGGCCAGCTGGGTGACCTTTGATCCCCGCTGTATTGTGTTCTCAGCTGGGCCCACCCTCCCCCTTGCGTGTGCGTGTGTGCGTGGACAACAAAAGACGGCCAAGTCCTAACGCAGCAATCAGAGCAGTGGAAGAGGGGAAGTGGTCGAAGGGGAAGTGGTGTCTGTGTGTTTGCGTGTCCATGTGTGTGCGCCGTGTGGATGGGGGCGGTGTAATTATGTTGCGGTTGCGATGACTGAGTTGCACCAGTGATTAGCTACATCACAGCCAATTTGTGTCCAGCCACATTTGGTTTGGACCTCTTTGGCTTTTATCCGTGTTGCATCTGTCACTAACTATCCGGCTAAAGGCCACACCTAGCTTCCTTTTAACCTCCACTCCAAAGCAACCGTAAATCCATCCACACATTGTCTTCATGAGCTCCCGTCCAGGACAGAATTAGCCCTGCCTCAGACCAAACGCAACTTTTCTCTCGTCATTCACACCCAAACTTTGGATCCAACTCTGGACTGAACTTGTCTCCTTTTAGCACTTCCTTTAGCCTTAGCCTGAGCTATAGATCAGGCTAAGGACCAGACATAGCCCCTGATGGTTGCAGATGTGGGCCAAACACAGACTGACTCCAGTCCCAGTTCTACAACAACCCCAGCCTTGATGTAGCACATGCTTCAAAACCAAAATCCTATCTCAAAGACTGATCTAAATTTAGAGATCCACAACTTCTAACACAAATTAGGAGAAAGAGAACTCCAACGTCCACGCAAGTGGTCTGGGACTGAGGTCCTGAGCCACCCTGAACCCTTCACCCACTCTCTTAATACCACCCTTGTGACTCTGTCCTCACTCTGAGCCAGTGGGTCAGGGTAGACCACCCCTTAACAGCATGACGGGCTGTCTGAGGAATGCCTCGTCGTGGAACAGATGGAGCCCCACAGACAATAGAGCCGCATGCATTTACTAGGCCCTATATATATGTAGGCATGCGCCAAGCGTGGAAGTCTGTGGACGCTTTGGGACGCCCAGCACGGCACACTTTGGCACGTTTCCATTCATGTTTTTTTTTTCTTTTCTCTGAATCTTTCACTGGTGTCAGGGAAGTGAGTATGTGAGAAGAACTTTAAAAAAATAAAATAAAAATGATGCAAGCATAGCCCACAAGAGGCATTTTACCCCACAGCATGATGCAATGGAGACAGGCGGAGGAGGAAACCACGGAGACAGACAGGTAGAATCATGGTCTTACATATTCAAACCCAGGGCGCGTGTTTCAGGGGCCACGCTGTCCTGGAGAAAACGCCGCGACTGAACCCTGTCGGCCAATAACTGATCAATGACCGCCGTCACTCTTAACAGCTCTGTCGATTTCACATGATCTCATTCCCACGGTAATGATGACGCGATAATCCTAATTTCCTGACCGCAATGGCTGAAAATGGGTCGTGATAAGAGCTGCGTTCTAATAGCGCGGACATAAAGTGAGAGTAAGAGCTTTATTTTCTAAGAAATCAGTTAAGGCTCCTGAGGGATGATGTACACTAGGAGCGCTACTAGTAGGTGAACACACTCGTTTGGCTGTAAACCGCTATGATCACGGCTAGAGCTGCCACATTTCATTCATTTCCACGCATCCATAAGGCCCACTCGCGAGATGCATGTCCAAACGCGTTCAAGTCACATCCAAACAAAATTAGGCCAATAACTCGCAAAACTCACAAATCGGGGAATCCACTGCCACTCAGCGTGGACCGGTCACTTCTTGATTGTGGATTGGGTCCACAGCAAGGCGCTAGCAAATAACCCTGGAAGTGTCAGTAAACCGGGATGCCAGATTGGACGCGAATCCAGAGAACTCACCCAAGAGAACGACGGATGGTCGGCTCCCCGCTCCTCCTCTGTGTAATTCCAGGACCCCGCACGGGAACGCGTTAGCCAGATGAATGCAATTTCACAAAAACCTTCTGTATCCGCACCGTACGGCGATGTATGGGGTCGACGCGGAGCCGCAAATCAACGCGGCGGTCGCCGCACGGATTTAAAAAAGAAAAAAAAAAAAAAAAAAAAAAAAAAAGGATTTACAGCGACGTTCTGTCTTACTCATGCATTCAAAGCGAAATGGGAAAACAGAAGCTAAGAGTCGGGAATTCGCGGGGTGTTTCGGAGAGAATTGGTGCAGCCTGTCTGTAGTAATCTCGGATGCTTTGGTTGTTGACTGTGCACTTACTGGGCTGCTTCCCCCGGCTCCACCCGCTAACCCAGCCTTCCCAGTGCGCCCATTGGCACAGGCGGCCGGACATGCAAATCCACTCTTCCCATTGATGTTTTCCAGAAAAGAGAGAGAGAGAGAGAAAAGCGCAGGGCTCTGTTTCAGCTGCTCTACAGCGCCACCGCGTGGCGTTAGTGTTACTCCACTCATCCCTGTGGGGGAAACCGTTGTTTTTTCCTTATAGTCCAGATCCAGGAGACTGAGGTTTGCAGCGTTGCTTGTTTGCAGGTTGCTTATATGAAACTGATCTCAGGCCGCTGCAGTGAGAAAGAAAACAACATTTGTAAACAGTCAGTGTCCAACACTGATATCCATTTATAGAGACAATGTGATGAGCCAGAAACTCTTCCTCATATACAGGCATGTAGCAAGGATCTAAGAAATACTTGAGACATTAGTTTTAGTCCACTCCCTGCAAGCGAGAGGATTGTTATTTTTATTTTTTTCATTAACATGACTCTAAAAAAACTTTTTTTTTTTAATTATTCAAAATGATTTGATTTTTTTATCTTGCACGTATTCAGTTGATAGTGACTAAAGGGGGATTCAACATATGCTACAGGAGTTTAAACCATATTTTAAATGAAGTGAGTCAGATTGAAAGCTTTAATGAGGTGTCAGAGTGAGTGTGTCAGTCTGCGTGATGCTAAATGTGAGTGCATGTGTGTCAGATAAACACAAACACCAACTCCTCCACAGGTCAGTCAGAGAGGGAAAGAGGATCTCGCAGGCCTCCCTGCCCTGGTGCGGTGCAGCTCTAACAAGCAGCCACCTGAAAGGAGGGAGGACGTGTACCGTGTACAGCCCACACAAAAGACAATACAAAGGAAGGCCAACCCAATGGTTGTCTCAATACTCTTGGTAAACCAGGGCAGGTCTAGAAAGTGTTTGATAAATGGGTCAGACTGGGGCACGTTCTCAGGAAGAACGGTGGTACAAATTTATCCGTGGCTCCTCCCCTGTGTAGAGCACATGTCGGTATATTAATAATTTATCATAATCTAAAATTAGTCATAATAATAATTATAATTTTACAGTAGAACGTGCATTTCTCCTTAAAATGAATATGAATGCCAAACAACCTCATGAGGGCCAATGTAATAAGGGTAATTATTGTCAGCTGAGAGTGAACAAAGTATTCAACATAATATAAAAAGTATTAACTAAATACTAAAAGTCGGTCATTGAAAATATACAAGTACTTAAATATTGTTAAAGCACATGTGTGGTGTTTCACTGTATATTATGTTCATAGATTATTATTGTTGCTTAAGTAGGTAATCGAGGAATAGCTCATTCTATTATATTACACCTGTAAAGAAGGGAGTAAAATAAATATAGGAGAGTTGGTCCAATTCCTTCTTTCCTTCTCTGTGGTGGATTCCAACTGCAACATCACATTACTGTATCATTTCACGCCACATCCTGAGATTATTCATTACAAACAAAATGTACACGCTCCCTTGCAATGTAAATGTGTTTCCTTTCAAGCAGCATGTTTTTAACCTCATAAATGAACTGGTTTTGGTTGAAATCACCCCACACAAATGACACAGGCCAAACAAAAAGAGCCAATTCAGACTCTAGTAAACCGAAGCCAGCTGCTTACACGCAGAGAAACGCTCCAACTTTCCGTTGCGTGAAAGTCCAAGAGAAGAATGTGCTTTTTCTTCTTTCAACATGTGCTGCAGTCATTAACTGTGGCCGATTCCCAAAACTCAGAAAAATAAACTGTGATTTGGATGTAGTGCATGAAAAGTCAACCTGAGCGGAGGAACAGCTCAGCAGCCGTACTGTAAAAGTACAGGACTCGGCCGTGTACTAATGGGCGCACGGCAAAACAATGCGCCTTTCTCCATCTGGGTTTTATGATGTCAGTGAAAGCCTCACACCTCACCTCCCTTCATTACGTGAGGAGCCTGCAGTCTTGTACCGTTCCTGAAACGAATTAAGATAGCAACTCCCTGAAACAAAAATAGCAGCTGAAAACGCAGACCCATCAATGCCACCATTAGCCATATTAGTTATATTAGAGCTCAACTTCTCTCGCTGTCAATTCAAGAACGTTGTTGTTGGAAAACAGTGAGGTCAAACATGGCCCCCGGTCAGCGACATTATTCCAGACGAGTCTAAAAGTGAAATGGAAAGATCAATACGGAGCGGAAGAAAGCCCTGGCTTGTTGCCTCTTGACACTTGCCAGTAAATCTAAATTTGTGACACACACATACACCTTTCTCACATTTTATTTATTTAAAAAAAAAAAAAAAAAAACATGCACAGCACACTGCTTCATATGGTATAGTTTACATCTAATAAGAAGTAATAAATAAGTACTGAAGCATTACAAAGAACTGATCCCGTTTCACATCATGGAGTTTTATATCAAGTACACTTTAGAATGCAAGGCCATTACTCAGTGGGGCTCCATTAGACTGTCTTCTCTAATTCATCTGGTAATCTCCTCCTTTAGTCTGGCAGCTATCAAATTTAGGTGAAACCTTTATTCACTAACTCATGAGGCAACTCACAAATGAAAGTGCTTGGCAGCATCTGCTAGTCAGTGCAGGGCTTACTGTCTGCCCTGAAGACAGAAGATCCTCATTCTCTCTCGCTGTTCCAGAGAGCTGGAGTTGGAATTCATCGACTTCAGAAACGGGAGCGCAAAGAAAATATACATCTTGTGTTTTGGGAGAATTTATCTTTGAATTTTGCCACGAAAAGAAAGTATCAAATACATATTTAATTCATTAACAGTTCAACCTTTGAGCTAAAATGTGTATTCGTGACAGAACTGTCCCAACCATTTTCACAATCATTCAGTTTAATATTAAAGTTTTCAAAGATTTTTTCATGTATGTACAAACATGGTGACGTCTCAGTGAGCAGCAGAGTAACATACTGGGGAAGGACACAACAAAATATACCTTCACACTGACGTTTTTAAAGTGTAGCACTAGCTATATTTCCACCTCAGAACCAAGAACCTTTAGACCCGGAAAGACTCTCTTTAAAAAAGAAAAAATAAGAGAGGTTCTTGTTCTCAATGGGATGTTCCTGGTTAAATAAAATCAATAAATTAGAGGTTTCTTCAGGCCATTTGTTGTCTGCGTTTACACCATTGCCTAAAGACCCAGGAAGATTTTTGCTATGTAACAAGTTTCTGCCATAATGCAGAAGACTATACAATAGTACTAACTCCTTATGTTGGTAGCATGGAGGAGGTTTAAGCCATGCTGCTGTTTGTTGTGACGGACAGCAAACGGGGGCATTAGTAGTAGTAGCAAAACAGACTGACACTGTCAAAAAAATAAATAAATCTAGTTTTACAAATGATTGTGATGATTTATGGTGATATATGATTTATGCTCAACCAATCACAAATGCTAAAATAATTTCTCTCTGGTCCAAGTGATGGAGTTGTACCGAGTGGCACCAAAGGTTCCTGGTATGGAAAAACAGCTACTGAAATGATTCAAGCAGAGAACATCAAGAACAGTCATGGTCCTCAACAGAGCTCATTGGCATCGTCAGTTACATATAGATCCAGTTTGTCCACCTTTGAATTCAAGACCTTATCTGTCAGAATCTTATCTGTCCTCACGAGCCAACTCAGCAAATGTTCTGACATGTCAAAGCGGTCGCCTGGTCCCGAGGCTCTAAGCGCTGGCCTTAGCTGCTTGCTCAGCCAGCCTCCTCTGGTTGTAGGAATTGTACACGCCCAGGAACATATCCTTGCAGGCAATGCTTGCCTTCAGTTTGGAGCAGATGAGGAAGGAGCCGGCCATCTTGCGGTGGAGGGAGTACGTCTCCTCGGGCGGAGGGGTGAGGCGGTGGCGCAGCATCACGGGGATGAGGCTCTGGATGCGCTGGGTGGTGCTCTGGGTGCCGAAGTCAAAGGGCTCGGCGGACGCAAAGGCTTCACCGAGGATCATCACCGCCTCGACGTGGGCGTCCTGGAAGGCCTGGGACAGAGTAGCAACAGGTGTTAAAGTGGATGCTCAACTAGGATTGGACTTTAAAAGCAAAAATGCCTACAAAACACAAACAGACTTCAAGCTGCATTTGTGAGTGTGTTCATTCTGAAGTAAGCAAGATATTGTAATATTATGTTTTTCCATTGGAATGGGATTTGCACATTTTAATTTCTGAAACTTATCTAACATAATTACAGTTTTTCCTATTTTTCTTGATTCATGTTCACATTTAAATTTTTAGAATGAAATAAGGACAGTTGCCACTTAGTGGTGACACTAGTGGTCCACTAACAATCAGAATCAAAGTCTGTTGAATTAGCTCAATGTGTGAGTTTTGCACACTACTACAAAAGATAGACAGTGTTCCAATCAGTGTGTTTGGAGCCTGTTCACATCTTATCGGATAATATTATTTAGAGGCCATGTAAACCGTTACGTTGGAATTTGCGATCCACTTTAAATGAGGAGGATTTCAGAAATTATTGTCCACGCAAACATAGTGAAGTATCCCATATAAGGAACCACAACAAATAAATAAATAAATACCAGACTGACCACACTAGTAAACAGTTGGAGAGTAGAGTGCATTGTTTGCTGAGTGCTGAATGACTCAGATCGTCTCTCGTTTCAAAGAAAGAATCCTGAATGTCGTCAATGTAAATGAAACTTTAATCAAATATTAGCTTTACGGTCACTCAACAGTTAATCAGTCACTTGTTCTCCTGAACCCTTCACCCGATTTCTTTGAAATCTATTTATGAATGCAAACAGGACCGAAAGCGTGATGTCTCTGGCAAACATACAAATAGATGTGGTAAGAGGAGAAGGATGGGATCAACCACTGCAGGGAAAAAGCATCAAGGATATGAAAAATAAATGAGCACAGCACCAGTGACTAAAATATCCTACCTTGGCCTCGAAGCCTGTCAGGAATTTCAAGTCCTTCGATTTGGAGAGAACAGTGGCTCGATCGCCCACGGAAGCTGCATGAACCACCTGAACACAAGGCAAACATGGTCTATTTAATGATGTTTATTCACAGAGCTCCACTTCAGGGTTGAATTATCTTTAATGCAAACACGCACGTCACTATTTCAGATAAGTCTTGATAAGTCAGCCTCCGCCGTTGCAAAATTTAGCAAAAGACTGATGTTTAATTATTGGCTTAAATCTTGCTGCATAAATGATGTTGCGAGGTTCACAGATGTCCGCTTTATAATTTAAGATTCATCATACCTGGATGTAGTCGTCTGTGAACGCTTCTGGGTAACTCCTGCACGCACCGAAATCCAACAGAACAATCTAAAAACACAATAAGAGTTAGAGTGTGATGATGCCTATACATTCATTTGGTCATTCCCTTTACGACTTAAAAAGCGGTTTCTCCTCACCTTGTCGGTGTCCGAGTTGTAAAAGAAGTTGGCCCAGTTTGGATCCGTCTGCATGAACCTGAACTCAAACAGCTCCCTGAGACACAGCTGGAGGATGTTGAAGCAGATCTGGAGTGGAGTGAAGAGGCTGCCGTTTACTGCCGTGCTGTTACTTATCAGTCTGACATTTCTCCGCTCACTCTACTCTCATGAATGTATTTTAAACATAGTTTGTTTCCCCCCCCAGGGGCTGTCTCATGGTTCTGTGATGCACCACGTTGCCATAGCTAAAAATGATACCACTGCACATCTTACTCTAAATGAGAACACACAACATATAAATTGTGTTGCTGATTATGAACAGGGGCGAACATCCCACAGAACCTCCATAAAGTAATATAAAGAAAATGGTGACGGGAGATTTTAAAAAGTTAAACGAACAATGGTCTTAAACAAAAGCCTATTAAGGCGTGTCAGGGATTCAGCTCTAATTGGTTCATACTATTAAGTCTCCCGACTGTCATGGACTCCAACTACACACCTTTAAGCCAGATATTTTCCTTTGTATTATTTGACAACCTTTACTTCACAAGGCACAAATGAATCAACTGAAGCACTTAAAACCTAGAAGTAGTTATTCCTCCATGGTTCCCTAATGAGACGTCACTTTGGTTGAGGTGATATCACCGTATCAAGAACATTTTGGATATGTTCATACATAACAGAATTGCCTAGAAAGTTCGCAAATACTCTTTAACTTCTACTCATTATTACTTGTCCACATTTCATTTTGTAATAGCCGGGATCCATGCGGCTGCCAAATCTTGCCGTACCTGGTTTCTGGTCTCCTGGTCCAGGTCTACGCAGCGGTCCAGTGGGACTCCCTGCACTAGTTCCATCGCCAGCACCCTGCGCCCTGACAGCTCATCAATCACCTCAGGGACCTGGAAAAACTCATCTCCTTCCAGCAGTGACCTGGAGGCCAGACACAAATGGTCCGAGGGAAAAGAAAAGCAGCCCTTCATGATTAATTATGTGTTCATTTGGAGTAAAGAAACTATGGAAAACTAATAGCAGCAGTTAGTGTGTATAGATGGTTACCAGTGACAAAACACTGTGACTCAACCTCACACTGTAGTATGTATGAGAGTAAACTAAACATAGTGCCTCAAAATGCCAAGTCAAAAACAGTGATATTCAATTCTGTCAGAGGTCATAATGTTATGCCTGATTCATGTATAGGAAAGAAGAAACCCGACAGAACACATCAAAGCAGCCGTTTGTAATGTGATCTGAAGAATACTAAATAAAACATAAAATGTTGAGGTACGAGGTCTCAGAAAATAGCCATATTACAGTACATGTGCACTATATGTAGCAACCATTCACTACGTAATTACAGAGCGACTACTGTAACTTAAAAGGTGACTTGGTGTAGTTTCTATTTTGTGCAGTTACATGGTATGTGGTGGCAAACCACTGGGCTTCAGCAGAGGAGTCTTTATGGTTCAACATGTCACACAAACGTACCTGAACTTCTTGGCGCACTCTGCTTCCCTCTTATAGTCGCACTCCCACGCCAGTTCCCTCTGAAGCACCTCGAGGCTGCTGTCCGCAAACAGACCTGTGGAAAGACAGACAGTGCATGGATAAGAAATGCTACCTTTAAACACAACAATATTGCGTCAAATTAGATCATGGCTAGTGCTTTAAAGGTTACCATGGTAACCTTGGGGCAAAGGGGCCGACAGTCACCTCAGCTTCCTGCACACCAATTTTCCCATCCCTCTCCTCTCATTTCCTGTCATCTCTCTACTGCCAGCTATCAAAATAAAGGCTTGAAATGCACCAACTCCAGCGTGGCCACACACACACACACACGTTGGCAACACATAGAACATAAAGTCTAAAGAAGGACATAGGACATTGCCACTGCTTTGAGAAATGAAACCAGTGCGAAACTACCTTTAAGTCCAATACCAACAGGCCCCAATTCACAAATCTTCAACATCTCATGAGGTCAGGTCAATAAATTGTTTCCACTACACAGTGCAGTACAGTTTAAACAGGTGCAACAATTACATAGATGTTAGGCCCATTAAGGAAAACTATATCTGGAGACATTCCTTTATTTATTGACACAGCTGTTCTTTAGTTTTCAACCAGCTCGACCTGATGTAACTTCCGACTCGAAAATAAAAACAAGATGTCAAGGGCAAAATGCCAAGTCTGTTGCGCCACTTTATGCTGTTTACTAGAAGATGTTGGGTTTTGCAACCAAGCGTTCTGTATATTTGAAAGACGAAGATCTTTTTATTTTTAAATGAGGATACTGTGAGGACGCTCTAGAAGAAGAATAACCACACACCATTGTTAATTACAACAGTTTGTTTTCTACTAAAATGTGTCATCTTGTAAGAATGAATGAAGAGACAATAAAGAGTCTTTAATGTCACTATGAGAACATAATGAAACTTTGCAGAGACCCCGGCTTAAAGGCAACAATATATACAAGAAAATGTAAACGTTGCATAAAGTGCAGCTTAGTCCAGGTTACAGTCTATGAAATGTTGAGTGTGTGTGATTGTCTTGAGATGCAGACATTTTTGCTACTCAACCATCAGTTCACTGAGCAGCTGGGTTTAACCTGCAGCTATAGCACCGCCCTGTGGTCTGAGCAGCAACGATAAAAATACTGAATACCATGTAAAAACCACTGTTTTAAAAATAGAAAAAATTACTACATCTGCACAATTACCATAGATGTTGCTACTAATGCTGATAAATATTTTAAACACCAACACTTTTCAAGCATTGAAATATGTATATTTGAATATTTTTTGAATGTCAAATGAAAGAATACCACAAACAGTAGTGACTATCAATTGTATGTCTACCTGAATGTTTAGTTATTCTGAATGGGATGTTCATGTAGTTGTTACCTTCTGGCAGGACCACGCTCATTTTCAGTACTGACATCAGGTTGTTTATGTCGCTGTGGATGCTCTCTGCCACTCCAGGGTACTGGGATGAATACAGGAATAACACACCATCAAATCATTGCACGAAGTGAAACAGAGCTTTGGAGGAAGCCAGAAACGCAGTGTGTGTGTCTACTCTCCTACCTGAATCTTCATGGCGATTTCTCTACCATCTTTCAAAACTCCATGGTGCACCTGGCCGATGGAAGCTGCAGCAAACGGTTTGTCCTCATAAGATGAGAGCTTCTCTCGCCATCCTGATCCCAGCTCCTCCTCCAAGACTTTCTACATGATCAGAAACACGCATTGCAGTACTTTGACTCCATTTACAACTGCTCCACGAGATGACTGAGAGTTTGATTTGATTTAAGCTCAGGTGTGATTCTTCTGTTAGCACAGTTCATTTGAAAAAGTCAAGCTTCACACACATCAAACGCAGCCACCTGTTCAGAACACCTCTGTCCATTTTTAAACAAATGACCAAAGGTGTACAGCACTTGGTTTTTGTTATAGGAACTATGTTGCTCATTATTGCTTTTGGAACATCTCTCTTTGAGTTTGCAATAAAGGAATTCTAGGTGCTTTTATTTTACATTTTATGAGCTCTTGATGAGCTGGTAATATGCCACCACAAATTCAAGAAGCACATTTAGCCAAGCACACAACATTGTTTTGAATGTTTTGGAAGCACTTCTGCAAAAACATCATAAAACTTGTATTATTTGGTTCGATTTTAAAAATGCAGGGACTTTTCTACTTTAAACTGGGCTGAAAGTGTCATACATCTATTTTGGTGAGAAACAACAGAACCAAACTTACATTCATCTGCCATATGGGCATGAAGTCTGCGCTCTGCCGGACCCTCTCAAAGATCTTCTGCAGCTGGGGGTTGATGAAGGTGTTGTCTGAAGAAAAAATAAGTTGTCATTAGAAAATATTGCACTGACCAAAGAGATCTGAACAACACTGTGCAGTGATGTCATTGCTTCAGTTCGTACCTTGTATGCTGAGCATCTGGCCTATCTTGAGGGCAGCTCCACGAACCTTACACAGTGTGTTGACTATTCTCTCGGCATTGGCCTCTGACAGCAGAGGAGAGTCTAGCAGGGCACTCATGTCTACAAAACACACCACACAGGAGCAGCTTTAGCAGTGACATCAGATGCACCAGATTAGGAGTACAACAGCATGACGGGAGCAATTTATCTTCGCAATTTCTTCAAATTGCTTCATGTAAATTGCCAGGCTCAACTCTAAATTGGACCAATTTTAAATAGCAGAGCGTAAGAACTGGGGCACTGGTACATCATTAAACACTGCTCGTTTAACACTCCAGTTAAAATCCTGTCAGCATGTTTGATTTAAAGCCTGTCCAGTGCCGAGCAGGTGCAGAGACATTAGAAATTACTCAACCAGCTGTCCATCTGCCACCTGGATCAGCCAAATGTGCTGGACCAAATGTTATTTTAGAAGGAGAGAACAAGAAGAGAATGTGTATTTACCTCCCTTCTGTTTGCCCCCCATTGACTGTTTTGCCACTTCTGCAATGGCACCGATGCCCAGTCCCACAGCCAGCCCTGAAGCAGAGACAGATTTTTTTTTTTCAATTAAGGGTCACTTAACAGATGCTAGAGGGAAGCAAAGACTTGGCACAGATGCTGTTGTCATTTAATTTCAAATCACATTTCAGTGTCTGGCAGCGCTCACTAAATGTTAAGTGTTTTAAAAATTGGGCACTTGAGAAGAATGTTAAAGAAGCTCCTCATCGTAAGACAAAACAACCTTCCCTGTTCACTGGAAACTGTTAAAGCTCTCAGTGAGAAAATACATGTACATTTTAAACACACTGCAAGATTATAGATAAATCTCGTAGGTTCCAGCAGAAATGTGTTTCACCAATTCTCTTAAGTTTATAGTGTATGTTTCTTATATGTAACAGCTTGAGAGAAAGGTTGTCGTATATGCAACCTCACATAATCTAACCATGTGCTAGCAGTGAATATCTGAAGAAGTCCTGGAATTATTTCTGTGTAATGTATTTACAGGTACTGTTCCTTATGCTCTATACTTTCAGGAAAACGTATTTTAATGAGGTAAACTAGAGAGGAATGAAGGCTTTCATCTTCAACAACTGTAAATGAGCAATGTGTTTTGCCAAGCAATTAAAATAATATAAAACACATTATTCTTACCCCCAAAGTTAACCAGCCTGCTGATTCTTGTGGCAGGCACCTTCCTCTCTCTGGCACGGTCACTCAGCTGAATGGAGTCACACAAGTGGATAAAAAACAATTATCACATGGAATTAACATTACCTGTCATTTGTTTTTCTTATTCATTGGTGATGAACTCTCTCGTAGCTGTTTCAGTCACATGTTTTTGTTACCCTGTGTGACTGGATGCATTTGGTATGACAACAGGAACTACTGCAGCCATTAGGAATGTTGCTTCGAGCTCTACTCGTATGTACCAAAATCTCTTTAGTTACCATCCCCCTAATTAAAAGAAGGATTTTACAGAAAACTGAATCATTCACTGCGGTGTATTCCCACAGATCTTTACTATAATTAGTCTGTTAAACAAACCTTCTGTCTGACAGGTTTGACCAGGGCCTGCTTTGCCTCCCTGGCTTTCTTGATGTCCTCTGGAGTGAGTCTGCCCACCACAGTGTTGTGGACAGACCTGGTCTGAAAGTAGTACCGGTGGATCCTGGGGGTGGTGTGGAGGAGGCGAGAGCTCTGACCAGGCCAGCCTGCGCCTCCGGTCGCTGTCTCTGGATTGGGATGTACTCCTGTGTAAAGATAAGAAAGTTTTTTTTTTATTGGGTTCCAAGCAAAAAAAAAAAAAAAGTTTCCATTAAAGTATAGTATAGTATCTAATAAAATGCAATTACCTTAACTATCCTTATTTATGACACAACGCTACAAGCCCTTGAATACTCAAAGGCCAAATACTGACAAAAGCAATTCTTGATGTACGCGAAATATAGAAAACTTCACAGAAGCTGGCTGTATTCTTGTAAAGATCTCTCGGACCAGTCAAATCATTTGGGCAGGATTTATGTGATGGAAAACCTGACTGGCCAGTACCTGTGTGCGTCTCTGCTGTCCGACCAGCGTCTGTCTGGCTGTGCTCCACAGCAGAGGGGAACTCAGACCCCACAGCCCATTTGGCTGCTTCATCTGGGTCCATATTCTCCCAGCCCTCTGCATCCGGAAACACGTCCTCCTTTATTGACTGTTGCTACACACATACATAAAGCAAAACTGGATGAGTCACTGAACCAAATAATTACACTTTGTATGTACAGTATGACTCAGTATAGATTGGTTTTAATTAGCTTATTTATTGGTTAAACCCACCTGGTTGCTGCCTCCCATGAAAGTTCCCACCAGTCCTTCTACCACATCCTGAGCAACTTTGACTCCTGCTCCCAGGGTGGAGTTGCAGGCCATTAACCTGAGCTGTTCTCCCTGAGTGGTGACCAGGGCAGATCCCACCTTACCAGCCCCACGCAGCACCTGCAGGACTTCTGACAGCATCACTGCACAAAGCACCAAAGAAGAGAGTTTAAGTACAAGACGGAGTAAGACAATAAAGGAAAATGTCAGTCCACACAGGACCAAATGCACCCGTCACACCCTTAAAGCAATGATAAAAATAAATAATCATCCATGATACATATTTTCATTCTTCAGATAAATGGTGCTCTTCGCCTTTCTATAGGGTTTAACCTTGAGGCACATAGCTGCCCACGTTACAAGACGTGCTAACGTACCAATAACACGTGCAGCCTGTACGGCGAGCGACGGCGCCTACAAATACAAATGTACCAGAAAAATACATGCGTATAGATAACAACAAGGATATTCCCTGTGCAATGAGTTGCCCATCAGTTAGCTTCTGAATCAATGCTAGTGTTAACCATGTTGTGTAACTAGCTTCATTAGCTACAGAATGGCGCTTTGAATCACATGCAACTTCAAACTTGCACATTAAAATAAAAAAACACTTTTCTGCAGAAGACACTCTGCTGACCAAACAAAAAATGTACTTACTTTTCGTAAAGCGGTGTTTTCCAGGTTGTTCTCTCTGACTGTCATGCCAACCGCTATCCACCTGTGTAGTCCTCTCTGTTTTGCAACGATTCAGCACCCGGAAGTTGAAATTTGAGTGACTCGCCCATTACCCAATCACAGTGAGACGTGGGCGGGGCCTCTTCAGGAATAAAGGAGGGGTTATTTCTTAACCAATAGAAATTCAGAGAACTACGTGACGGACTTCTCCATCGCGACAGGTCATAGTCCAATGAGAATTAAGAGGTGTCATCGTATTGCTGGATGCGTGCTTGCACGTGCAACAAGGCACAGTTACAAAACTAGTGATGAGGTGTGTGGATCCAGTGGTTTCATAGTGTCAGTTACACAACTGAGCTATAGCATATATCTGTCAGCTACCAGCAGCCTTTGTATATATATGAAGAAGGAAAAATATGAAATATGAAAATACATATTTTAACTGTACAAACAGAAACAATAGGTCAATTATTGAGCGAGTGGAGCTGCCTTGATAACGGACAGATAAAACTGTTCATTAATTAAGTGTGAGGACATGTTTACTCTCTAGGTTGTTATAGAGAGGACATAGCTTTCTAATTATCCAGACTGTTGCAATGTCAAATTGTAGAGAGGGGTGAATTATGACCTGTGAGATTTAGTCACCAGAACACAGTTAAATAAGGGGTAAAATTACACAGCATGTACTTAAGTGCATTCAAATGAAAGAAACGAAACTCCACCTAATCACTGTTTAGTTTTGTGTGGACAGTGTATAACCACCAATTATTTATAATTCCGTGCCTACATTGTCTAGTATCTCTCTCATGCTAGATGAATAGTTTCTTATTTGATACTAGACATCACCTTGTGTATAATATAATCATATAGTATATAAATTAAACATTTATAAAAACTGAATAATTTCCTAGCCCACAATGGTAGGGATGTTAGTTTTCCCTTCTAAAAATTTGCCAGATCTTTGTCAGGTAACATATGCACACTGTAGCAGACACAATGCAGTGGTGTCTGGCCCTCTGCTGGATTAACAGGGAGCTGCGTGACGCTTTCCCCCCAGCCTGTCCAATGCAGTCTAATATATGTACTATACCTCTCCTCAACTTCCCATCTGTAGACCACATTTAATGTGCACTATACAGTAGGCACATGTAGTGTAAACATAGTTGTCAACAAGAGATAATGCTACAAGATTTATATGTGTTTAATTTACTAAAAAGCAGCTACAGTTTATGTAATGACATGATGAATGTTTAATTACACTCATTAACAAAATGTTTATTTAGGCAACATATCAGAATAAGAAATGTGAAGATGTGTTGGATAACAATAGGGTAACTTGCATGATGAGAGAAAAAATAAAGAAGATGATTAAAATGTGACAAAAGGGTAACATTATCTGGTAATGTTTCCATTAAATATGAAAAATACTGAAAACAAAATATTAAGATAAATATACAGAAATAGTTAAAATGCATAAATACATAAACATAAATGAAGAATGGTCCTTCACAATGAGCAAGTTACAAGTTAATAATAATAATAAATTTTATTTATAAAGAAGTTTTCATTAAAAATTTCAAAGTGCTACAGGGTGCAGTAATAACCCAGAATACGCAATAAAAACACTACGAACACTAGCCTCTGAAAAAAAAAATGTAGGAGTCCAGTGACTGTGGAGATAAAGAACAGATTAGAAAGGCCTGAAAGGTCTGGACAGGAAAGTCCTTTTTAGGGATTTCTTTTTTAAATAATTGACAAATATTAAATGAAAACACAAAACCAGGAAACAAGAAGTTTTAGAAATAAATAATAATAATAATCATATTAAAAAGTGTAAACCATTACACAAGGGGGGAATTCAAGTATTGATTTCTATGGGAAATTTGTTCAACATTTCGTATAACTTTGTGGTTTAGGGGTCTTTAGTTGATTTCAAAGACTTTAAGTATAGATTGAACTCGTTCAGAAACACAATAAAATTTATAATTCCGTTTTCGTGAATAACAAATTTGGCAAGACACAAAATAAAATTGCGGCAGAATTTGGAAATGCTGGGGTCTGTTGATTTATCCAAATGTGAATGTCATCCAAGGATCGTGGAGGTTATGGGGAGAAGAATGGGTGACTGCGCTGTTTTTGACGAACTGAAGGTTTATCATGATAATATGTGCATTACGTGGATTCCCCCACCTGTCTTTGACACAGTGACCTTCTGATGTTGCAGATTTCACAGTGTGGTCCCGTATAGTCAGTGTGGGAGGGCAGGGGGCAGCAGAGGGAGGGAGCTGGGCAGACGCCATATATGGGCACACCACCGACTCTGCCTCGCTATTGGCTGCGGGCCTTATGCAGCTGCTTGTCAACAAGATGGCCTTCCTCCTCCTGCCGTTTTGACACTGATTATTTTGGTATCCCCGAGAACATACCGTAAAAGCCCGTGCCACTTCTAAACAGATAGCGAGAGAGCGACTGCTGAGAGTCCTGACAAGGCGCACAGTGAGACAGACTGTGTCCAGGGAACTGACAGGCACATAAAGCCTTGGCAGCAGCAGCCACAACCAGACCAGGTTGAGGATAGAAAGTAGCTGCTGGCTAATGTCGACGCTAGCCAGCGACTGAGCTAGCTGAGCTACGTGGACACGGATAGTTAACTCGTGTCACCTGCATTTAACCCGACAGACTGGTTTGATTAGGGCGAAATACAAGGCGAAAACACTCGTTATCGACAGTCAGCTGGTCCCGAGGGCCGTATCTGGAAATTAACTCCGCTGAGGTGAGTCGGCCACTAAAACACAGCGTTGAGGGGTTTTATGTTAGCCTGCTAGCATGCTCTGTCCTGTTATTATGCAGGTAAGTTGTGCTACACAGTTAGCAAGCTCCTCGCTAAAGACGAGGCTGTTTACTCTGCATTTCTAAGTTACTCCTTAATCGACCACATTTAGGATACAGGTTTATAGAAATTTAGTTGGTTTCGACTTTACGTCACTTGTTGTTAAATGTTATCGACTTGAACACGAGTCCTTCTTGTCAAATAAAGTGTTGGACGTTTCGCATTACCGCGACGCTATGTAAGCTAACAGCCTGCTTTTAGGAAAAAAAAAACAACAACAACATTGGTTGGTCAAAGACGTCCCAGTGTGATTGCTACAATTTTCTGAGTTTATATTATGGTCTTTTTAGACACACACCACTTGTTGGATCCCGCTGGAGAAGTTGGCATTATTTCAGCTTGTTTTACTGGGGTTATAAACTTATGTAAAACACAACCAGGAAAGGTGTCGTTTAGTGGCCGTCGGCCTCCGTTTTCGGTTAAGCACTTGTAATCCAAGGGAAGACCACACGATGAATGTTGTTTATTTTAACAGAGGGTGGTTTTTATTGAATGCGAGTGTAAACAAACGTGTTTGACCCTTGCATGGCACAACTCTGTTGGTGTAGGAGACACCAGTAGATAAATCTATATGGATAAGAAAGGAGTAAATCTGTGACAGTAACACAGTAAAGTCTCCCGTTGCCATTGCTTTAACATTCGGTTGGTGGGATTTGATTTAGTTCATATACACGATGTGTAGTTGGATGTGATATGGTTAGACAATGAATTGTTCTCCTCCTTTCATCGGATAATGGCCTTCGATGACACAGTGGTCTTTGTGATTGTGGAATCAAAACTTGCATCAGAGTTGCTTGTGATAAAGTAGCAGTGGCTCTGACACAAACACAGACACGGTCCTGCAGGCCAATCAGTGACTCTTCCTAGGTGTCCTGACAGACGAACTGCTCTCGTGTAGTGTTCCTGGGTAGACTACTGGAGTAACGCACTGGCCTCTATTGTTCTGTTGACAGTTCGCAGCAAAGCTGGCCTGCTGGCCGCACGTCTGTTGCATTGTCTTCACAGGCACGCATGCAGAGAGGGAGACTGAGCTGAGACATTTTGGCTCTTGGTTCTGTACTCCAGCTTTTGGCCGTGCGGCTGAAATGCCGAGAAATAGTGTGCGGGAGAGCTCTGAACGACAGTAAGAATTAGAGTTGCAGTGTTTGCTGTTTATCATCCAACTTGTTAAGCCTTAAATGAGCATTTAGTGGCAATAAAGCGCAATATGATCTGCAATACGCATACCTAGCATAGTAGAACCTTAACCCTGGTGAAAGTGCATAACAAACTGCTCTTGATTTGTTTATGGAAATGACACCCTCTGACAAGAAATTCTATTTTGATGTAATGGGACAAACCTGTCAATCTCTAACTATGCAAACAGCAGAGTAGTAATTTGTGAACACACCATTACCATGTTAAAGGACATACTGTACACTTTACTATTTTATTTATCAAAACAATGTGAAGGAATAATGTTTTTGACACCCCTTTCACATCACTTCTCATAATACCGCTTTGTACATGTTTTATGTGTAAGTGTGCCCAACCTGCCCAAAGTCCATCAACTTCTTGTTAAACATGTTGAAGTTGGTACCTGGGCTATTCCCTAAATGGAACAGTAACTGCAACTGAACGGCTGAAACGTTTGGCAAATGACCATTATCACCACCAATAAACCTGTTTGATAAAAGGCATAAAAATAGAAGCACAACTAGTGTTAACGTAGTTGGTGTGGTCCACAACTGAAGACAGCCCCAGGTGAGAAAGGGAATTAATTTGGATACAGAACTTGACTGGCTCTGAGAGATTTATCAGTTTGGTCGAACGTTGCGTATTGTTGCAGTTCAGTTAGTTAAAAACTATTCTCTTTTCAGAGTTAGGTTGTGTGCATACAGCCGTGGATCAGGATGGTATTTCTATCCCTTAGCGCTATTACTACTTCCCCTCGCGTTGGACTGTAGGCAGTTACACGGTAGCTGAAGTAACGAACATGTAACTTTTTTAATGTTTCTGTGTATTTGTGACGTGCATCTGTGCAGTATTATCACAATGTCACTGCAGCAGTAATCCACGGGCATTTGACTGACAGAAGAGTGAGTAAGCCATTAGCCTATCTAGAATTCGCAGTGTTAGATAAATGTAATCAGAAACTTCCAGACAGAGGAGCAATGATGTACTCTGTATTATTGACATATTATACAAAATATTTAACTGTGTAGTAAATGTACACTAGTATTGATATATACTGGATAACTAGAAGTAAATATTTTTACTATGTATTGAGTAGCAGTAGTAGCAGTATAATGTCTATATATTGGTGAAATAGAGGAACCCTTTTTTCCTGTTCTGGTCCATCTGTCACTTCTTGTCTGTAGTGTGAACTGACCTCTGACTCTGTCTGCTGTTAAAAGAGCTTCACCATCACTACATAACATGGTTCAGTAGCTAGTGTCAGTCTCATTTACCTCAATTTAGAGCAGGATAGTTATGTGCATGTGTGGAAAAAGCAAATGAATACCTAAATAGCAAAACGTAATTTTCTTGTGACGGCTGAATTATCAGACAGCCTGGGTACCTAAAGATGCTGAACCGCGCTCTTTACTACTGCTCTGGTGGGACTGGCTGCCTTTGTGCTTGGACAGGATTTGAAGGATTAGGTTGTTGCCGAAAGCTTAAAACCAAACCCAAGCCTTTATTTGCAGGAACGGTTTCAAGTGAAGAGGGGACAAACGTAAAGGACTGCTGCATTAATAGTATTGAAAACTGAATGAAAGATGACCATCCAGATGTGAGAGGGAGCTAGATAGTATGTCATTCTCACAGAAAGACACTTCACAGGCATCTGAAAAGCTCATCTATTCAGTGTTTTTATCCTTCAGTTCAGAATTCCTCTTGTCATACATGTAGATCAACTGTCAGCTGATGTAGTAACTTGTTTTATGTCTAGAAGATTTATTGACAAATATCCCAGAACATTAATTTTTACACCTAAAACCTGAGCGTTTGGAGGAGATATTCACTCTTAGCCCTCCACAGATGCACTAAACATTCTGTTGCCACCATATATTTCTGACCGCTCATTTATTTTTTAATGCCAGTTAAGCCAATATAAATGTTGTCACTGATTTGTGTGTGTGTGCATGTTGTCAGGTGACATGCCAAGTTTAAAACTGTCAGTTGATTGACAACCTCATTGAAGCTCCCCAGAATTTGCTTTGGCTGAATTATGACAATCGTCAAAGGAAAAAAGCTGTGCAAAAACAGTGGAATTTCCTGTTAAGCTTTATTTAAACACAAAATACAAGTAAATCTAGTAGATTTACTTGTAGATCGGGAAGTGACAGAATGAAGTCTGTAACCTGCTAAAACCAACAGGAGCAGCCTGGCTGTTCGTCTCCTACTGCCTGCCAGATTTCAGCTGCACTGCACAGTTTTGTTGTTTGCTGCTGCCAAAAGACAAATGATGAGGAGGAGGAGGAGGAAGAGTTTTTATTTTTTTATGTATATATATATGTGTGTGTGTGTGTGTGTGTGTGTGTGTGTGTGTGTGTGTATATATATATATTATATAAAGATTAATACGATCCAGTGTGGAAATGGCATCTCTTTCTAATAATTCTGTCTGGGTTTTATGGTATATGAGACTTTATACTAGAACACTGCCGTGGGCGGACGGTCTCTTATCAGGCCTCTTTTATAATGCCATCCATCTGATCTGAGATGCATGGCATGATCCAGCGATAAGAATGGGGAAAGAGGAGTGGATGAAAGGGGGGAGGTAGAGAATCAAAATGTTTAAAGCGTGTTAGAGGAAGGGAAGTAAAAGGTTTCACTGCCTCGTTTTTTTTTTTCTCTCACAACAGTATAATCTGCCTGCATTTAGCCGAGTTGTTGCTTCGTGATTATAGAGGAAGCATTTGAATTGGTTCACCACTCTGTGTGGGCGGTGTTTGCTTTTTGCACCTCTCTCAGCCATTCCATTAGTCCAAATGTACAAAACACCACCCATCCACTGCGTCAGACCGAGAAGTACAACAAATGACAATAAGGCGTGTGGAGTGAAGGAGTCCAGTGGGTCATATTGAAAGTAGGCTGCCATGAAAGCTCAGAACTCTTAAATATAACAGGCATTTACTAAATAAGGTCTTTGATCAACTGTGTTATACAACAAGGTCGTTTGAACCATGTGAAGCACTGGGATTGTCATGTGCTGCAATAAAAGCTTGTATTGTCTATTGACATTGGCATTATTCCATATCAGGCTGAATATCGCTGTGTATGGTTACCAATTTTCTTTTGGCACGGTGATAGCTTGTTATGACAAGTAAGGGTAGCAGTGCTAATCAGCGCATGTTTGTATTGTTTAAGTCATAATTTAATTTACACTGGGCTGGTAAATTGACACAAGTATAAACTGCGTAGAAGAGTCATGAAATCTACAGAAGTTAAAATACTGAACTCAGTTGCAGCACCTGTACACCAGCGGCTAAAGAACTAGACCTGTCAAACGACACACGGCTGCACGTCACAAGTTACAGATACATAAAGCTACTTTTTGTAAAATTCTTAGTGGAGCTAACTGTATTTAGACCTAGAGATGTAAAGTAATATACTGCAAGACAGGGACAGGTTTTATGTTGTATGTGGAGTTTTCCCTGTGCCCAGTATATATGGAGCTACTTAAGGTCAAATAATTTAGAATACAGTTACATTATCTGCTTCGTTACGCTTGTCACCAGAATCTACCAAATTGTATCGTGCTTACAGAAGAGTTTATATTAAACTATTCAAAGGCTGAAGTGATCTCATAGTGTGTCCGCCTGCTCTGTGCGGTTGTGCTTGATGTAATGAGCACTGGTGGGTGGTAATATTTTTGTGCAATGCTCTCACTGATGCACCTTATCTCAAGGTCTCAGCTGCATGTTTGAGAGTATGAAATTAATATGAATCAGTCCTGTCCTGTTGAATCCTATTGTGCAAGTATATTTAAAGACTGGTTGTAACTCTGGGTTCAAACTGTTCTTGTATTCAGAGGCGACTTTCAAGTCAGTAGAGCCAAACGTGTTGCTCCATTGCCGCTTGTTTCTCTCCTTGTGCGTGCCGGCACGTTCCTGGCAGTCCCTACAGCTGGCAGAACTGCTGAAGCAAAGCATGCTGGGTAGACTAGAGGCTTTCCCTCCTAGCCTGTAGCACTGGTTCTTTTGGCTGGGAAAAGGGGGTGAGGACGACTACGGCAGTTTCACTACTACCCCACCCCCTCCTGCTGTTTTCTAAAAATAGGTCCAGCATATGCCTGCTTGCTCCTCCCTGTGTTGCCTCCTATTAAGCAAGTCCTCTTTGAAGCACCGGGATGCAGACGGAGAGAGAGAGAGAGAGAGGAGAGTCCATTTAGTGCTTTTGTGTTCCATCTTTCATCCCTTTCATTTGCAGGCCGCATATCCCAAACCTGAAATTGAATCCCTTTAATTTGATTTCCAGACTCTGAAGCAGGGGGGATGATCTTGGTACAAAGTAGCAAATGTAACTGCTAATTGAGTTTAGTCAAAGTAGGAGGCAGCCCAGTTGTGATTAATTGTGATAGTAGTACCATGATAGTTCTCTTCTCTTCAGTCTATTGGCTGGACTGATAATACTCTGAACACCATGAGGCAACTATTCAGTACGGTCTCAGCTGGCCATTGATTATCTGAATTAATCCAAGCACTGATGAGCATTGTTGCTGTAGAGATATGAACATTGATTGATTGATTTAACACTGTTCCTCACCCTTTCCTCTTGTCTCTTTCCAACCGATGCAGGTTTATGCCCAATTTTGCTGGTGAGCTTGGTCATAGTGCCCACCAGGTTGGCACCAGGATAGAGGTCTAACAATGAGGAGAGCTCTTGGTGTCTGCTGGCCAGTATAGATGCCGATATGCCACGGTGGTCCGCATCCTGATGGACCGAGATACCTTCTCCCACATCCGGCTGTGGTGCCCACGCCCTTTTGGCACCTACTCCCAGAACAAAGCTAGGAGCCCAGGCTCAGGGGGCAGCGGTGGAGGCGGCGGCGGGGCAGGGTCCCCCTCCCTCTGCAAGGCCGAGCCCACTCCAAATGCCAGAAGGACGGCAGATGGAAGTGAAGATGTAGGGATGATCGTGGGGGTGCAGGAAGAGAACGGAGAAGAGGAGGATGTGGGCTCGGAGAACACTCCACCCGAACCTGAGCTCGAGTCCAGCTCCCAAACACAGAGCCAGACCCCTCAGCCCCCCACGGTCCCTCCTTCACCACCGTCTTCTGGGTCCCAGATGGAAGATGGCCGCGTGCTGTTAGACACCTGGTATGTTATTAAGCCAGGCAACACCAAGGAGAAGATAGCCTTCTTTGTCGCACACCAGTTCAGCGGAGCGGGCCAGCCCAGACCTAGCGCCATGAAGGTAAGGAACAAACAAAAAAAAAAAAAAACAGGGCTTTTCTTTCTTGAATTTAGTTTCCAATTAAACATGGATTATCTCCTCTCCACAGGTTAAAGGTAACTGGGCTACTGACTGCAGTAAAGCCAAAAGACGAAGACGATGCTCATCCTATGAACCTCCAACACGCTCCCAAACCTCAGAATCACAACACAGCCATGACCCCTCCCTCGCACCTCCGAGCCCCAACGAGTCGCATCACGGGGTTAATGAAACCGACCTGCTCTCTGTGGCAGAGATGGTTGCGTTGGTTGAGCAGAGGACGGCCATGGCCCTTCAGGGGATTGTGACTGTTCATGGCAACCAAAACCAACCTCCCAATACCACTCACAGTCAGGGCCTGAGCCCCCACCAGCACACTCTACTCCGGGGCACAGTGTCAGACCCCTCCTCTATGGTGTTCGTGTCGGACAGTTCGGATGGCCAGCCCTCTAAAGAGGCCAGGGAGTCCACATCATCTCTCATCCAAACAGACCAGGAGCTCGAGGAGCAGCAGGAGTCGCTGAGGGTAGCCCAAGCCATCGCACACTTTGAGTCTCAGAACCTGGAGAACCGGCTCCATCTGGGCCCCGGGTCCGGACTAGACTCTTCTAGTCGAGACAGAGAAAGGGAGCGCAGGAGAGGGGGCGAGTCCGGCACTGTAACACCACCTCCACCCCCCAGCCACAGTCACGGTGAGGTCAGGATAGCTTTCAGAGTGTCAAATCTTGACCCGCGCTCTCAGTTGGAGCCAGCTGGTCGGTCCCGTTGTATGTTTATGAGCTGTGGTGGTGGGAGCAATCAGGCAGCAGCCAGGGCCAAAGAGAAAATCACATGTGACCTCTACCAGCTAGTCAGTCCCTCATCAAGAGATCCCAGTAGTCTGCTGCTCGCTGCCACAACTGCTGCTCCCAAAACAGATGGAGACCCTCATCACCCGGACAGGTCGACCTGCGGCAGCCCGGACACAACCCAGGAGCTCTCCTCTGGGGAGAAGAAAGCTGTGGGTGTGGGAAGGGAGCGAGTGACGGGGTTCCACGTGGAGGTGGTGGTGACAGGTGCCGTAGACCAATGTGTGTTTTATGGCAAGGACAGTACGGAGAATGTGCAAGAGGAGACGGTGTGTTTTGCCATGCCTAGCGGGGGAGGGGGCGGCGGGGGCGTAGGAAGCTCCGCCGACACGTCATCGGATGACCCTCCACCTGGACAACTCTTTTTCCTCCAGCCGCCTCGGGGCCCGGAGGAGGATGTAAAAGGAACCGGCGCTGGCAGCGGGTCAGGAATTTGCTCTTTGGACTGTGCCAACAACAACAGTCCTGGGACGGGAGTGGCAGTGGGCTCAGGGGAGCGGGCAACTCGACCAGACTCTCCCAGCGTCGCGGACGACTGTTCGGACCCCTCACTGTGCCGCCTCTACCGCCACGTGTCCCACGACTTCCTGGAGATCCGCTTTCAGATCCAGCGGCTCCTCGAACCGCGACAGTACATGCTACTGCTCCCCGACCACATAATGGTCAACATTTTCAGCTATCTGCCAACGCGCTCCTTGGCAGCCCTCAAGTGCACCTGCCACTACTTTAAGGTGTTGATCGAGACATACGGGGTGCGGGCGGTGGATTCGCGCTGGAACCAAGACCCTCTGTACAGGGACGACCCCTGCAAGCAGTGTAAGCGACAGTACGAGCGCGGGGACGTTTCTTTGTGCCGTTGGCACCCCAAACCTTACCACCACGACCTGCCTTACGGACGTTCCTACTGGATGTGCTGCCGGCGTACAGATAAGGACACGCCGGGCTGCCGCGTCGGGCTCCACGACAACAACTGGGTCCAGCAGCCAGCCGACGGCTCTACGCCCATTCGCACCAAGAGGGAGGACAGGAGGGAGGAGGCCAGGTAGAGAGGAAAAGGGTACACCTCAAACACACCAACTCTCATCTCATTCTGTGTACCTCCTCCTTCCTCACACCTCTGGTCAGATGAACACGTGAACAGAGAGGGAGTACGAGGAGGAAGGAGCACTCCAGTACTATTTTGTTTTTCTTCGCTCCAGCTCTCCTCTCTCACGCTTCCTCTCAGCAAAGGGAGATTGAGAGGTTAAGTAGGAAGAGGGGTGCGTCACTCTCCTTGCCTTTTTTTTTTTTTTTTTTTTCAAGCGCTCCAGAGTCTCCCCCCCCCCCACTGTGCTCCAGAGTGGCTACTTTTTAAAAGTTTGCATACCAGGGTTGGGGTCCCCTCCTGCTGCTGTCGTTCAGCCCGTTTTCTGTCTCGTAATCATTCGAGTCCCCGTCTAACTCTGCACACGGTCGTTAGGTAATTCATGTGAAAACTTTGCAGTGTATTTGATTGAGATTAGCATTCATAAAGTGACGCATAGAAATGTAATGCCCTAGAGCCTGCTTACTATTCCCAGTATTTGTTCTATGTTCTGTGTCGTATCACAAACTTCCACGTTCGCTGTACAATGGTGCTTCAAGGAATGAGCTGTGCTGAGTCCGACACATGTAAAACTTTTCAGTGGGGGAATGTCCAGCGTTACTATAGAAATGTGATTGTAAAAAGCAAACTTGACTTTCCGTTGTACAAGATTGCCATTTGTACCTGTCCCACACCATGCTTTTTCCTTTCTGAATGTGCTGTAATGTTGTACTACGTTGACCAGTCCCCTGATGATGCTGCTGAAATCATTGCCTGTGTCACTGATGTTAATTCTGAAATAGCCATACCATTGGTTAAACGACAGGCACGATCTCTACATACTAGCCAGTCTCACTGAGGCCTGTTGAGATCCAACACCCCTGTCATTGTTTCAGAGTGGACCCTAACCTTGCTGACCAGCCATAAAGAGGAGCCACTGACTACTTTCTGGTTTACAGATTATTATGGGAGATGGACTTGTTGAAGACCAGGGGGATAGAGTGGGATTTAAAAGAGAAACTTGATGTCACTTTGGAAAGGCCTGATGTCACTTTGTATGGTTTGATTGACTTGCTTGTTTGCCATTTTGTTTTGTTTTTTTGTTTTTTTGTTTTTGTTTGGCTGTTTTATTGGGGTGTGTGTCTGAGAATGTTTGCTGTTGTATTTGCTTTTATTCTTGAGGACCGTGTTCTCCCTGTATCAGTCTGTCGCCCTACTCATCTTGCAAAGATGCATTTTTTTTTTTTTAAAAGCTCCATCTTTGTTTTAAGCCCCGGCTCTCTTCCTTTTTCCTCCACCCCTCCGTCCTCCGATTCGGCAGAGGGCAGCGTTCGCCAAAGCCGTCATTCATGCTTCGAAGCGGGTGAAACCAACTACCACAGAGACTCTCTACACCAGCTTCCAGCCTTAAAAGCCCCTACCTCTTTCCCACCCTGCAGGAGACTGAGGCGTCAGATACCTCACAGATGATCAAGAGTATTGGGAGTTGCACAGGACCCTGTAAGTGGCTAGATTTCAGATGCTTGACAGACTCCATCCAGCTCTTCTGGATCCACCCAAAACTCTTAGCGTGAGAGTGTAAGATGAACAGTGCCTGGTGGTGGCTCTGACTCTTCATTCATGGAAAAAAAAAAAAAAAAACTCCCCCCCACCGTTCCCTTCTTGCTTTTACCCTCCAAGAACCTTGCGAGCTGACAGACTGGACAGATGTGATGAATGATGCTGAAACTCTGCATGGAGATGGGAAGATGGTTGGGTAGTCATGGGACTCCAGACATGTACAATGCTAATGGGAAATATCTGCTTAAATAAAAACAGAAGTGATGATTAAAACTGGAAATCTGAATCACTACCTGGTTGGTGTGGTGTCTGATAAGTGAACTAACGATGACTTTAAACCTATATGTAAACGGTTGATTAAATTATTTGTTCTGTACCATGGCAGCGCTAATCTTATCGGAGTGTGATTAACGGTCAAATCAACAGTGTTTATATTACATGTGACAGCTTCATACCTGATTAAGTAACCAAACACAAGTAAATGCAAACCATTAAATGCATATGAGCACACAGGATGGCCACCCCAGTGCTATCGGCGTCCGACACACACTTCACTGCTTTGTAGTTGTCTTCTAGTGATTGTTCTCACAGGAAGTCAGAAAAAAGATTTAAAATCAAATCACAGGGCTGCTCAAAGCTTTATTAAGTTAGTAAAACAAATCATTTTGTATTCTCACACCTTTTAAGACTGATCTATTGAATCAAAATGTAACCATAGACAGTAATGGGATTCTGATCTGATTAGCGTAGCCTTTACAGTTTGAATTACACACACTCTTTAACCGTATTTTAATGCAGTGAAGGACTAACCTCTGGTGAGACTGTTGGTAGTATATGTCCATCACCTACTATTTTAATTGTGAAAAAAATATTTGTGCAGTGACAAGTCATCACCAACAGATGGCAAAACAGTTCAACCGTAGGGTTTTTAACATTTTACATATTTTAACACGTTGTTGGGTTTTGGGGGAGGAGACCCCATCAAGCGTAGTATCCCCACATGAAAACTGCTACAGTCATCATGACGACGGCATTCGCATCCACAGTATATTTCCACACCGGCTCCTCACTGATGTCGGGCATCAGCTCTGACACCTCAGGGGCATCTTCCTCGCAGTCCCGGGAGCTGGCGCCCTGGCCAAAGAGACGGCCAATCAGGAGACGGATACCAGACTTTCCCTCCTCCTGAACCACTGAAAGGCAGAAAGGGTTAGTACTCGTTGCGAGAGTGTGTTTGGAGCTGTGTTTTTTTTTTTTTTTCTGTCTTACCTGTATCACTATTGATACTGGCCCTCTTTTTTTCTTCAGCCTTTCTCCTGGCTCTCCTCCCTTTTTCCTCTTGCTCCCAGTCCAAATCTTTCCTCTCCTCTTTGGAATGACGGAGACTGAACACCAGACGATAGAGCTGAAAGCAGAGACAGGGAACTCTGAGGTAAAAGTGTAAATGTTCAACTGAGTCCTACTCTAATAAATTAGGTCTTAGTGAGTCAGTTATCTCTAAGTAAAGTACTGTACACCAATCAGGAATTACATTATGACCATCTTCCTAATATTGTGTAGGTCTGTCTTGTGTGACATGGGCCTTCTGAGGGTGTTGCTAGTGGGGGCTTTTGGGTTGAGGAGTGAATGTGGAGGCCAGGTTTTTTTTAGTTGTTCCCAAACCGTTTTTGTCAGGCTGCATCCTGCTGGGGATGGCTGCTGCCATCAAGGAGCGTCATTGCTATGGGGTGGGGGTGTCTGGGTGGTACATGTCTTAGTAACATCCACATGAATGAACGCCAGGTCCAAAAGTTTCCCAGCAGAACACTGAATTGCCACAAGATGGTCAACGTTATTAACTTCCCCTGGTTTTAATGTTGTGGCTGATTGGTGTGTATCACTTACGTGCTCATCGTCTATGGGCTCGGTGCAGTAGCTGACCAGCAGCACCAGCACCGACGTGCAGAAGAAGAGTATGATGGCAAAGTGGAGGTAATGGATCCCACACACCAAGAAAGGGCAGTTGGACGGGAAAATACAGCTGCCTGTGCCGAACCAGAACTCGGGCAACATCCGGCACAGACCCATCGCCAGACCACCAACCAAGCCCCAGAAAGCCCCCTGGATGATGAAAGATCAGGCAGATGTGATCTCACCACGTGATCTTAAAATGACTACGTCCGCGTCGACAGGTGCTGCCTCACCTTTTCATTGACTCTCTTGACAAACACAGCCAGGAAGAAGACGGCGGTGATGGGGGGGGCCAGGTAGCTTGAGATGGACTGGATGTAATCAAACAGCTGACCGCTCTGAGCCGCCTGGACCACCGGGATCCAGCAGATGCTGACGGCTACAATGCAGAGAACCCAGACTCTGTGGAGGAGAGGAACAAAAGAAGAACCCGTCCATATCAGTTCATAATATCACACCTTCATATAAGGCCTCTCCAGTGCACACTGTGTGCACGAGATAAAGGTATCACAAAAGAAAAGTGAAGATACATAAATCTACCACAACATGAAGACCAAAGTTTGAATGAGGGTTCAAGGTGACGTCCTCTGTTTACCTGCCTACAACGATGAGCTCGCGCTCCGTGGCCTGGGGTCTGATGCGGGTCCAGATGTCCATGGTGAACAGGGTGCTGCTGCTGTTAAAGATGGAGGCCAAAGAGGACATGAGAGCCGCCAGCATCACGGCCAGCATCAGCCCTCGCAAACCTCCACGGAGAGAGAGACGGCGGGAAGAGGAAAGGAGAACAGGGTAGAGGTATATGAGGTGAAACTTCTCCTTCTTCTCATTTTGGATGTTTAGCAGGTGCTCTTACCGTTGGGCATGACTGACACCACCAGTTTAGGATAAGCAATGTTGGAGCAGCCCACCTCTGTGCCACACACCATCTTGCAGATCTCAGGGACCACACAGCCAACTTCTTCTACAGGTGGATAGAAACACACATGCTTTTTGTTTTCTGTTTTTGTTTGTTTTTTTGACAAAGTCAAGACTACATTGTGAGCCACAGACCTGGGTAGAGCACCCTGCTGATCATGCCGGGGAACACCATGAGGAACATAGGCAGCAGTTTGAGGTAGCCACACATGATGCAGCCCGCCTTCACGTGGGTGAGGCTACGAGCTGCAAGGCAGCGCTGCACGATCACCTGCAGAAACAGTCAGACGTGGACACAGAGAACACGTCTGCCATTACGATCAGGGGGACCGATCTGATGTTTGAATGAGGATGAGATCATTTGGTTATTCTGCGGCTACTCTGCATACTGCTCCTTAAGGATAGGCAAAGCTGCTGGCTTTAAGAGCATCACTGTAAAGGAAATGGCAGGTGAAGTAACTTGTTGTAGATGTAGTGAGATCTCACTGCTGCACTGGGGCCATCCAGGGCGCACAAAAAAGAATGTTCTTTTTTTTTTTATCAGGTTTCTTTTAATGGAATGACATAGTTTAAGAAATGAGGCTTTGACTGAACAGATGTAAGTAAGTGATTTCAGTTTGACCAGGCTATACGGCCCTTTCACACTTCCACAACGAAGAAATAAACTGTGGTCAGGGTTAGGGTTAGGGTTAGCTTAGTTAGTAGCCACTGTAGCTTAGATTTTAGATGTTGTTGATTACACATATTATGGCAGAATTTTTTTAATTTGCAAGGTAAAAATCTGGATTCTGGGCTTTTGTAGGTCAGTATGGCCTCTACCAAACTGGTTGACCTGTGCATTAATACCAGTTGGATTTCAGCAGTGAGAGCAAATCGTTTTAACGGTCAGGGTTAGACCGAGGGTCGGGGTTCACCTGGTCTGTACACCAGTACCAGCCTCCCACTATCGCAATCCCGAACACCACTCCGGGCCAGGGCATGTCCCCCGTGGTCGGGTCCCTCAGCAGGCTGAAGGCGTCCTGTCTGGGGGTGTAGCAGCGGGAGGAGATGTTGTAGCGCTGAGGGTCCATGGAGGAGACGTTAGTCGGCATAGCAGCGCTATATTTGGCGAGCAGGGCGTTGTAGCCTCCTACTTCAGCAAAGGCTAGAGGAGAGGAGGGGAAAGGGGTCTTCATCAGTCACAGGGTCAAATCACAGAGAAGGCATGTTGACTCCTGGACTTAAGTAGAATGGTATTCAGTCCACACCTTATTTCCCAAAACCATGTACCAATACGTGTATGGCGTTCTAAAAGTTTGCGGCTCAATAGTCCACAACTCTCTTGTTTTGTCCTTACTGAGTTGTGTGTAAGCTGCCGAGTCAGCACAAACTACTCAACGTGCCACCAGTGCATAAACACCCACTTTTATCTTGTGTGCTCCCTTCTTGGACTTTGTCTACAATCTACCCCGGGATTAGACTCAGATAAATATTGACCTTCTATTTAAAGAAATCGGTAAAGCCGTATAAGGGGAGCTGGCTGTCGTGTCAGCTGGAGGTTGAGAGCCTCGCGTCTCTGCAGTGTCAGCACACTGTGCCCCTCTGCAGTCAAATTAATGATTGCTGACCCTGGTTAACATCTTTCCTGTTGCGGAGCTGCTCGCGGTGACAGACATGGACGCGGCCACGGCAGAAGTCAAAAAACATCAACAGCGGGTTGTGCAAAACATGTTGGTGACTTAAACGCTGGACAGTTTGCACTTACAGTAGCCGGTGAGAAAAAAGGCCCCGGCAATGATGACAAAGGTCTGAACTGTGTCGGTGTACATCAGCGCCGCCAGGCCACCTGGTAACACACACACACACACACACACTTCAAATACAGCTTTACTTGCACAAAGTTAGAGTCACACAGTTGAATTGTTCTAAATTTGTATTTTTCACATCCAAGCCAAGACAGTCCTAATGAGATTAGGGTTATTTCAGAGTCCTGCTGCATTTAATTACTCCTGGGGAGAGGAACACCTCTCCTCCAGTTTCCACATGTGCAGAGGTAGTGGAAAAATACACGGAGCGCTTCCATTGCATACATCCACAAAAATGCAAATCTGCACACACACACCTGTCACCGTGTACAAGGCTGTTATTAAAAGGAGGGCGATGACGGCCACGTAGATGTTCCACCCTAACGCCTGCTGGATGAACACAGCTCCTGAAAACATGTCCACCTGGAGAGAGGCACAGAGGGAGCGATGAGACGCCACGAGTGTCTGTTTCGTTCGTTTATTGTTCTGACTGTGAGCGCTTTGACATGAGGACTCACTGAGATCTTGGTGAAAATGTACATGAACAGGGAGATGACAGAGAGGTAGAGGCTGATCCTGGTCCCACCAAACCTCTTCTTCAGGTACTGCGGCATCGTGATCACCTGACGCACATCACGTTACATCACCCAGTTGGTGAATGATACACTTTTTAATGGACTGAAACGGACGTGCAGAGCGAGCCGCTTACCCCCGCTGTGAGGTAGACGGGCACGAAGAGCCAGCCCAGCAGCAGCACGATGAACAGAGCCTGACATGTTAACAACACACAATACGGTTCAATCAAGTGTTTAAAGTTAATATACTGCATGGAGGTGACTTACGTTCCACTCAAAGCCTCCGACAGCGATGCCACTGGCTGCTCCGGTCCCTGCCAAGCCCACAAAGTGACCACTGCCAATGTTGCTGGCGAACAGAGACGCACCAACCTGCAAGGAAACAACAGGAGAACACATCAAATCTTAACACGACCCAAGGATTCGACTGCATTAGCATAAAGACAGAAATGCACAAAACAGATAAATTAGCTAAGCATACCGATCCCTGTAAATAGGAATGTCTATAAGAGCTTATACAGCTACTTGTTCAGAAGCAACCACAAGGTTTTGCTGCTTATTACGATCAGAACAACAGTTGGGGGTCAGTACAGAAACTGAAACAGGTTCGGCTTGCTTGATTCATCCTTTTCATTCCAGGGATTAGATGTCTCTACATGATACCAGTGCAAGAGATATTGTGCAGTTGAACAAGTCAAGTGGATATGAAGCTACAGTGGAGGAATAGTAACAGATAAACATTTCATCCACATTTACGCCTCATGTCCCGAGTTTCATTAAATGGTTTACTCCCTAACTGTGGAGAAACAGATCATCACAGGTTCATCTGAACAACCTCCTCAAACTGCAGGTTACTATGTGTTTGTTAACAAGTGATTAACATCCCTAACAGAATTTAAGGCATGAGTCTTTAAAATGCTGAAAACTGACAGTTCCAAGAAGATCAATTTTTCCACACAAATACTGACATTTAAAAACAAAATAAGTATATCTGCCTGTGTTTTTTACATATACAAACAAGTATTTTTGCTCATAAATGCTAATTCATTTTCTAATTGTTTAACACTTACGGGTGAAATGTGTCAACGCTACCTCTGGTGGACAAATGGTGTAATGACAGCACCATTTCTAAACTAACTGAAACATAACTCACAGTTGTAGAGTATGAGCTAAAATGAGTGGGTACTATGCATGTACTCGTCCAGGTCTATGCTTTACTCACAGGCCACCAGGTCATCGTGCGCCCCGCGAGGAAGTATCCCCCAACTGTCCCACGTTTGGTTCGTAACATGGACTGGAGACACAGACATTTCATTATTCCCAAATACAGTGTTACTTTATTTATTTATTTAAAAAAAAAACAGATTTTATTCAGTAATTATACTGTGATCCAATCTCTCAGATTCACTCACCCAAATGCCAACACTGATGACCATGACGAAGTATCCCACAATGATGGCGATGTCTGCTGGGTTTTTGATGGTCACTTTGTCTGTAGAGAGATTCTCCATTGCTCAACTTGCACTTGAAAATACACTTTGTTCGACCTGAAGCTTGCTTTCATTTAACTTAATCAAGTTAAACCCCTGGTTGATCTACAGCTCCTGAAGAACATTCGACGACGTGAACCCTTCCTTAACGCGTTCATCCATATGATGAAAAAGCTGAGCAGCAGCTATGCATCAGAGCGGAGGTGGTGGGTCCAAGTGAGACCTTTGGCCAGTTTGAACAACGAGCAGATTCAGCAAATTATTTATTACCGCAATTATTAACGGCAAAGTCTGAAAAACAGCCTTTCAGTCTAGTTAAAAGTGGATTTCCAATAGTTAACAGGCAGAAATGACTTGTATCTATTCTCTGCATCTTAGATGCTCACACAGCTTCTGTCTGTGGACTTAAAGTAACAAACGTTACTACCGCAACGTTACTGCACGGATGCAAGTGTGAACAGTTGGGCGTTTGTTTTTTGGTAGCCCTGTGATGAACTCACGACCTGTCCAGGCCCCCTACAACTCTCTAGAGCAGGAGTGTCAAAGGCATTTTAGTTCAGGGATTCAATTGATTTCAAGTCGGCCAGACCAGTAATATAATAACCTGTAAATAATGATAACTCAAACTTCTTTCCTTTGTTTTAGTGGAAAGAAGTACATTATAAAAGTGTGACATTTAATGAACGATGGTTTTAAATGTAAATGTGTGTATGTGTATGTCTGACACCCCTGATGGATGTTTCACTGAACAAATGAATACACTTAAAAACACAAGTTTGTTTCTAAATTTTGATCACTGACAAGCCAAGACGCACAAAATAAAAGGTCACAGTCAGAACACACGTAAGCAAACAGTCCTTTAATCGTTTCATAGCACTTCTTTTTATCAAAGCGTCCCTTCGCCTTTCAGTTCACAAAATATCATCGGGTTGTACAAATGAGGGCAGCTTAGAGTCTGTGGACGGGCGCACGCGCCACGTCGGTGTGGATGTGTGCAAAGAGCTTGAGCTGAGCGGACTCACGCCTCAGCGCAGAAAACATGCATGCTACACCGTCACTCGTCACATGTTGCACAGGCCGTAAGCGCGCCGAGGCAAAAGAAATCCAGCTCACCTGGGTGGAAATTCAGGCCGCGCCATGGGAGACAAAGCTGGCTGCGTGGCAGGACGCCTTCAAGAAACACAAACCGAAGCTCACAGCAAAACAAAGTCACGTTTTAGTTGCGTGTACTTAAATAAAAGAACGATATCTGCTACCTATACCTTCCTTTATTTAAATGCGTTTTGGTCGGCCACACCTGTAAACAATACACAGAGGCTGTTACTGTCTCCTCCCCCCTCTGATCAGACACGCCAGGATTTTATACCACAAAGACCCCCCCCCCCATCTACTCTAATGCTAGGTCAGCCCTCCCCATGTATCTGCTACACCACCACTCACACTTTTCACCATTAACCATCACAACTAAACTTGACAATCCAGAGGTGGGTGAGAAGAAGGAATCCTGGAGTTTGAATTTATGTTGTACTCACATAGAGCAGAATAAATTAAAGCACCTAATGCATCATCTACGGCGTAACACATGATATGAAGACCGGCAAAGACCTCGGTGTTTTAATCCAGATGTTCAAACGACAAACACATCTGCTGTTGGCGGGGTAATGATGTTCATGAGGGAACATTTTCATGTGGAGAGATAAGATTTTTGGATTGCATTAGTCGGCTGGTCGAGCGGAACCGAGTGGAGAGATAAGAGCGAGAGTCTAGACACAAGGGTACTGACGGTCACAGGCGACACAAAAGCAACCCCGGTTTGATGAATTAAAACCAAACCGATAAAACACGTTTGTCAATTTAATAAGTGGTTTAAAAAAAAATCATGTCTCAATCTAATAATCTGTGCAAAGACATCAACGCTGCCGCTGATCTGTTCATGTTAGACAGTTTGACGTGAGCATTAAATAAAGTTAACGTAGTTCATTAAAGTCATGAACAGTTCAACCTTGATTCAGGCGAACACACTGTGTGTATATGCTGTACACATGTGATTCGTTTTAGTTTGTGATGCATCCATCATAATAAAGTAAGTTGAAGGAAGCAGCCGCTCCTGATGATAAAATGATGACTTGTGCTCTAATTTGCTTCAAATCACTCAGGAACATCCAGTAATTAATCTGCGTGTTAAGGCTTGAGAGGAAGTGGTGGTTTTATTGCTAGGCTATTTATATGATAAGATAAGAAATCCCACAACAGGGGACGAATAAATATTTGTAAATGATTACATTATGCATCTAGAAAGGAGGAGTAATCTATAAGAACATATTTCATTTAGTAATTTAATTTTCTTATCTGTTTATAGTCAGACTTACTGTGCTTTTAAACCATTTGCGAACATTTTTTGTAAACTTCTCCAAAGGTCTGAGGATCGATTTCGACTAGTTCAACTTTGGAAAATTGTCAAACCTAAAACGGGACTTTTAAGACCTGCAGACTGCTTGTTATCTCAGCACACTCGTCCTCGCTTTGTTGTTGCTGCTACTTGCTTTCACGAGACCAGCGTAAGTAAAAAAAAAAAAAAAAAAAAAACTTTCCTAGCATAAGATCTACTCCCAGGTGTCTGCACAGCACCGCTACACGCTTATCGTGTGTCTCGTCAGTGACGTCTAACTGAAACCACAGAGTCTGATTTTTCCTGGAGGAACACCGCTTTCATTCCACAACACTCTCTCTTCTTTTTCAGCCTCATCTGCACATTACTCCAACTGCAGCGTCCGCACACAGAATGGAAGGACGACGTCTGCCAAGTGAAAACATTCGGTCTGCGTCTTCCACGTTTAGTTGGAGGGATGTGACTGCGTGCTTCAGTGAGAACAAGGCTTTTTAAGAGTAGTTCAAACTAGCCATGACTAATCTCCTTACACCAGGCTGTATCTTGGGACAAATGGATCAGACCGTCCTGTGTAGATGAGCCTCTGATACGCTGAACCCACTACACACCGAGTGTTTCTCCACTGTGATGGCAGACGAGTGCAGAGCCTGGAGTCATGATTCAAAGACAGAGCTGGAGGCTCTTCTCCCTGTTTATGGTAGTAAATGTGCTCAAGAACAAATACTGGAAAAAATAAAATCAATATTCGCCCCGTTCACTAGACATTCCTCCAAGTAATAGATCTCTCTCTCTTCCTACTTTAAATCCCCTATAAGGTAAAACACAGAATTGTCTAACAGATGTAATCGTGTGTTCGCATGCTCCTCCCAACATCTAATCTCCCAAGTTGTGGAGTTGTTTTTCCAGCCTGGGTGTGTTCATGTGATTTTAAGTCTGAATGTGGAGGCCACAAATTTGAAGCTTTACGTTAGTGATTTGGCTCCAGAGACGTCGCTGCACCAGGACGTACTCGTCCCTGAAACCACATCACCTGACTATTTGTTTGCAGGTGTCTCCATGAGGACAGTGACGAAACGTAACCACCTACTACCACGCTACAAATTAAATGTTAACAAAGGCCTTTATATACAGTACAGGATTTGCACCCCAAGTTTTTTTTGTTTTTTTTTTTTCTTTAACCAAACATGACTTCAACAGCCCAGAGACAAAACTGACTTTCCAAATTTGTGGCGACTTCACATGAATATTCCTTGTTGCCTGAAATGCATTGACTGTCAATCAATTTCCAGCTGATTTCAGATCATTTTGAATTACTTCCTTAAAGGCTCTGTTCATATCTCCAACATGCCACCTGAGGTCTATTCTGTAATATGCCTACGTTTATTTACCATCAAATGATTCCTTGTTTCTTTCTTTTGCTCATGACTTTTTAACTTGTTTTGTGGTGCTATATAAATAAAGTTATTTTTAACTGGTGCTGGAAGGGAAACTGCCTTCTTTGTGTAGCCTTTAGTTGCAGGTCACATCAGACAAAAAACAAGGCTGAGGCAAATGAAGTGGGAAAGAAGTATAGTCAGAAACGTGTCAGTATCCTTGTGTCTAAACTTAACGCTGATAAAAAAGTTCACAGTTTTAAAATGATTCCTTAAAATCAATCTTAAAAATATGGCAGGAGCGTAAAGAAGTGACACTACAGGCCCTTCGCTGTTCTGACAAATAGTGGACGACGTTACATTCAGATGCATGTGGACCGGATTTGTAGCCAGGACCTGGCTCTGCTTTCTCTCTGCCTGTCTCTCTTTAGATCACGGTACATTTCACAGGATCCAGACATTACAGGCAAACGACACGGTGCTTCCTTCATTTCATAACTCGATGTGACACAGAGAGGAGCTCACATGCCTTACGTTCAGACACGTCGGCCCCCGTCGAGCTAGTCAATGGGCTTCTTGCAGTTTTCTTTGGCTAGTCTCAGTCTGGACAGTATGTGTTTCTTGGGGAACTTTAGAGTGGTACACCCAAACTGGCTCACGCCTCCAGTGTCTCCGGGGAGTTTTTCCCGTCTCTGGACCCAGCTGCGCCAGCCGGGTTTCCACACGTACACGCTGTCATAGAACCGCGAGCCGTTCTCGCCCCCCAACACGTAAATCCTCCTTTTCCACCTGGCCACGCCCCCTGCTGCTATCCGCCGTGGCAACCCGGGGAAAACGACGGGGCTCGGGGCTCGGTCGCTTCCTCCGCCCGCGCCCCCTCGCTGCTCCGCGCTGACCATTACTCCTCCCCCGGTCACCTCCCTCTCTCCCGCTGAGCCCCGGCCCTCTCTGAAAAACAGCACGCGCCCGGTGGCGTCCAAAGTCTCCAAATTAGTGTAGTTTCCGTCCAGGAACTTGGTGGTGTCCCTCATGTATCCGCCGATCGCGCAGACTCCCCCTCGCACGGCCACTCCTCCGGCAAGACAGGTGGCCCCGGAGTCCAGCGCCACACGTGTCCAGCAGTCCGTCAGGGTGTGGTAAATGAGCACGCCCGAGTGGACCACGGCCCTGTTCTGTTCAAGCGTGGTTCCGCCCAGGAGGTAAAGCCGCCCGCGCAGTGACGCGCAGGCGAATGCGCGGAGCGGGAGCGGCAGGCGGGGCCCGGGACCCCACTGTAGCGTCGCCAGCTCCAGGGTCTCACTGGAGTCCAGCAGAGCGGAGCGATTGCTGCCACCCAAGGCGTAGATCGACTCACCACAGCCGAGGAGGCCGAGCATAGCCCGGGGCTGCGTCATTGAAGGCCGTTCTATCCAGCGGTCCAACACAGCGTCGTACTCGTGCACAGCTGCAGACACAGAGCCTGTCCTCAGGATCCCACCAGCCACAAACAGCCTGTCGCCCACAGCTGTGCAGCCGGGGCTGACGAGCGAACCTAGCGCCGCTAACTTTTTCCACTTCCCCGTCTGGGGATCAAAGCAGTCCACCGTGTAGTCTCTCGAGGCTAAATTCTCGTCCTCCCGTGGCGTCAGGTCCACACAGACGATCTTTTTCTCGAACATCCCCTCTCGCGGTCTCAGAGGCCCCCCGAGGCCCTCTCCGGCCGCAGCGGGCCCCAACTCCTGGCTCAGCCTCCGGCTCTCTTCCTGGGACAGCAGCCCCGGCCGCAGGTGGTGAAGCAGCGCCGGCATGTGGGCGTAGCGGTCCAAGGGCTGGTGCTCTGCCCAGCGGCGCGCCGCGTCGTAGACCTCCGCCTCGGAGTCCACCCCGAGACGGTCGGAGCTCAGGAGGCTGCCCAAGGTGCCGTGATCAAGCAGGAGGAAATCTTTCTGCCGGGCCACTCGTGGAAAGTGCTGGGCGACGAGTCGCAGGGAGGCACGCAGCAGGAGCTGGTCATGGTGAGAGCGAGCCAGGGAGTACATCCCCAGGCAGTTTTCCACCGACAAATGCTCAAATAAAAACCTGTAGGGTTTAGAGTGGAAAAAAGGACAGAGGAAACGAGAGACAGGAGGAGGGTGAAACATGAGGAAAGCAGATGAGAGATAGGAGAAAAGAAATGAAAGACAATTTAGAAGCTAAAACAAAGCCACCTGAACTCTAACGAAGTCTAATAACTAAAGGCCCTTTAAGCATTTAAAGCAAACTGTTCCTCGCCCGCTGCAGCTGACAGTTGGTGGATTTGTAGATTAATGTTAAAGTGCTGCTGTTACTGGTTTGTCTAGGTTAATACAACCTTAAGGCCTACTCTCAGCATAGAAGCCAACATTATGAATGGTGTTTTCTTGCAGTATACGTTTGGGGAAATCTGTGTTTGGGACGTTTGCCAATTAATCGCATCAGATCTTGTTGCCTCAACTCCATTGTCTCAAAGTTCAGATAAGTTCAACCTGGTATCCTACCCCATGATATGTTGTTTGCAATGTTTTTTTTGCCCATCATCACCACAACTCACTGAACTCCATCAACATCTCACGCCGTCTGGTCACTTTCTGTGTGTCCACCCCTTCACGCTGTGAGCTTTACCTGGAGCACAGGTCCTGAAGGGGCATGACTTGGAGTCGGTTGGCGGCCACAAACAGATCCTCAGCCGTGTCCAGAGACAGACCCGCCTCGCCGGTGTACACAAACTGGATGACGGTCTCCATGACGGACGGCGTCACCTCCTCCAGTCGGATCTCAGTGAGCCGGGACTCCACCAGGGGGCTGGTGAACATGGCCCGGAAGTACGGGCTCACGGCCGCTAAGAGGACCCTGAGGTCAGAGAAGGTTGGAAAGAGAAAACACACCAACATGGAGGATTTATGTTGTTACAACGTGCTGGAGGCATTTCTATGAGACGTATCTGACAAAAGTCTTCGATATGTTTCACATCTGACTTTCATCAACTGCTTCAATCTTTTGCATTCTTTTGTAGTGTAGTAGTCGTTTCGTCAGTTTCATGTCGCTGTAAACTGTTTCTCAGCGAGTGTAGCGCTGTCATTATTGGTGTTTTTCTCTTCATCAGCTTCATTGCAATCATACCTGTGACACATGAACTTCTTTCCCTCGACCAGCAGAGTGACATCACACAGCTGCTGAGCATCCAGCAGCTGCTTCAGACCTGAAACGCACGGGACAAATGAAAGGGAGAGGTGAAAGGGAAGGCAGAGGTGCATACAAATCAGACTGAACAGACGGGGGCAGGGATGGAGAAAGCCCAGCCTCATCCTTTATCCGTCTCACCGTGTGTGATGTAGTCCCCCAGCGGGGTGGTGCTGTCATCGGGGAAGTCCTCCTCCTCCGAGTCGCTGTCCGACAGGGGCTCCCCTCCTCCCCCGTCCCCATCCTGCCACGGCTGGGGACGCCAGGTGACTGTGCCCCCCCGCACGGCATTCATCTGATGTTCACGCACAGGAGATCGCATGCATTGAAAAATGTACACATTAATCTTTAAGCATAGGAGGCCATGTGCTATAAATAGAGGACTATGACCCAGATATCACTGTGAAAACCACTGCTTCTCCAGCCAAATTATAACAGCATAATAGTGCAGATTAATGATACTTTTAAACACGTTGAACCCACTCAGATGTTTTTCACTTTACTAATTGCCACATTCCTGCAAGGCTGGCCACAATGAAAGACAGGGCAGGCTGTTCGCACCGGCACAGATCTCACTACCTTTGCTCTTCTTCTCGTTTCCACCGTGAAAGCTGGTTGGGTCTCACTTTCAGGAGGAACTGGTGAGGCGGTTTGGAGCAGGTTAACCGTGTCCAAGTCCTCCGCTAACGATCAGAAACTTGCGAGCATTTGGGTGTCCTCGTCCTCCTCCGGGCTCAGCGGAAAGGCTCGTCCCGGCCTGTGGTGAAGACGCGTCAGGGTCCTGGCTGCTCCACCAGCCCCGCACACACCATCACCACCAAACTGACGGACCCAACTAGCTTACCAAGCCACTATTCTCCTCCTCTACGGACGCGACTCGCCGTAACACACATCAGTCCACCATGGCATTATGCACACGGGTCCAGTCTTGGCGAAGAGACGGCGAATAGTGCAGTTTTATTGCCTGTGAGGCTGAAAATCAGGACTGAGTTGCGGGTTCAGTCGGCCGCACTTGTCATGTCTGAACCGGATTACCGCAACGTTAAATTTGCGCTCGTCTGATTGGCTGACCTTTGGCTCGTGACGATTGTTTTGGGCTGAGTCTTTTTTTCTCACATTTGGAAAATTAAAATATTCCCCGGTTTCTTCTGAGGTTAATTGATACATTTTTGCTAAGCGTGTGTCTCTTTAACGCAAATATGTAAAACAACGCTTGTATAATGTTTTATTTTAATTCCATACCAGTTAACACCCATTTCCGCATTCGTGTTGCGTTTAGTGCAGTTATGGGCGTTTTACGGTTGTAGTAAAATTCCCTGGTTTCAAAAACGAATTGGAAAGAAACAAAGGCTGACGTATATAAATGTTTTTTGCAATAATATGCTTCATTTTCATGAAAATATAATATACGAATAATCTTTTCAAACGTACGGGGGCTCATCAGAAGCCTAAAGCGTAAATTCATAACTAATCCCATGCACCCTAAACGCATCGTCGATCACTTGACAAACATGGCGGTCTGCATTGGCATGGTCGTGAGAGTTGGAGGCATTGCACTGACTGCACTGAAGCCGGCAGCCAGACAGTGTCCCAGGCAGAAGGCTAGAATATACATCCCGCAGCGCTTTGCTCATGGAGTTCGAAGCAGTTTGTACGAGCATGTCCGTGAAGGTTACAGTGACAAGCCGGAGCTGGACATGAGAGCCGTGTGTGAGGAGACCGACAAAGTCATCACTAACGTGGAGAACAGGAAAGGGGACCTGCAAGGGGACGATGTCAGGAAAATTGTAAGTGATTGTGACGTTAAGAATATGACAGTTTTTATCTCCTGCCGGAGCAAAACAGTTTGTATATAAAGAGGAACGTCATGATTGTTGTGCAACTTGTTTTTCATAAAATGACAACTAAATTTTGATTAAAGAATATACACGTATTGCTTATGTTTTGCTGCTCCACTATAAAGTCTGGTTGCATTTGTGGAGGCACACCGGTCTATGATCAGCTCTAGGCTACGTGTTGTGTCACAAAGTCTTTCAAGTACATTTGTGTATTCAGGGATAAACTACAAGAGCTTAAATATACTTTCCTTCGCTTGACTTTTTTTTTCAGTTTCACACCCATGTTGCTGGCTTTTTGTTTATATCATGTGTACACGTCTGCGTTGTAGGTATGTGTGTGGCAGGAGCTCCAGACAGTAAGGACGGAAATCTCTGAGCTGGAGACGGAGAAGAGCAGTGTCAGTGACACAGTAAAGGCGCTAGTGGTGAGTAAAGCCACATTTGTGGTCCTGATGTGCACCTCCCCAGAAACCTAACTCTTTGCCAACCTTGACACCAACCACAACAACTGTGATTGGTTCAGAGCGTTTTTGTTTTTTATTCATGTCGCTCAGTGGCTGAGCACACGCACAGAAAATTCTCCATCCTTTGCCTCCGTCACACCATCTACTGAGAGACCTTCTCTCTTTCCTCTGGCAGTTATTTCATTAACTGTTGAACACTTATTCAGCTCCAACAGGAGCTACTGAACATTGTTTGAAGCGCACAGAGAAACTCAAGGTAGCAGGAATCACAGAGAGGTGTAGCCTCTGTGTAGATGCCTTCAAGTGTAAACAAAGTTTTAAGCTTAAATTATACTTTCGCATTAAATCTGTGCCATGTGTTTGCCGGCTGCTATGCAGTAGCCCGATGTGCACTTCCCCAGAGGCGTAACTTCACGTCACAGTAACTACTGTGACAGCTGATAAATTGAGCAGATAATGTTGGATGTGAAGCAAATAATAGATGACAAACCATGGAGAAGCACAAGCTCCCACACGACACAGTGGCACAGGGATCCCGCTGCAGACGAGTGTTTTTGAGACGTAATTAGAGAGCAGCAATGTCACACCAGCACAGAAATGTAAATGTCACAGAGCCATAGGTCACTTATGCCCTGACGTAGGCTCTGCATAAAGGTTATTATAGCCCTGATCAGCCCTGAAGCTCTCGTTTTTGCCAAAATCCGTATTTTCGCTCAGTTTTTGCTTGATCATGTTCTATATTTGACTTTTTTCCTGATCAGTTTAAGAGTATAAAGGCGCATCGTAACATAAATAATCTTTTCCTCACAGACCAAGAACGACAAGAAAGCCCTCGCCAGTGTAAGTTCAGCTTCAGAGCTTCATCTCTTTTATTACTTTGTTATCGCATCAATCTTGTCATTCCCTTGCTTCGGCCATAAATCACATTTGGGGCCACTACTGAGGCTGTGTTGTTTTTCCTGCAGCTTCCAGAGTACACTCGGTCTCTGCAGAGGGGCCGAGAGATCCGCACCAGACTGAATCAGCTCTACGCCAAAGAGACTGAGCTGGATGAGGAACATTACGGCCGAGCGCTCAGACTCCCAAACGCCACACACCCTGATGTGGTGAGGATATACTGCACGCTCACGATTTGTCTTAAGGTCCATGAAGGAGGTGTGCTGTGAAGTCTCTCTTTCTCTTTCCAGCCAGTTGGAGATGAGAGCCAGGCAAAGGTGGTGGAGCTTGTGGGACAGAAACCAGGTGACTGAGGAACAGACTTTACCTGCTCTTCTGCCATGTGTAAAAAAAAAAAAAAAAAAAAAAAAAAAATCCCTGTATGAAAATGTGTTTCTCTCTTTGTAGAATTTGACTTCAAGCCCAGAGGCCATGTAGAGCTGGGGGAGGAGCTGGGTCTCATAAGGCAGAGGTGAAAATGGCTCTTATTGTTGCTGATTATTAATTAGTTCAGTTTACATGATTGAAGCCAGACTCACATGTCCTCTGTCCTCTGTCGTAGGCATTTAGCTCATGTCTCAGGCCACAGGTCCTACTATCTGAGGGGAGCAGGGGCCAGACTTCAAATTGCTCTCCAGAACTTTACCCTGGACACACTGCAGCAACGGGTACACATGTGCAAATACTACTAAATAAGTGTGCTTTTATTTTCCTAATATGCAGAGGAACCAAACTTGAGTTTTCCCTTTGTCTCCTCCAGGGCTTCATTCCCATGGTGGTGCCCGACATGCTGAAGGGGGCAGTGTTTGTGAGTAAAATAACTTTTGTCTCTGCCTTCTGGTATCAAAAACAGATGCACACTATAGACTTTGAATATACAGTATCTCTATCCCAGGGTTAGTGTCAGAGTTTTTGAGGATTTCCCAAAACCGTCGCACGTATCGGTGTCGGATTGGATGAATTTGTAAAACTGCTCAGATTAAAATTTAATGCGTCATCACTACAGTTTACTATGTCTGTCTCAAAGAATCTGAGACACACCATTGGTAGTTGGTGGTAATGCACCTCCAAGCTGGTTTGTCAACTGCAATGAATCTAAAATGGTGGTGTTAATGAACTTTATTAGCTCTGTTAGCTCATACTACACAGGCTACTATATTATAGCATTCAGCATGATGCTACCACCTAATCAGTATCAGTGAGAAGTATCTGGCAATAGGACATCCCAACTAATTTCTTAATACTACCTCACCACATACATCCCACTGCTTGCACTGAAAAGTACTCTGCTTGTACTCTGCTTGTGCTCTGAACTTTCAGTCATTGTAGTATATTATTTGTGTAGAATGAATGAAATTGTGAACAGTGCACATTAATAAAGATAAATTGTAGGTACAATAAAACTTAAATGAGCCAGAATTGGTCAAGAGGATAGTTTTCATCCGCTGTCCAGAGCCAAATGTTAAAAGGCAACCTGACTTCAACCATACTTGCAGCTGCATACAGCGCGCAGTTAAACGTTTAGGTACTTGGGTGTAGTCCTAGCCGCTCTGCCATACGCTGGTTGATGTTAAACACCGGTACCAGGGCCTATCATTCGCCACGGACACCAGATTTAGAAACTATGATATGAAACACAGAGGGGTTACTGTTGACTGAAGTTATCAGCAAACTGAGTAGTAAGAGCTGAGATGGGACACACTGATCCATATTTAAAACTATTTGATAAACTTAATCAAATCAAACTTTTGTTTTTCTTGATTGTCTGATATTTTGTTTTGTGTTTTTCTACAAATGCACGTTTTTGCATATCGGCATCTGCACTTTAATAAGGTTTCCAATGAAAGAAAAAAAAAACAGGTGAATCTTGACTCTGACTCCTTCTGTCACGACTGGGCCAAATACAACAATAGCCCTGCTTCAAAGACAAAAGTGTGGTCTGAATATTCATAAAAAAAACATCAATATAGAAATACTATTTACATTTAACACAGCTACACTATGTTTTCATCTTCATTGATTTCGTGCAGTCCAATGCCCTCTCATTCCGCCCTTTGTTTCGTCCACCTCCAGGAGGGCTGTGGGATGCAGCCCAATGCCCATCGCTCCCAGGTCTACTCACTGGACCCGAACCGTTTCCCAGACCTCAACCTGGCTGGGACTGGAGAGGTCGGGGTGGCAGGTGAAGCTCCTTTCTTCTCCACATGTCTCCATTTCCTCATGGGTTTAAGTGCTTCTGGTTGTTAGTCAGTGTGCACCGTTACTGGTTCTGCATTATGTTCCATAGCTGCAGCCATAGAAAGCTGGCTCTGGTTCTGTTCTTTACATCTGGAAAGTGTATAAACTGTGTGTCTCATTGTGTCTCTCTCCCTCAGGCTACTTCATGGATCATGCAGTAAACTGGAAGGACTTGCCTGTCAGGTTAGGAGCGCCCCTCTCTCATAGTTCACTGCAGATAAAGTGCTATATTAATGATTTGTAACTGACGTGTGCGGTCGTCTCTCGCTGCAGGACGGTGTGCAGCAGCACCTGCTACAGAGCAGAGACGGACACGGGCAGAGAGACGTGGGGGCTCTACAGAGTCCATCACTTCAATAAGGTCAAAATAACACACACTTGAAGAATATATACATTTTATCTAGAAATGATGTACAAATTGCTTTTGAATGATATTGAATAGGGTCTTTTTTGAAATGGTGCTAAAATGCTTTATCATCGACTGCATGTGTTTTCAGGTAGAGATGTTTGGAGTGACGGCGGATGAGACGGGAGAAGAAAGCTCTCGGCTGTTGGAGGAGTTTGTCTCTTTGCAAAAAGAGATGTTTTCTGCACTGGAACTGCACTACAGGTCAGCACTCTGTTCTTTTATACGTTTGTTGAACCTAAAACAGGGTAAAAAATAGTGATTTAATCAGAATGTTATGATGTGGTGGGGAGGAGGGTCTGGTCTAGGTAGGTGCTACGAGTTGGAGGCATTGCATGGTGCATGTCTAAGTAACATCCACACGAATTCCCAAAAGTTTCCCAGTAGAACACTGAATTGTCACAAGATGATAAGTCATTGTTCAGTGTCATGTACATCTCCTGTCAGTGGTTTTAATGTTATGGCTGATCAGTGTACAAGCCTTTTGGTATTACATGGTGTCGGATTGGGGGGAAAAAAAACTGTGGTATTGCACATCACTCCTAATGAAACACTTCTAGGGCTCAGTGAATCGTTAAGGTTTCACACAAGCCCTAATGAACACATTTGCTGTAGAAGACTGTACAAGAGTGTTTTGTTAACATTTACATTTTCAAGGGCGAGACGCTCTCTTTGAAGAACAGTGTAACTTATGTTGCCTAATGTCCTGATTTGATCCTCAGCTTGTATTTACGTTCTCCCACAGAGTGCTGGACATGCCCACTCAGGAACTTGGACCTCCAGCATACAGAAAGTACGACATCGAAGCCTGGATGCCTGGGAGGAACAGCTACGGAGAGGTCAGAGCCTCTTACCTACATCATCCTTACCTTTCAGTCTGGGAATCTCTCCGCTGTTGTCCAATCACTTGGGCAAACAGCTTCGCTGTAGAATGAATCTCCACAACAGATAACCAGGCCAAGACTTCCTGTCTCATATGCCAGCGTGAGAGATGATGTATATGACTTGCTTGCTGACATGACATGACGAGACACTCAAACTGCTCCTAGAGGTGTAACTGAATGCTTTCTAAGTAGATGTTCTTAATATATCAGATATCCAGTGGATCCAACTGCACAGACTACCAGAGCCGACGCCTCAACATCCTGTATGAGAGAGAGGACGGCAGCCTGCAGTATGCCCACACAGTAAGACTGCAGACACATTCCTGCTGCTTTACCTTACACTAGTATACCACCTCCATAATGTTTTTATTATTATTATTATTGTTTTTTGCAGGTGAATGCTACAGCGTGTGCCATACCCCGAACCATTATCGCCATCCTGGAGACTCACCAGACCAAGGTAAGACAACAATGGCACTCGTAATGGGCTTTTAAAAGCTGGAATACACAAGACACTTCCACTCAGTGAAAGGTCCTCAAAAATAACAGGTGTTTAAAACACTTGAAAGATCCTCAGAAGTGATTTTGGTCAGAAATTGGTGCTCTGTACAGGTGAAGGTTAAGGCTTCCTGGTGGTTTTAGTGACTCATCAAACCAGTGACTCCTCACGATGAGATGAAAGTCTTAAGACACTGTAAAATGTCAAAACCTAAAAAGAGTTTCAAAAGACTTGTATGGAAGCCAGGTCAGTCAGCATCTCATTTGTGCTCTCAGTGACTCAGCACTATAAAAGGTTCAGTATCCAAAGGTCCCGTCAGACAGAACCAAGTCTTTTAGGTAAGACTCTGTCTAGTCTGATGCAGACGGTATGGAAATACAGCTAAAGGCAGCTGCAATTGTTTGAGTTTTCTTTAAGACTTTTCCCCACTCATCCAAGTGGCTTCTTCAGCTCCAAATTACTCCTGTGACAGAGGTGTCTGTTAATGATCAGATACTCGCATGTAATTGGAGGAACAGATTCTGATCAGCCTGGATGATGTTTGATAAGAGGTGAAACATTTTACCGAAACCAAACTCCAATTGCCTTCACTTTGACACTTTGATATAATGTGACATATGGATACCTGAAAATCTTCTGATACTGAGCCATTTAACTAAAATATGAAATAATAACATAAACACTGCACTTTCAGCCCCCAGAAAGGAGGCAGCAAGATATTTTTTCCTGGACTACTTTCGTGCTGGTAGCCAAGAATTTGCAGGCGTCACTGTGGCTGCAATCTCAGTTGTCCTGGGCTGCTCTGATTATGGCTGTGAAGTATTTATTGGTTGCACTCTTCTCATGAACTCCTAATGCGTGTTAGTAAGACAGCTGTCAGACAACTGCAGGTTTAAGTGGAACTGCATCTGCTTCACCTGTCACAGTCTGACAGTCACAGCAGCTGCTGCATACCGTTGGAGATTTGTCTTTTAATTAATGAGTAATCAACATTAATGCACCATGTAAAGAGTTATGTCTTCTCTACTTCTATAGTATCTTCTCTTAAGAGACTTACTGGACTGGATCAACTCACCAATTAGGCTCTTGGTTTGAAGAAATGTAAAAAATAAAAACTTTACCACAATGCCACTATGAATTATCCTGAGGTAGAACTGCAGAGCATTTAATTAAAGATAAATTACTAAAATATTCTTTTGTCATCCTCACATTTATTTTTTGTCCCAATAAGTTTCCTTTTTTAAAGCACCTTAACAAACTGCAAAGGTCAACTAGACATATTATTTTCTCTAAACATTTGTTGTAGACATTGTAAACCTGCCTGACCTCATCCTTACTCTCCGTGTCTCCAGGAAGGAACAGTGCGTGTCCCCCGAGCCCTTCAGCCTTACCTGGGTCTTGAAGTGATCGATAAGCCAAAGTACACTCCCCTTAAATACATCGGACCCAACCAGCACAGCCGTCCACCCAGGCCCGCTCCTAAGAACAGATGACAAGCCCGGAGGAGAATTAATACTTAGAAAATGGCATTGTTGTACACCACGTCCATTTACAAGCTGCTTGTGATCTCCCTTAAATTAAATTAAATGACGATCAGACTTTTTGAGTTTGAAGGGTTTGAAGTCATGAACCAGTTCACAACATATCAGTTTACCAAGACTGTAAATACGTATTTATCTCTTCTTTTGTCAACAGCTATGAAGTTCTGAATGTAATGAGTGTCTGGTGATAATTAGAGGAATAATAGCAATGAGGGAAGAAAGTCTGGTGTTGTTTACACTCTTGATTTGTGTTTTTTTTTTTTCGCCCGATTTTATATCAGAACGTAAATGCACTGATTGAGCTTGATGAGAACATAAATATTTAGCGACTCCCTGAAGGGACATACAGATCTGTTGACGTTAATGAGCCACCAGGACCAATTAGGTAGGGATGTTGAAAAGTAATTAACCAGCAGCTGGGTGAGGTGATGGCAAATACTATCCTTCGTAATCATATGCACTGGAATTTAAATTGAAATTTACTTCATCCTCAGATGAAAGAATCATATTCCTGATCTGTTACTATGTGCATCCATCAGGCATACCATTATGACCACCTTCCTAAAATTGTGTAGGTCTCTCTAATGAATTAGAAGAAGGTCAACACCTTGTGCTGTTCTTCATGTTTTGGTTTGTTTTTTTAGTTCTTCCTAAACCGTTTTTGTGTGTCTGTGTCAGGCTGTATCCTGTGGGGATGGCTACTGCCATCAAGGTCTTATTTCTATGGGGTGGTCTGATCTGGTCTAGGTGGATGGTACATGTCTAAAAAACTGTAATAAATGGAAGGTCCAAGTTTTCAAGCAGAACATTGAATTGTCACAAGATGGTCACTGTCATTCACTTCAGTTTAGTGGAGGACTGTTGTATTAGGCATTTTATTTATTTATTTATTTTTTTAAACACTGCGGACCAAATCAGGTGGCCTGTGTATTTTAAGTGCAGGACCTGTCTGCGTGCCGCCGCTCTGGGCTTTGATCCTCTCCCTCTCTCAGTCACCTGACACGCTCGCTGAGGGGCTGTCCTCCGGCTCGACTCCACCTCGCTCGGCGGGTGTGTGAAAAGGATCCAGCCCGTTATTTCAAGGTTATCTCCTGCAGGAGCCTCGCTTTCCGGATCCTATGGGAATTCTGATAACCGCGATTTTTCTTTGGGCTGCCGTCGGAGGTAAGAATCCACCACGTTAATTGAACAGCTACTGTGTGTGTTTATGTATATAGGGCGCTCAGCGTGTGTGCGGGTACGCCGGGGACATGCCACATCTTTTAGTCGCTGCGGCCTCATATTATTATTATAAAAATATTATGGTTTTATTTATTTATTTTACCGAGCCTTCTAGTAAAAAAAAACAGCAGAATCCATCATGCGTTGTAACTCCACTTCAGGGAGCACGGTGAAGGTGTGCGCTATAATGGCTAAAGCCTCGCGGGTTTAAGACTAATAGGCTATAAAGCAGAGAGGTGTTATATAATTTGTGGTGCGCCCACATTTTCTGTTTCCGTCCACACCGACGCCACCACTGCTGCTGGCTTTTACACGCGTTTTACACACTGTCCAAATATTGTAGTATTCAACGACCCCCCCTTTCGAGTTCAACAACACAGGCGCGCGTTTAAAGCTGCGCACAGGTGAGCGGAACTGCGCACATGTGCGCGTCCCGGGAAGACACGCAGCCGCCGCCGCTGTGAAAGCCCGCGGCATCAATTAGAACAAGTGTGGGCTGCCTGCAGGGAGCGAGGATCACGGGGAAGTCTGCCTCCCACACGTACCTACGAAGCCGGGGTTAATGTTAGGTTGCGGTGTTACGCGCGGCGTCGCAGCACCGCGCCGGATAAAACACACAGAGCAGACAGACCATCAGCTGTTCGTGGGTTTAAGTGGTGTCGCAGTGTGCGAGAAGCAACTAAATCTATAACCGGATTAAATGTCACTGCATCTCGATGTCAGTCAAGCGCCCAAGAGGATGGGTAGCACATCCTCCAGTTGCTATAGCTGCCCATTCGCTCATCGGCCACTTCATTAGGTACACCAGTGGGAATTTAAGAGTCCTGCACTAAGTCCTGGCTTCATGACTGTTTGTGTTTGGGTTAAAACAGCATCAGAAAGGTGGTAATTCACCTGGATGATCGTTGTGGGTTGTGCGGTTTGTGGTGCTGTTGATCTGGATTTAATTAAACACTAAAGATTCACATTTTTGGAACCTTATTTCAGTTCCAAAAATGTTGCCCTGACTAAAAACTGAAGCCACATTAGGCAAAAAATATCTTGTCTTCTAATACAACAAGGGCACACAAATTCTCGATCTTTCACATTGCGCATCATCACAAGCCAATATAACCGAAGACACGGGTCCGTGATGTCCCAGCTTAGACAGGCCCGTGCACATTCACACACGCTCTCCCTCACATGGACGCAGAGCCTTGTGAGACCAAACTGAAGGCTTGTCACGTGTCTGTGTGTGGTAGGGTTCATTACTGGCCAAAAGTATCAATGCATCCCATCGATTCTAGTCTGTGCTGATCTGGCTGCGTGCTGACACAGACACAGTTTTGTGGATCAAATTCCCAGCTTTCTGCTCGCATTTATAAAATTCGCCGCTGGAGTAATGTATCGGTGACAGTTTTAGTCTTGACTGCGTAAGTGTTGCTGTAATACTGGATGCAGCATTTGGGGTTATGTTTAATGTATTTAGAAAACTATTTGTTTAGGAAAATGCCTGGCTCTGCACACAATCCGTGAAGCCGATAGAAAGTAAGAGATCAAATGAAAAGCTTCACGTGAATAGTTGGAGCTGCTAACTCCATTTGGCTTTGGCAGAGTTTTATAAGAGGTGCAGTTACTGTAATTTTGCAGACATTTAACCTTATTTGCATTTACATCATCCCTTGGATAGTGCCAATTTGACCAAAAAGAAACACAAAATAATATCACTCACATTTAAATTATGGATTCAATTAATGTGCAGTAATTGAACAACATCAGATCTTTTGCAAGTCTTGCCATTCAGTACATAATAATAAAAGAAAATGCTGCAGGCCGCAGGATGAACATCGTTCTAATCTATACCGACATACGGCAGCTCCTTATAAGTACAGTATCTATGTGAGAAGAGGCTCTGGGGGAGCTGCTTAGTGTGCCTTTAATGGTGTACACTGCCAGGCGTGGGATTGGTGACTGATTTAGCCTGGGTGGGACACTACCTGTAAGCTAAAGCTAAAGCTCCTGGGAACGTCTGCATCCAGGAGAGAGAGAGACAGAGAGAATGAGTGAGCGAGCAAGAGGGACATGAGGTTAAGCTTCTTTGCTCTGTCTCTTCACCAAGGTAACTGTGCTTACCTTAATGAGGGAACAGCTCCTCCCATGCGCATGCAGGGCAAACCATTAGGAAGTAAACAAACATGCTCATCCGTGCTGATGCAGTTTCTGCTCCTGCACATATGCACTATATATTGATTTTTAATCCAATTCTCCCTCCATCTCTCCCCCTGCCCCTCCCCTGCTTGTCTGTTTCTTAAGTGGGAAGCCGGCCAGTAACCTCACCCCTCAACAATGCAAAGGTCAGACGCTTTTATTTCCACCATCATTTGGCTTTATGCGTGCATTTTTCAATGACTCAACCGCTGACTGTGTGTTTTATTTTCATCCCGTGCCACTGTAGGTTGAATGCGTTATTCAGGAGACACTGAATGAGGATGGGTCACATCATGACTGTGGCCCACAGCTAGAAGGTAACATCCCTAGTCTACTTGTCAGTGTTTAGAGCTGAAAACTAACAGGAGTGTAATTATTCATTCATTGTAATAAGTGAAGATAAGCTACATACAGTTCTGTGTATGACACATAAATGTGATACTGTGTATTAAATGATTACTGCCAGGTAAGATGTTTTTGGTTGTTCTTTATTTGCAGCCTTTTAAATTAACTCTAATGTGTTCTGGTTGTTCTGGCACATCCATCGCACGTATTTCTCAAAGATTGCAACTGTTTTTGTTGTGCTATTGTTTTGAGTTGTTGCATGTCATTATATTTGCAGAGGATCTTGATGAGGTGCAAATACATCAGGGTCTCCTCAGGGAGCTGCAGAAACTGGCCGACGATGGTACGCACAAATTAACAGTTGCAGTCACGTTAGGACACTAATAATATAATTGAATAAAAATTCCAAAACAAGGTTTACTCTAGTGTTTTGCAATCTGGCTTTTTTTTCAGAGAGAGAAAGGGAGCATGTGGATGAAAGGGAGAGGTACGAGGACAATCTGGCCGACGATGAGAGCAACGTCGAGCAGGGGGACGAGGAGGCGAAGGGCGAAACAGACGTGAGCAGCCCTGCAAAAAAGACAGAGGGAGAGAAAGAAGAAGAGACAGAGAGTGATGACACCAAGGAGAAGATCATGGAAGAGCCGCGGATTGAAGACAAAGGGAGGGATGAGGAAGAGGAGCGAGCCAAGGAGCTTGAGGAGCTGCTGGCCGAAGAGATCACCAAGAAAGGCAAGGAGGAGAGCAATGATGAAGAGCTCAAAGAGCTGCTGAAGGAGCTGAAAAAGAAGCGATATGAGGCGGTGAAGGAGAGGGAGATCCAGAAAGGCTCCGCACCAGAGCAGGAGGAGGAGGTAGAGGAAAAGACAAAGAAGCAGGACAAAGACAAGGAAGGAGAAACGGTGGAGGACCAGGAGAAGCAGAGGATTGAGGAAAGAAGGAAGAACGAGGTGGAGCTGATGGTGGAGAAGGAGAAGGTGGAGAAGGAGCTGAAGGAGCTGTTGAACGAGCAGGACACCAACACCCAGCCGGAGCAAGATAGGGTGAGGAAGGAGAAGCAGGAGGAGCTGGACGAGCTCGTCCGGAAGATGAAACGGGTGCAGGAAGAGGAGGAGCAGGAGGCCCACGTTGTGACGAAAGAAGGCGACGTGGTGGAGGAGAAGAGCGAGAAGAAGGAGGACGACGAAGAGAAGGAGGCGGATGGGAAGGCGGAGAATGAAGTCAAGAAGAACGCAGAGGCGGTGGGGGTGAAGGAGCCGCAGCAGAAGAGGGTGATGGAGAAGGCGAGCGATGAGGCCACGAGGCAGTTTGAGCGGGAGAGGTACAAGAATGAGGAGGAAGAGGAGGAGGAGAACGGAGAGGAGGACGAGGACGAAGATGAAGATGAGTACGTCAGAGAGGACGAGGACGGGCAGGAGGAGGAAGACAACGAGGAAGGTGATGCAGAAGAAGATGAAGGGGAGGTAAGTTAATGATTCAGCAGAAAGCTAGTCAGCTAGCCGGGGCTGGGTACTGAGTCACAACATTTCATTTCGGTATCATTCACTTATTAACGTTTAGAAACAATTACACTAAAGCTAATGTTGTCATTGCTTCCAGGAGTTTGTGGTATTTCAGTATCATCCCTTTAGGTTTCCATCTTGCACATGGTTTGATTTTTGTGCAGCTCTTCTCTGTCGTCACACTTTTTAAATCCAATCGGCTTTGAAACCGGCGCTTCTGCCATGTTGTGGACTAACCTCACACGTGGACTAATCTCATTGCACGTTCTCAAGAGATTTGACATGCAAAGCCAATCTTGGGAAAACACAACGAAATTTCTAATGAGATAATGAATTAATGGCAATCATTTAAACAAACAAACAAAAAAAACAATCTGACGAATTTAGTAATTGTGAAGTGAATTGAGAATCGATGCCAGAGTTTGTGCAAAACTGTCAGAGAGAGGACAGTACCCTCGGACAGTCCAATTAATGAATTCAAATTGGATTGATGCAATTAACCTCACAATTTTAACAAATGTTAAATTTACAGAAAAAAAATGCAAATATCTCTGTGATCCACTCAGTTATTTTGATGTTGCTAATCTCAATACAAATCCTGAAAAGGACTGTGCAGCTGCAGCCAGGACCGATTCATGGAGCGCCTGACAACTCTTAATTACGGCTGTCTGTCATGATATTGTCTTTTCATGGCTAATTATTTTAAAACGATACTCTAAAGAAAATGGACAATTATTAACTACCCGGAATGCCAGAAACCACCGTTTATTTAACATGTACTTTAGTGATTTAGTTGGGCCCAACCACCGGCGGACTTATGACCTATACTGCAGCCAGCCACCAGGGGGAGTTTTACGCGCTGACTACACTTTTGGGGAGCTGTCATGGTGTCCCCTTTTTTTTCACAGTCTGTGGTCTGCAAGGGTGTGTGGCATGTTTGCGTAACTGTCATTGTTTACTTGTGCTTGCTGGTTAACGGGAATATGAACTATTTAACACAGAAAACTTCATCATGCTTTAGGCATCACAAACAAGGACAAGACAGGGACAGGGACAACACAATTCATACAAACCATCAAGGGCATCAATACGGGGTTGTGGTTGGTTAAATAATGCTGTCTCGTAATAGGATACATATTATAGATATTAAATCTTAATAATATCAGTAGGCAGTGACAGAATATGTGGCCTGCAAAGACGTTCACATGGGCGCACACAAACCAAACAGTTAGTAAGAGGATCAGCTGAGTGTAGGGAATGAAGGGAATAAATGCCATCAGGAGCTCCAGATGGGACATCACATAATACTGAGGGCAGGCTTTACAAATGTTAGGGTGTTACCGTGACAACCCTCCGTGTCAATTATTCGCCCTTTTTTGTTCACAGGAGCTGCTGGAGATTGAAGCCGAGTTGCGCAAAGTCGCTGCAGAGCTGAGGGAGCTTCGCAGAGGATAAGACGCGCATACAGCAGACTAACAAAAACCCATTCACGCTCACACATTCATCTCACACGTTTCCCACTTAACAGCCTTCAAATCCGTTCAGCACTCCCTTCAGAGAAATGTCTTTAGATGTGGATCTGTAAATGGACGTTAGTAGAAACTGTACATACGGTTTGGGTTTCATCTCCGCTTCTAGGTCGACTGGAAAAGGCTCTCACCGTTGCCTCGTTTGAGCACAACTGAGGAAAACGAGACGCAGTTCTCCAGAAAACCTTAAAAGCTCGAGTCCATTGTTGATGTCCCTGTCTGAGTTCTTGTTGCGGTTCGTGAGGTAGACAGGTGATTTCACTTCAGTTGTAAACTGCCATGAATGCAAAGCATTCCACACTTTCACTAAAACGTTCATTTTGATTGCCAGCCACGAAGAGTCACAATAACTGGCAGTCAGCGCTTCTTTTTCTGAAAGGAATCATCTTTGATGGCGTGTTCTCGTTGGGAATAACAGGTTCCCTACTATAAGTCATTTGTGTATTTTAATAGCTATATTGTGCAATAATCTACATGTAAGCTGTTCCTGCTGTTCCGACTGTTAACGATATGTATTACTAATATTTATACGCGGGAGTAAGTCATGAGCTCCTCTTCATTTCTTTGGTGATAGAGTAGAACCAAGGATTGTGTTTCATTTGGCTCACGCACTGTTAAAACCAGACTGTTTGTGGCGAACCGGGGGGTGACACGAGTAAAACACACAAAAAACGAGGGTAGCGATTGGAAATCTGCACACCAACACACACGTCGGATGGTTTGTGTGGTCTGGTGTTGTGCCGCGACAGGATGTGATGTGCTTAGAGCTTACAAGGTCTAAAAGTGTCACTTCAGGTTCACTGCCAGCTTTGCACTCTTATCTTAACAAGCCAAGGAGGAGTCGAGAGGAAGGAGGAAGGAGACACTAAAGCCATTTGTTGTCTTTCGGTAACACTGACAATAACATTGATATTCACTCCGTAGTGTTCACACATCACACTTTTCATGGGTGTCATGTTATTTATTTGTGTAAATATTAGATATGTGGTCTGTAAGCCAAGGTCATTTGAAATATGAAGAAACAGCGCCCCCAAGAGGACTTTGGGTAGATGTGCACATGGTGCAGGATTAACAGGGTTACCACTAGAGGCCCACTTACCGCAATAACACAATATAGACTACAGCACATGTGAATGCAATAATTAGCCAAATAATGAGTATTTCATTTATTTTAATATGTAATCAAAATGCATCATATAGTACTCATAATACAAATATAATCTGTTTTCTACACTTCCAAGATTTACAATATGTACTTGGACACTGGCAAAGCAGCGGGCCAGCTCGTGTAAACAATATTACCAACACACGACACTCAACACTGAGGAGCTCATTACAGTCGATTCCAAAGAGGAGGCGTTTGTTCACCTGAGAACACAGGAAAAAATGAATGTACTGTAGTTTCCTTTTTCTATAAAAGTGCAAAATATATCTTACAAACCAGCACAGGAGCTGTAGGTCTGTGGGGCGGGGGCATAGAGGACATTTCAAAAAATACAGGAAAAAATTGTAACAAAAACATAATTTGTAATATTACTGGCCTATCAGAGTGCTGTATTTTGTGCCTGCTGTATCTTCTATGCTACTCGTCAATCAATAAACAGAAAGTGGAACCAACACTTTGAATTTTCCCTGGATTTTTTTTGTTGACCTGAAGCAGAAACAATAAGCAGCACGATGTCATTAGTGTGATTTACAGCGGAGAGTTTAAGGTTAAGTCACAAATTAAAAATTAAGAAAATATTATAACTATTTGGTCCATAAAAACTGTGGCTTGAAGTCTGAAACACTTTTGATTTTTTGATCATCTCCAGTTCCACCCAAGCTGCCTTAGTGATTAGCTGTTGCAGCCCAGGACCACGTGTAGTTTGTGCTGACTAAGGAGATCCAGTGGCCAGAGGTCCAGGTGAGGTGTCCAACACCGACTGTATGTGGCTGAGCAGAGAGGAGAAAAACTGAGGCACGCCCTCGTAACCTAACAGAGAAGAGAAGGTTTCAGAACATCACTGCATCTCCCTGAGCGTATCTGTGTGTCGCTGTGTGCGCATGCAGTACCCGGGAAGATGTTGATGTCGATGACGGTGAGCGTGTGCGTGCGTATGTCGATGATGACGTCCACGCCGAACAAGGCCATGCCCAGCTGAGCCCGGAGCTCCTTCACCAGGGCGGCAACGGCCTCCGAGCTGGGAGGAGGCACATACGGCATCTGCTCATCCAGCTTGGAAAAAAAGTAAAAAAATATGTAAATTACACGAATGTCAGCCTATTGAGAGTCCAAATGGAGACGTCTACACAGTTCTTTGACAGTTTAACCGTTGCTACTCACAGCTGTGAGATCAGAGCTCGACTCTGGTTTGGACACTTGATGGCTGTTGAAGAAGATGGTCTTCCTGTCTGGAGGCAGAGGAGAATCAGAACTGGGTGATTAAGACAAACACAGTAACTGAAGGCAGGACAGGAAAATACACAACAGGACCAAATGAAATAAATGGACAGGGCAAGAAATGTGGGAAAGAAAATGGGAAGACAGGAAGGAAAGTTCTACAAAGGAAGAGAAAGAAGAGTGTTGGTTGGATGCAGACTGACCACAGGGACCTGACGGGAAGTTCTTGAGTGAAGGTCTCTCCACGCAGTAGTGTTTGTCTCCTACCACAAAAACCTTGTGTAAAACAGCTCCGTGGTTCACAAAGCTTTGGAGCACACAGGGGGGATGGATATCAGCCAGACCGCTCGCGCTGAAGATCAGGGACATCTGCAGAGAGCCCGCAAACATGAAGTGAACGAGGAGCAAACAAGTAACAGTCACAGAAATTAAAGTTCATGAGAAAGCACTTGCCTCGTGGGAAAGTGAACCGTGCGCCACCCTCGTTTTACAAACTGGGGTCAAGACAGAAAAAAAGAAAGCGTATTTGTCTTTTCAACGATGTAATGTAAAGGAACGAAGGATGAATGATTTTAGAGAGTGAACTGACTGAGAGGGAAGCTGAGGTCCTGAGTGATCAGCGCCTGCTGAACGGACGGCAGCTCGCTGGCACTGTGGATCTCCAGGTAAGGAGGACTGCAGATGCGCCAGTCTGACAAACAGAACAGAGCGGCGTTAATGTCTACGAGCGACCTCTAAACTGTAGTATTTGCACCATGATGCTGCAGTTCACCTCGGAGTGAGTTGTGCAGCTTGCTCATTATCTGGTAGGAGGCGAAGCGGTCTAGTAGTTGAGTCATGGCAGGCAGGGGGTCCAGCAGGATGGTACTGGGATGAGCTGACACGTAGCTCTGAATGTGAAAGACAGAACACTTACTGATGAACTAACGAAATGACTGCTCATTAACAGACATCTTCAGCACCATCATTTTCTGTGAGTCTCACAGCTTGTACCAGACCATTTTTCTTTTTCTTTTTTTTCTTTTTCAACCATAATATTTTTCGTACACAACAACACAATTGCAGAAGTTTTCGTTTGCCCTATTTGTCCCTTTACAGTGTGAACCCAGTCTTAGCTTGTCTTCATTTGGACGGGAATATTTTGAACAAATGTTACTTTGCAGTATTACCTGGAAGTTGGCGAGGAGCTGCTGTGACTGGCTGTCGTGCTCTGCCTCCACAATGACGTCAGACAGCTTGTGAACAATGATGTCAAAGGGTCCCTGAGGTTCCAGCGGCTGAGTGAGGTCGATCTTCCAGACAAATGAAAAATAAAAACTTATGCATCTCGCATAAACAACGCAAGTTTTACCCGCAGGGATGTATGTACAGTTAATGAATTATTGTGTGCTGCTGCACCTGCACTTGTGTCTAATGGAAGGGTAATTTGTGTCAAAATGTATTTCAAGGGGTAATTCTTTTTCTGGATTGCTGTCCATCAGATGGTTAATGGTTAATGAATCAGCAATTAAGACCATCTGACAATTCACAACAGCAGGATTTATTACCAAACCTGCCCTCTATAAACTGTGAGAAGTTTTCAGAGTAAAGTGATATCCCACTTTATGGAATATAGGCAGACTTTTGAGAAACCGTTTATGCAATTGTTCTTTAAAATCTACTGAATTTGCTCTTGAATAGAGCTCATTTATTATCAACACCACAATATACACCTTTACCTTTGTATTGCAGCAAGCTCTTGTAAAGTGACTGGTATAAATCATCACACAGGCTCATTTCAGTGACACTGTGCAGCTATTTACATGCAGTTAAATGTCTGAGCAGTTACACCCAGGCAGCCATTGTTTACAGGCAGATAAGAAGAGGAGGCTGCAGGTGGCCGTGACACCGATTGCTAAAGTTGTGGGCATCTGTACATGACACGATGTTTGTGTCCATCAGGGCACTTCTGCCATTTTGGAAAAAGCACGTCGACATTTTTTATTTCCCTTAAGTAGCTCTACGGTTGGTCGAAACATCTTTTTCCTCATTCCTCAGTTTGTGCATGTATGGGTAAATGTTTGTGCCATCGATATGGAAATACCCAGTCCCTTTGTATACTGTAGCATATGCACTACAATCTCTTTTTATTTCTGTAATAATTTCACCAGGGACTGGGTGAGTTTGTTGACCCACAGCTCGGCCACAGAGATTAAAAAATCACTTGTAACATGTAAACAGAGTTTACACGTACAGTTGCTGGTTTCACGTGAGAAAAAAAAACACTCACCTCCAGCACTTCCACTCCATGGCCCCTGCAGGAAGAATGTTGAAAGGTTTACAGGTTGTTTTAATGGCGAGTCATTTGATCTGTGGACATATGGTTGTGTTTGCTGTTCATAAATGACTGCATACTAACTCTGCTATTGCAGCAGTTAGCTACTTGTAACCACACACACACACACACACACACACACACACACACACACACAAGTGTGTGAATACACAAAATATATAAAAAGTAGCCCTATAGAGGGAAATAGAAATATAAGTACATCCTCTATATACAGTGTGGAATGGGTATTAAACCCACTAAAAACTGGAAAGTAATAATGTAACATAATTGCTAAGATTATACAATAAAGACATTGAAGCAGAAGTCTGCAAATTAAAAAAAAAAAAAAAAAAAAACGAAAGAAAGAAAAGACAAGAAAACAGACGGAAATGTGGGAAGCATTCTGTTCACCTACCGTCGACAACAGGTTCAACTGTTGAAATGTTATGAAATGACAATTAAAAAAAAAACAACTTACGCACAGAACTGTGCAAAGGCGTCCAGGTTCATCCTCCTGCGCTTCTTGTCGCTGAGGCAGAAGCCCACCCTGCGGCTTGACATTTGGCCGAGTGTGCGTGTGCGGCCAAAAGACACGGAGGGAGGTGAGAGTCGACGTCTCCCTCGCATCCATTCACCCCTCCTCCTCCCCCTAAAACAAGCCTCGGTTCGTCTCTCTCCTTGTGTGTTATTTTTTTAAGGCGCCCCTCGTTCCCTTGTACAGGTGAAAACAGAGGGTGGCGGTGTGTAACCGGTAAAGCAGCCTCGCTTCCTCGTTGCCGTCGTCCAATAACGACGAGCTCCATGGAGCAGAGAGAGAGAAAAACTGAAAGAGAAAGTAAAAAAATCATTCAGGGAAGTCACTCCATTACACTGGTTATTGTTCGGCAGGGGCGCAGACATGCTGTTTCACGCACACTGACTCGCAAAAACTGAAGACCAAAAGTTTATTCGGGCGCTTATATAGATATATATACACCGAGTTCTCGTGAAGTTCACCTGAGGTCACGAGGAGCGAGGAAAATGTCCCGCGGTTCTAACGCAGGCTTCGACCGACACATCACCATATTCTCCCCAGAGGGCCGCCTCTACCAAGTCGGTAAGACTGAGAGACATTTTCCTGGTGTGTTAGCTCGGAGTAATCCCGCAGCATGCTTCCTGAACAAGTGAAAGACACCGACGTTGCTGTGTGTTCAGCAGCTAACCTTACTTTTAATTTAAACACTAGGAGGGACAGCGGGAAGCTAAAGTGGTTAGCATGTCTGATTAGCATGACAGGTTAACTTGTATAGCCACAAAAATGACAACCATTGTTTCCCGTTTCTTAATAATTAACCTTTAATGGACTTTTGAAACTCAAAAAAGTTAGTATGAACTGTGTTTTACATCCTTTCGCACACAATTGACAAACATAAGGCCCGTGGACCAAAAGCGGCCCCTCAGAGGGTCTAATCTGGGACGAATTTACAAAATCCTAAAAATTACATTGAACCTGCAATTTTTCCAATACTATCCCCAAGTTTCAGTGGTGGACATAACACAACAGTGAGACATAGAAGTGCACTCATTTTTCTTAAGAAATGTCCTGTTGTCCAATACATGTTTTGTAATATTGATTTTTTTTTGATAATAGTTAATTAAATGTTTTCTAACACATTTCTTTGCACTTAAACAAATGGAAACATTTTGATTTGTCGTTATTTATAGGTTAATACACTACTATGTTACAGGTCTGGCCCTTTGATATCAACCCTGTCTGAATGTGGCCCCTGATCTAAAATGAGTTTGACACCGCTGTCCTGTTGTAATTTAGCTGTATAGTGTTATTAGTGTTAAGCAGCAAAGCAGAAACAGACAACACACACAGAAACAAAATATTGCCAACAAGGTGATAATACAAAATATAAGACATACCTCAGTGTAAGTTCCTCGTAGCCTCATATCACTGGTGTTTTATTGGTGGGGACCAAATATGAGTTTATACTCTGCTTCAGTTCTAACTTTTTTCTCTCTCTTGTATTTTATTGTGTCGCATGTGCAGAGTATGCCTTCAAAGCCATCTCTCAGAGTGGGTTGACATCAGTGGGAATCAGGGGGACAGACACCGTTGTGGTGGTTACACAAAAGAAAGTACCGGTAAGATGGCACACACTCTTAAACACAACTCAACTTGGATGATGATGATGATGATGATGATGATGCGAGTAGAAGCCAAACAGTGAAGCCACACGTGAGCCGTGACATGTCAGCTAAAAGCTGGAATAAGATACTATGTGAAATGGATGCTGCTGTAAACATGCCACCACTCACATTACCACTACTAATATTTGTTACATAGAGGATGTGGACAAAATCTTTTTTATTGTGAAGTGTTCCTGTAATGTAACTCATTCACTTACTGTTACTGAGCTTCAGTGTCTAGTCATCATAGAAAACTATGGATCTTGGTGCGTCCAGTTTTGATCCTAAAAATCTGAATCTGATGGATTTGAAAGCGATATGTCACACCTTTTTAAAAATGAACCACAATCTGATGAGCAGAATTTACCATACTGACTAAACAATACGATGCCTCATCAGTAAGTCAGGTGTTATTAAAATGTAGCTGTACCACCTTTATCCTGTAGAGCCACAGAGGCTTCAGGTCCATCCCAGCCCGACACTGGATCGGTTACGACCACTGACTGTCTCTAAAGATGGACAAACCCTATGTGACGTCATCCTTAGGTTTTTTTGAAGCACGATGTGGTGTCTTGGGCCTGACTCCACCTAACCCCTAATGAGTGATTTTTACATGGCGGTCTAAAAAGATTGACTCATTTTTGCAGCCAGCTTCAAGTGGCCTTTTCAGTAACTGCAGCATTTCACACTTTGTTGTTGGCGTCACTTTTCAGGCCTTTAAAAACTCCTAAACTATTCACATTCACATGTTCCTGGATATAAGTTGGCACATGGAGAACAGTTGTGTGTGTAGATGGGTGTCGGCTGTCGGCACATTGTTACTTTCATTACGTTGGATTTTAAGTCTCCTTTTCCCCATCGCAGGACAAGCTGCTGGACTCTTCCACCGTGACCAACATGTTCAAACTGACCCCACGCATCGGTTGTGTGATGACTGGACACAACGGTGTGTATTCATCAAATGCACAATCATAGTCGAAGTAACTGTGATACTTTGATATATAGAACAAAGGCTGACATTGTTAATATGACTCACCAGGAAGCCTGGCATTTGTTGATTCACCAAATAAAAACTTCCAGTGATTTCCTGTTTTGCTATAAATCCATTTGATTTTCAATTAGAGTAGTGGACAAGAGTGTAACTCAGTTAATGTGACATTATTGTCCCTTATTAGTCGTCCTAATCTTGTTAAAAGTGACTTTCGTGTTTAATGGCTCTCCTCTTTTGTCTTGTGCAGCGGACAGTCGTTCCCAGGTTCACCGGGCCCGAGTGGAAGCTGGAGAATGGAAATATAAGTTTGGTTATGACATCACAGCAGACGTGTTGTGTCGTAGGTTGGCTGACATCTCCCAGGTCTACACGCAAAACGCTGAAATGAGACCTCTAGGCTGCTGTGAGTGACATTTATGGTTCTCCTTTCTTTCTTTCTTTCTTTCTTTCTTTCTTTCTTTTTTTCTTTCTTTCTGTCTTCTCTATCTCAAAAATATGTGACTAAGTACTTGTGCGAGCTAGCAGAGTTTTTTGAGTTCCCCCTGGCACAGCTGCTATTACACTGCCTACATGTACCATGATGCATTGTGTGTCAGCCACTGTGATGAGGTGGGTGTTTCAGACCCAATGTTTCTTTTGGTCCTAAAAGTAAAGATGTGTCAAAATACCGTATGTGACTAAAACACAGAAAAAAAACAACATAAATTAGATAGCACTACGTCTGGGTAACAAGAAGACATGCAGATAGTAGAACATGATGGGGCTCAGTTGTCATCTTCCCTCTCAGCCATTGTCTGTCTGTCTTTTCCAATTCATCTAAATCTGCACATAATGATTCAGTTTATTTTGGAATCAGAGAGCAATTTGAGAAAATGCTCTACTGTTTTCACTTAGTAGCTCAGTATCTAGATGGCGCCTACCATCAGTTTCCCTTTGAAAGGGCAATGAATCTGCACCTTCTAAGTTTTTCTCTTCTCAGCTTCTTCCTCTTTCTGATGAACTTCACTAAACCAACACATTATTTGCACTCATATTGAAAGATGCAAGTTTTGCTACTGGCAACAGATCTCATATTTAATTTGCAGCACATGCACACTGTGGATTTTAATTAGACGCTTGAAATCCAAGATATCAAATCCATCACAGAACCATCATCTGACACTGTATTCTTTTCAAAGTTAAGTAATTTTAGCCCGTAACCTAAACATTTCCTTTCTTCCCTCTTACACCCAGGTATGCTCCTGCTGGCTATCGACCCCCAGCAGGGTCCTGTCCTGTATAAATGTGACCCGGCCGGTTACTACTGTGGCTTTAGAGCCACGGCGGTCGGAGCCAAACAGACGGAGGCCAACAGCTACCTGGAGAAGAAGCTGAAGAAAAAGCCAGAGCTGACCCACGACAGGACAGTGCAGGTAAAGGAAAAGCTTCTGAAATTATGGATTATAAACTGAATTATAACCGTGGATGAATTAAACTTATTTGCTGTATTTATTATTTACTGTACTGGACATCTTTACAGTGAGCATAAGAAAAGATAAATATATCTTGTAGAGCGTCAAAGGACGGCGACACTGACACCAGACAGATATTGACCTTACATACTGATCAGGCATTTAAACACATTAGGTTTAAGAATAGTCTTTATTAAATCTTTGTCCTTCTTTTGTACTGTTTGTGCTCCTTTTCAGGCTTTCATATATTACATCCTCTGTATACTTGATGCTGCAGGGCCCTTTGCAGTTATGAGTCAACATTAAGATTAGAGCATTATTAAAAAGGGTTAATTGTGCTTGTTTGTCTCCACTTGACCCTGGTGTGTTGAGGCAGCTTTGCACAAACCTCCCTCTGAAGTGTTCAACTTTTATCTTCGTCAGAGCACCGGTGTCTGAACAGTTGAGTTTAGGATATTTTTCAGCTGAGATCTATTATTTTAGTATTTCTACCAAACCCTTAGAGCGACCGTCAAAACATGTCCTGCCTTGTCTCACTTGCTGTTTGCTGCTGTAAGAGCTGACAGTGCTCACAGGGAGGAAAGGGTTTTTGAAGAATGGCATTTGAGTCAGGCGTTTGTGTAAAGACATGTGCTCTGAAGAGTATTTGCTTCCGTGTCCATGTGTTCACTGCTAGTTTTGAAATCATCTGGACAAACACGTCACCTAAGCTCTTGTGTTTTCCCAGATGGCTATATCCTGTCTGTCCTCTGTGCTGTCTTTGGACTTCAAGGCCACTGAGCTGGAAATCGGTGTAGTGACCAAAGAAAAACCTAAGTTCAGGTAACTTATAACATCCTTGTAACTACACATGCGTGACCTGTTAGGTAGTCATATAAGAGATTTACATCAGTTCTGACTGGTGCTCTGCTCTGGATTATTACTAAACAGAAATATCACTTTATCATGTATGTTATGTGTTTTTATTGTCATTTTTAATATTGACTTTAACTGTTTGTATATTCCAACCTATAGCATTGATGTTGTTTCGTGATTTAGTTTATTTTCTGTTAAAGTTATGCTAATGTTGACACTATAGGCCTGTTTTCAGTGGCAACCTAAAATGGTGCACTAGCTTTGTTCATGTCGTGTTTTTTACGGTGTCAGTTACATTTCACATTTCTTCCCTTACCTCTTCTTTGCAGGATGTTGACAGAGGCAGAGATTGAAGCTCATCTGGTCGCCATAGCAGAGCGGGAGTAGAAGTGCCCCCACAATCGTCGGCCCCTGATTCATAGTTCACAGTATTTCATTTTCAGTGTGTGGTGGGTTTGAGCCGATTAGCAACACTGTTACCAACAATCTCAAGACAAAAATTCACGTCTTCAACCTGCTCTTCTAGAACGACTAATCATGCACACCTGAAGAAGAAACTCTGTTGTAAAGGATCGATATAGGTTAGAGTCATAGTAATATGATGGGCCATTTAAAAAAATAGATATACAGCAGTGATGCAATGACACACATGGTCAACGATGGTTTAAGCAACACATTCCTCGATCATACTTTGTGTGTGACTAGCACAAGTTGTTAGTTGCTGGTTAATACTCATCATACAGCTCATTTAATGCTGAATGTTTGTAACACCACCTGCAGTAAAAGTGTCCTTGGATTCATTGTCAACCCTTTTTTAAACAGCTGTCGCAATAAAAGACAATAGAAAGAAGAATTATCCTGTGATTCTTTAAATTAAATATGTAATGGCATTATCCCTGAAACTATACCCTTACTAGTCAACAGGGGGCATCAGTGATCCAGTAACGTCACTGTAGGACAGACTAAGACAGCGTTGAACAGCAACAAAGTCCTCCTCCTCCTCCACTGTGGATTCTGACAGGGTGGAGACACAGGTGAACGACGGCTACTATCATAAGGAGCATCACTAACTCTCTTGTTTCAGCACCAAAATTGTAGTTTTAATTTTAAAAAGTAGTAATTTATCAGACTGTGTCATACTGTCCGCTGCACTCAGATACTTCATGTGGCCACTAGATGGCAGTGTTGTGCCTGCTGCCAGTACTTATTTCATAACAGAGTCCACAGTGTCTGTTTGTACTTTTCTATTTCGGGAATCCTTTTCAGACTCTTGTAAGCGGTTACACTTGCACGTCTTTGGAGATTGTGTGTGTGTCAGGCAGCCAATTGTGACGTTGCATCTTGTTATGTGTGCCTGTGCGTTTTTTTCCACCGTGAACCCACCAATCTAAAGATAGGTTTCACTGTCCTGTTCAATTACTGAATGTCACAACAATCTGGAAGCATACACACTGCAGCGTGTAGCTTCGCACACACACATGCAACAGCCGACACAAACACACACAACGAGAGAGAACAGCAGTGAAAATGCTATTACTTTATTAAAACGACACAGATTATAGGGGCATGCTATTAGTTTACAAAACAATATTCCTTTTTTTCCAAATTCCTTTTTTTTTTTTTTTTTTAAATGATTTCAAAGGTAAGACTAATACACTTGGGTTCATCTGACTGGTCACATTTACTCATTTACTCATCTGAGAATAGGGATTTTCAAAGAGTGGATCGTCATTTTGTTTGCAGACACAATCAGGGTTTAGCCTGAGAGGCTTGTATCAGTGGCTCTCTGTGAAAGCCGTAAACAGCAGCGCTAGTCTCGTTAAAGCTACAAGTGAAAGACACTCCAAAGTTACACCGATAGGCCTCTTAATTCGTTTTAGTGTCTCCTCTCCGCTCACCTTACGCCCATGAGGCTTTTGTGTCTTTCTTAGATAAAGAAAGGTTGCATTTAATGGTACCAACCACCTGCCGTTTGGAATCTCCTGACCTATCTCACTTACACGCCAACAGCCATCTTGGGGACAGTGTAGCTTAAATCCGACGCGGGACACACGAGTCAGTCAACGCTCTGATTTTCACAGAAAACAAACAGCATCAGCTAAAGAGAAGCTCGCTACTTGTTCAGTCCAAGGGTTGATCTTCATCCACCGCGTGCACAGGAACCTGGAAACACAGAGCACAAAGGAAACCTGTTAGGACGAGCCAGCCTCAGGTAGTGTGGAGCGAGACACGTTATTCAGAGTGGGGACGAGGAAATCCACAGAAATCAGTGCAGTCACGTCACCATGTCACCAATTAAGTTGTATTTATGCAACTCAAACGCAGCAAAGGGTCCACATTGGACAAATAACTGGACTACTGGTACTTCGACATAGATGTTTCTCTCTGATAGACACGTGTGTTTCTATGAGCATAGTGATCTTCAATAATGTGCTATTGTCCCACTGAATCTGCAAGTGTGCATGTAAATAGGTTTAGCAGGCCACTAAATGCAGTTCAGTCAACTTCTATACATTAAAACATAACATCTTCTGTGAAAAAAACTGCTGTTCATACTCTTCATAAAATTAAGTGCACATTTTAAAGATAAAGGTGCTTTTCATAATTACTTAACAGTTACATAATTTGTGCAAAAACACAAGAGACAGAGTTTTTTTTTTTTTTTTCGTAAAAAAGCTAGTTGGTAGAGTCTTAGTGCATGACTGTAGAGTTCCTTTAAACTGTGAGATTAAAGATTGCCTCATCTGAATAACACCACATATAAGTTGTAAAATCTCAGTCTTTACTATGTTGACCTTGGATTCATGAAGTTATTAATGATCACTGACTATTGTATGATTAAGTGAAGTAATCCCTAATGATTTAAAGTCACAATACTTCATCTTTTAATGAGAAATCAATAACTTTTAACGAGATGAATAGTCCCCGCGATCTGTATTATGTTCACAACAGGCTTGACTTTAATAGACATTCTTTGTTTCCTCAAGCAGGTCAATAAAGTGCTGATCGAAGGTTTTCTTTCTGTTGAAACCCTAACCCTTAGTACATCCTCTCCTCCTTCACTTCCATAAGCCCACTGGATGTTCTTCCTCCACCTCACCCCTACAAACTTCTCTCCAAATCTTAGCACTCCGCTACCTCTGCCTCTTCAACCCTTCCTAATTCACCTAGGTCACTTCCTCCACCTGTTCCCCACCTCTTGATCTGAACTTCTCTCCACCTCATACCCCGGTACATCACGTACTACTTCCTCGCCCCCACCACCACCACCATCACCCCCCACCTTGCGCCCTGCCATATGAGATGTTGACGCCGTGTCTGGCGTCTCCTGGTACTGGGACTGGCTGCCAAGCTGAATGGGCCCAAAGCATTGGGTCGCAAGGCCGTGTGTGTGTGTGTGTGTGTGTGTTTGTGTGTGTGTGTGTGTGTGTGTTAGGTCACAGCATGGGGATTAGGTGTGTGTGAGTGATTGAGGGTGACAGCGGCCCTAGTATTAGGTGCCCTGTGGCAGATTTCGTAGGCCTGTTTTAGACACACTAAGCTGGATTTACCAGCAGCAGTGTGTCAGCAGTGATGCAGCCTGCCTGGACCTCCTACGGAACACACACATGGAGACAGACACACACATATAGACCCCGCTCGTAAACTGGTCTCGACCGTCCCGTTAACCCTTTCCGCGAGTCCATTTCCCTCCGTCCATCCCTCAATAGTTTGAGTCGTCTTCCCGTCGCAACATCTCTAATTTCCATTAGCATGCCCTAGGCTTTTCTAAACATGCTGAGGCGCACTGGACTCCGTGACGCATGTAGGCTACTGTAGCATGTGCTAGGCATCACCTACACATTGACCCCAATACAAACACGAGGGCTCAGTTGCTCCAGCGTTTCAGAGCATCTGCACAGAATTCAGTTCATCCCTGCAAAGTAAAGCGCATCTTGGGTGAACGCTTACATACACATTAGCCTTCATAGGCCCTCACACAGTTTAATTAATTAATTGATTAATTAATTAAACTGGCAAAGTAGAAATTGTGACGTAAAAGCCCCGTGATGTAGCATATCAGATTAAAACTACATAGCGACTCGCTAGCTTGTTGACTAAAACAAAAAAAGCTAAAAAATACATATTAAAAAAAAAGGTTTTCATGCTACTGATTGGAACAATTGGTGTGTGTCGCAAATGTGACTGTGACTTTACATAAGTCTAAACTCACACGACGTCTCATTTTCAAACACAACCCCTGACCAGTTATTGTTTCTCCTGAAAAGTGTGTGTCCCTTCCATAATTCCCATTATGATTATTCTCCACAGTCCAGTTGCATTCTGGGTACACTGCTGTGCGTGTGTGGTCACTTCATGCAAGGGTACATGAGGCCTCTGCGGCCTTCGCTACGCACATACACTGACACTCAGTTGTGTGTTTCTTGACGGGACTTGTGCAAATGTTTATGCGCACACCTTCGTCCCTGTGCGCGCCCGCGTGTGTGCTTACCCCCCGATCTCTGTTACAGCCGGTCCATTGTGAAAAAGAGTGTTGAGCAAGATCCTGACCCACTGGTGGGTACTAATCACGCACATTCCTCAGGATTAAACAGCCAATTAACAATAAGAGAGCCATTGTGGCCCTGTCTCCTTGTGCGTCACAGTTAAAAGGTTTTGTGTGTGTGTATGTGTGTGTACGTGTCGCAGTGTGTGCGCGTGGAGCTCTGTTTTGTGTGCGCGTGTGTGCTTTTGTGTGTGCATTAAGGCGAAGTGCTATTCGCTAATCAAAAAGGGCCCTTTGTGTTTCTGCATCGGTGTTTTGCTGCACAAGTTTTAATTTAACATGAAAACTATAGCTTCGCGGATGAGATTAACCAGTGATTGTGTAAAACCAATTGTGTGAAAATAAAGCAGTGTGAGGGATGTGTTCGGCGCGGCGCATGTGAACCTGGGTCCGTTCAGGCGCCAGCAGCAGCAAGTCCACAACTCCTTAATTCATAGTCATGCAAATAATTAACACGGCCATCATTCAAATCTCGTCTCTTCTTCTGCGCTTGTTTCGATGCTGCGTGTCTGCATGCGCCATTGTGCACGAACTTGGACATAAATTGCATCTACACTCCAACAGATCTGTGTGTGTGTGTGTGTCAGTGTCCATGTGTGCATAGGGTGGGTGTATGCATCAGTGTGGCACGTGTCGGAGTGTGGCCGAGGATTAGTGAGGCTCAGGGCCTGTTGCTCCACTTCCATGATTACTACTGCTGTCTACTGCCATATGGGGTGGTGGGGTTGCAGGTGGGGGTGGGTGGTGATGTTAGTGGTGGCGATGTTGGCGGTGGGGAGGGAGAGGGGGCTGAAAGGGTGGGGGGGGGGGTCACTGTACAATGCTACCCTTAAACACACACTCCACCCACCAATACCCGCATGGCCTCACTGATAATAATGCCCCCCCACTTCCACACCGACGCACACATGCTCCCGAAACACATGGCCCGGGGGCGTTTATACACACACACGGACACACACACACACACAGTCCTCAATTCGTTAAAATAAAGCTAAGATCTATAGTTAAATAAAATTAATGTACGGTTGTTGTGAGTGTAAACACCTCCATTCAGTTCTCTAAATCCATGGGAACATGAATATGTACTATGCTCCTCGTTAGCCTGCGTGTCTAAATTATGAAAACCCTATCCTTCTGTACACGGGCGTGCATTTAATATCAGCACAATCACCTGCAATTAATAAACCTTAGTCTTCAACACTAATTGCATGAACCCATAAATTCTGCTCTATGCTTTATATATGTTCGACCCAAACTGATTAAAATCATCTATCCTCACTTATTATAAATCTTTTTTTTTTTAAATAATAACTAATTATTTACCAAATGATTTTAACAAAATATGTACATTTTCCTGTCAGATGGAGATATGATGAGTGTCGCCGTGTGCGCGAGCGTTAAGTGCACTTCAAGTATTAAACAGTTCTCCACGGCTGAGGACAATCTGGATATGCAGATGTAGCTGCAGTTTCTCAGCTTATGTCATTACAACAAGTGTATGAGTATGAGGGCATGAACAGGTGTTAGCATGCTAAAACCCCAGACAGTGGTCAAGCAGGGGGCTAAATGATGACACACACACACACACACAAACACACACACACACACACACAGCATGCAGACCCCACCTGCTGCTGTCTCCAGTAGATTAGAGATCTGTGGACTCTGAGAAGACAGCAGGACACACACATGCACGCATCAGGGGGTCTGCAGTCTGTGAAATTGATCAAGATGCTTGCCAGACATTATTTACAGATGAACTCATGGTCGGGCTGATACTCCCTCGTTTGCTACAAGCGCTTCAAGGGCCTGTGTCCAGGACTCCGTAGGGGCTAGCTTCATTGGTGTAAAAGCTGACTGAACGCCTCACGCCACATGGACTCTTCCACAACAGTTACTAAAATAATTTGTTCATCACAAGTTTCCCTGTTCGAACAAAAGGGTGTGGTTCAGTAGGTAGGGGTTTGATCCTGGTGCATGAACCACACGCTGAAGGGACCTTGACCAAGACACTGAACCCCTAATTGAGTTTGTGTGCACGAATGGTTAGGTGTGTCATTGTGACTGCAAAATGCTTTGAGTCTGCACAACTCCCCCAAATTCACCAGGAGTCATTCAATGTGATCTGACTCTGCGAAATCAAATAATTTGGGCGGGATTTAGGCAGTGATGGACAGGATAGTAACGCACGTCCCTGGAGCGCCACTGGAGTTGAATATCAATAACAAATGCAACCAAATGGCAGGTGTGTTACCACACATGATTGAGTCTATGCTAGCTTTAAATATCAATAGGTAGAAAGGCACCAAATAAATTCAAGATCTTTTACCATTAGTTAGGGAGGCATGAATCAGTGTGTTCCTCCATCAAACTTAAATATTCTGCTGAAAACTGTGTAATCTACAATAACTTTAGGCATGATTTAGATTGTTTCACTGGAAATAACGCACAAACGGAGATGCTGTATTATTTTAGTCCTATAATTTATAATACCTCCTGTTGGTACATTGCTACAGACATTACAACTAACTTCCACAATATGTATAATTGATAACTATTCATAGAAAAACTATGTAGTATATACTGTATGTTCTCTTTCTGCAGGATCTGAGCTTGAAGGGAACAAAGATCATCCACGGGGGTGAGAGGGTCTTTTATAAATTATATCTACAATATATAGTGTAAAAATTCTACACTCTACATAATTATAATGAACCCATGTTTTAACTAACACAACCAAACAATCTAAACAACAAGGTTATACCAATGTACACGTCGTTACACATGACATGTACATGCACTATTTTTTACTTATATAGCTCATCATTATATAAGCAACCGCGGCCTGAGTGTATCTTTAACCTGGACCCGTGACAGACTGCCGACAACCTAAATCCTTCTAAGTGGAGGCGCGCGCGCACCGTGTCGTGCATTTCCGTATGCAAGTACACTAATGGCATGTAATGGCACCGTAACAGCGGGACCCTTCACTGCAACCTATACACAGCATGGGGTCTTAATTTCATATAGATGGAGGAGATGGAAGAGATGGAAGCGTTACGCCAGGAGACACATGGCGTGCCCTGGACTCACGCAGAGTAATCCTCACATCGCCTAAATGAGGAGTTGACACACACTGACCTCAATACACACACACACACACACACACACACACACACACACACACACACACACACAGAGAGAGCAGAATTTTTTTTTTATACATAATCAGAAAAATGAACAGAAAAATAGCAAATAATAATAAGAATAGTAAATGGCATCCTGTATTAACAGTTTGACCTCTAGATCTGAAAACCAGTACAACATTGAGGGACCCTCAGGAAGCTCAGACTGAAACCGACGCCCCTCCCATACCCCCCCTTCCCCATCTGCTTCTCTCTCTCTTTCTCTCTCTCTCTTCTTCACTTATTTCTGCTCTGTTTTGTCATCACGCTCCTCTACTCGTCTACCTTCCTTCTACCCCACCCCGCCGCCCTAACTTTCCACCCAGTTCCCTCCAGTTTGATGTTGACCTCCACCAGACCCTCACAACAAGCTCACAGTCCTTCCTTTTCGTCTGTCCTTCTGTCGTCCAGTCTCTCTCTCTCTCACACACGCACACACACACACACACCACTGTGGCCCTCTCATGCAACGCCGCACTTTCTTGTCCCATAGCAATCGGTTACCTTATCAACAGTGATCGATCCCGCCACAGAACTGAAGGTCCTGCTCTCTGCTCCAGTGTAGTGAGTGCTCAGTTCTCTCCATCCACCCTTCCTCTGTCAATCTGGCCACAAACCCCTCTTTCCTCCCTTTATCCCGAGGTAAGATACTTACTTTTCAGATAAAGCATATTATGATAAATCGGCTGAACTCTGTGCGTGTGTGTGTGTATGTGCGAGTGTGTAACTGTCACACACACACACACACGCACATACACACTATAAACACAGAGTGCGCACACAGACATACAAAAATACACTGTGTGTATCGAACAACATGATGTCAGAGGTGCTTAACAGCTGGGGACGTGTGTGTGTGTGTGCGGAGGCTGGTGTGTGTGAATAATGCATGGGTGTGTGTTTTTGGGATGTGATGGTCTTTTGGCATGCGCCGCAAATCGCAAAAGGCACGAATTCTTCTAATGTTTTCATCAGCATCACACACACACACACACACACATAAAAGACTGGCATCGCACAACTAACACTGGATTCACAACCATGTCAGCAGAGAAGTTTGGGAGCTGCATTTTTTTTTTCTCAGTGGAAAGGCCTCAGGAAAATTTCATTAGCATGATTGTCCAGAAGCCATGAACGAGTCAAACTTAATTTTTATACCAGTTTGAAATCCTTTTTCATTTGGTTGTACAACAGGCTGATGAAGCATTTAGTAGCACGCAAACGTCCTAGTATTGTTTTTTTTCTCCCCCCTATAACTGTCTGGAATAAATGAATTCATTCGGCTCCTTAGTTCATTGAAGGACGTTTGCTAATGAAATAGGCTGAGAGAAATAGAGGAGCATATGGGCAAATGTTCTTCAACAAAGTGGGATGGAAGTAAAGGTCAGCAGGGGCAATAAAAGAGTTTGGAGAAAATGAAAACTAAATGAAAATACAATGGCAGTGTTTGCCTGTGGGACATGCATGCGTGCTTGTTTCAAAATGGGATGTTTATGAAATACTGTGTGTGTGTGTCTGTGTGTGTGTGTGTGTGTGTGTGTGTGTGTGTGTGTGTGTGTGTGTGTGTGTGTATGAGTAAAGATTAGATGTACTAAGCCTCTTATGTGATGGTTGTCCTTAATTTGCTTGTGCTCTGGGTCCTAGCGCGTCCAAACTACTGGCAGTACTTCCCCACTGTTTCCACACAAACAACCCAGAAAACATCCCTTGTCATGCTACAGTATAACTGTCATATTCAAGGGCGTTCATTTATACTAATCTTAGGGCCTGACCAGGCATTACACATAAACACAAGATTTGTTTTACTCAGAGTGAAAATAAATGACTGAAATAAATAATTCCAAGTAAATTAGACGATCGAATATTCAATCCGTAAAAGGAATGATGTGTAAAAGAGAAATTCTGGGGATTTTTATTCATTTGTTTAGATTTTTCAACATCTGTTCAGATAAATTTACTTGGTTGCAAATTATATAACAATGATCTAAAATACATAAACAAATCACAGCGTTTCTTTAATCGTATGTGGGCTTTGGTAAAGTATAACTGATGTATAAATGTGTGATTCATGATTAGATTTGCACTGTGTGCCTCAACCAAAGACTATTATTAACAATTCCACAACTGCAGTTCAAGTTCTCATGAGTTGCACAGATTCCAGCTTGCATGCTTCAACTTTGAGATCCCTAAAAATGAAGAGCACCAGAGGAATGTATTGTTAATCGTGAGCAGCACCCATGGCATTTATTTTGTGACTATTATTAATTACTTTCATTGTAATTTATTGAGTTGTCATTTAAGCAGCAGTCACATTCTATTTTATCAATATTTTACGATGTTTAATTGTCACACAGAGAGCTAGAGATGAATTTAAATATTACACAGACGTCATTTTAAGGCCTCTTGTTTTCGTCATAATGTCCACCCTCGTGCTATTTTATTTGACTGAATACAAGGCTAACGCTGCTAAGTTGTTCGGTCTGCTGTTTGTTTATTTAAAAAGCAAAATGGCTGCTGCTGAAACTTATTTCTTAAATAATTTTATGCTGGACACAGACCTGTATTTTATCTGTAAATTACAGGAAGCGTTAAGTGTGTTAGTGTATAGCTAAATAAAAAAAGAGACTTAAATATTTGAGGGGTGCGACAGTATTAAACGCAGAAGAAGAAGAGTCGGTGGGGAGCTGGTGCGTGCAGGGTGCGCGTGAACGTCAGCGCGCGCTCTGAGCCATATCTGAGGTCTCTCCCTTTATTCCCGCTGTTTTTTTTTTTTCTTTCTGACAGTTGGAGGTCTCGAGTCGTTCTTGTCTTGACTCCCTACAGTTAACTAGCTCTCCCTGGCTCCTGCTAAAGCGTGAAAACAAACAAACAAACAAACGAGGCGTACCTGGAGAGAGTAGCGAGGCGTCCACTGAAGACACAAGGTATCCAAACGTCCTCAGCTCACACACTCACACACAAACACTCACACGCGGAGGCCCGCTGCAGTGAAACACGCACCTCAGCAGGTGAAGACATTTTATTCGAGATTTAGAAACGTTCAAACACGCCGGTAAAGTCTCCCTGTCGCTCTGTGTGTGTCTTTATATCTCCGCTTTGGCTTTACAGAGCTAGATAAACCCCTTATACAGTTTGGGCTGTAGCTACATGGGTGTGTGTGTGTGTGTGGATTTTAAACTATAAGAAATCCGATTCAATTAACAAGCGCAGAGAATCGGCTTTGGACACTGGGAAATTGTCTCGCTGCAGAGGATGGCACGGGCCAAACCAGAGAGACACACAGCTCAGCGTTATTAATGATAATAATAATAATAATAATAATAATAATAGCAGCAACAACTGACAAAAAAGCTGGGCGCATAATGTTGTTTACAAATAAACAACATAACGAAATAATGACTACTGATAAAATTGTGTCCTTTTTTAGCATCTCCGCAACCTATTGAGTGATGGTATGATATTCAAAATACAAGCTAAATTTAATACATTGTTGTTATTATTATTATTATTATTATTATTATTATTGGCTGAAGTGAATGAACTGATGAATGGGCCTGAGGTAGCATGTTGGGGATCACAAGGGGATTTAATAGCAGAACAACGCGGTCTTTGTGCTGCTGTTAATCCGCCCTGTACCCCCTGTTCTCCGCCTCTCTCTTGCTCGACCTCTTCCCACTACACCGAGACGGAGTCGGCCTGTTATTTCAGAAGTAGGGGCCACTTTGAAAAACGGTTCAAAACTATTTTTTTATTATTATTATTATTTTTTTTTATTATTATTATTATTTTTGGAAAAGACCTTGTGAACACCAAAAATATTTATTTGTATTTTTTTTAAGTGGCTGTACTTTCTAAACACATGTTGCAGGTTGCATGTCAACAAGTGTCTGCGACGGAATTGTCTAAACAATGTCGTCTAAATATAAAGACATAAAATGGTCAACCCTGAACCCCAAAACCCTAAAATGTGCCAGAATTTGACTCTGAACACTTCGTGGCCAACATCACTACACCATGAATAATGATAAAAAAGAAAAATGCAAATATGTGTGGGCGCGGCCGAGAGAGAAGCAGAGAGAGAGAGGGAGACAGAGAGAGAGAGAGAGAGAGAGAGAGAGAGAGAGGAGGAGGGAGGGCTGAGGGTGTCTACTTGGGTAAGAAGTTACTTCTAATTAGCCAGTCTCTTCTCGCTCGCCTCACTCGTCCACCCGGCAGATCCGCATCCTCTACTCAGGAACCAGGGACGCCAGGGGCCCGTCTACTCTCCAGCTGCATTCAGATCGCAGACAACGAGCTGTTGTTGCTCATTTCCGTTTTTGGCACCTTGAGACGTCGGTGCGCACCGCAATTACGCACGCATTTTGAAGATGAAACAGCAGATAGCAGGTGTATTTTAAGGGTCATTTTTTGTCGAGGACTGGTAATTTGTAGCTTTGGGTTGATCTGAGTTGTTGTTGCTGTCATTGCTATTTGGACATTAGAGGCATAAAATCTTTAGTGGGCTGTTTTTTTTTTTTTTACGCGTCAGGTGAAAACGGGTGTACGGTTATTTCTGCAATTAGGACCGCAGGCTTTTGGCTCGGAGGCTCCAAGTCAGAGTAGCCTACTACTGGAAAATCAAAAACAACAACTTACTGACAAACAACCCAGGAAAAAGAAAAACAGAAAGGGGAGTGACATCAAAAAATAAACGAGAGAGAGAGAGGAAGAGAGAGAGAGAAAGAGAGACACCCCCTGGAGACTAGTTAGGAGACCCGGCCCCCGGTCTGAGAGAAGAAGTGAGAGAGTGAGGGAGTGAGGGAGTGTTTTAAAACCGGCAGGAGGCATGATGTCCTACATTAAGCAACCCCATTACGCCGTGAACGGGTTAACGCTGTCCGGCCCGGGCATGGATCTGCTCCACACCGCCGCCGTTGGATATCCCAGTAAGTAATAACATATGACTTGAAACTGTGTGATTGATATTTAAATTGTTATTTAAATCTGTCGTCCCATTATTGTTCCATTTTTTCTTTTTAAAAAGAGATTTAATACAGTCTGAAACGAAAAAGAAGTTCGCACCTTTTGCGTAAAACCGGTTAAAGAAAAAGAGGATGGATTCACTCGTGGCTTTTGTTAAATAGGTTTTCGCTCAATGTATGAATTTAAGTTTCTGATTCCTCTGCTTTCAGAACATGTGCTCGTTTGACCTATAAGTTCAGAGGATTATAGAGTCAAAAAACAATGAAAATGTGTGTGAATGGAATCGCAGCCTGTTCTCACACAGAATTAAACACTCTCCAATCTGCTGCTCTTATCATGTAACCTACTTACAAAGGCACAGCCATTGTATTTTACTGTATGCAATGATGCTTTTTTTTTTTTTTAACGTGACCGAAGTCTTGCTATATTGTTTGTGATACGTGAACATGTTCCGATCAACATCTGTCACCCTCGAGAAGAGTCTGAACGAGCGACCACAGAAGGCGTTTCAGAGCTCGGCCTTCATGTCGCAGATTAAAAGTTTCAATCAACGACGTTTAAAGGCCATTTTTTAAAAGTATCCGTGATGCAAAGTGAGTTCACTTCGGCCTCTATATTTCGATCGGAACGGCCCCATTTCTCAAATGTAAAGGAACGAGATTTGTATCAATTTATTTCAGTCAAAGAAAAAGCGCTTTTCGTCCAGCATCACATTTCTCGGTATTATGATAGGAGGTGGCGGTGCGGGCTGATAAAAACAAGCAAACATGCAAACAAAATAGGCCCATGTTCTGTTCATATCAGCACAATGAAATGTGGAACCAGAGACGAGTAATAATCGTCTAATTTTTATTATTTTATGCTGCGAATTAATAAAGAGGAAACACTAAAAATAATTTAGGTTTTATGAATTTATTTGTTTGCGGCGTTTTTGTTGAGGGACATTATTTTTAATTAAACGTCGATTGTACAAGTTGTTATTTCTGTGTTTTTCTGTGATAAATGACTTACACAGCTATATTCCATTTGTAACATAATTTATAACATGGTTAAAACAACACAGGGTTAATAATAATAATAACAATAATAACAATGATTTTTTTTTCTTACAGGTACCCCGCGTAAGCAGCGTCGGGAACGCACGACCTTCACACGCGCACAGCTGGATATCCTGGAGGCTCTGTTTGCCAAAACCCGCTACCCAGACATCTTCATGAGAGAGGAGGTGGCCCTCAAGATCAACCTGCCAGAGTCTAGAGTCCAGGTAACACACTGCAGTGTTTTATATGTTGTATTGTTGTTGTCTTATTTTTCTTCTGACATCCTCAAACAAACCAGAAACAACAGAAAGAGAGTCACATAGAGTGAAAGGAATGACACGTTGCCTTATAACAGCAGCTTTTACAATATTATTGTTTATTTATTTTATGCAGTTGATGTGTTAAATTTGAAACAGTGACAGTTAACTTCATCCTCACTGATGCAACCTTGTCACCCAAAAGGTCTGGTTCAAGAACCGTCGTGCCAAGTGCCGCCAGCAGCAGCAGCAGAGCACAGGCCAGTCCAAACCCCGGCCCCCTAAGAAGAAGGCGTCTCCTGCTCGCGAGGCCAACGCAGAGGCCAGTGCCAACCCCGCGAACGGACCCTACAGCCCTCCACCCCCTCCCCCAGGCACGGCCATCACCCCAAGCTCCAGCTCTGCCAGTGCCACCGTGTCCATCTGGAGCCCGGCCTCCATCTCTCCGCTGCCAGACCCCCTGTCTGCCTCCACCACCCCCTGCATGCAGCGCACCACCACCTACCCCATGACCTACACCCAGGCCCCGGCCTACAGCCAGAGCTACGCAGGCTCCTCCTCCTACTTCACCGGCCTGGACTGTAGCTCCTACCTGTCTCCGATGCACCCACAGCTGTCAGGCACCGGCGGAGCCCTGAGCCCCATCACAGCCTCCTCAATGGGGGGGCCCCTCAGCCAGTCTCCCGCCTCGCTCTCCTCCCAGGGCTACACAGCCGCATCGCTGGGCTTCGGAGCAGTCGACTGTCTAGACTACAAAGACCAAGCTGCCTGGAAGCTGAATTTCAATGCCGCTGACTGTCTGGACTACAAAGACCAGAACTCCTGGAAGTTCCAGGTCTTGTAAATAACAGAAGGTGGGATACGTGGAGGGAGGGAGGGAGGGAGGTGGGGAAAGAAGCGAGAAATCGAACAAAATCAAAGTAGGGTGATAAACCTAAGATTACTTTTGTTATGTTTTAGAAGAAGGAAAAGAACTCGGGACAATCTATGAATCATACCAGCTGAAGAACTAATGAGCCGAAATAATCAAATTTTCTCAAATATATGTGTGGAAGTAAACTGCTGATGCTTGACAGTGGTGATTTTACTTTATGCAACAAGACAATCTGCCTTGAAATCAAGGCTCAACCATATTACTAATAACTAGAGACTTTAAACACGGAGGCCACTTCATGGAAATTTTGTACTTTAGGTTTAATTGTTAGAGCTGAATTCATAAACTGTTCGATTGGCCTTGACTTGGTTTGAACCGGATCTTATTCTTTAACTTTCCACAGCACAGGGGCAGTTGTCTGCAGGACTAACATAGACAAGACTGGAAATCGACTTGTTCAAGCACAGGAACAGATCAGATCACAAAGATTACAATATTTCTTCCTTCTAGATTTTGTCTTGTACTTTTTTGTGATGTATTTCTTTCATAAAGCTGCTTTTTCTTAATCAGCATGCTGACTCAAAAAAAAAAAAAAAAAGCTTTGAGACTCAAACCGACATCTGAAGGAGGTGTCTTCATGGGGTGGCCACTAATTCATTAGCACGTGAAACATGTCTAGCAGGCACAAGCTGACGGTTCCCAGTAGCCTTGTACGATACTGACCCTCTGCAGCCTGCGCGTAGAGCTGGTCACTCCAGCGACTGCAGTACAAACCCGTTGCCTTCGAGCATGGTTGTAATCTTTAGCGGAATGGCTTGCTCATTGTTAGTTTAATAGGATCACTTCCACACAATTTGTCCGACAATGGTCATATTGTGGCTTTTGGCAGCCGAGTAGCGCTTCTTCCACTTCATCTCACCGTATTTGCATGAGGTAAGCAGACTGTTGAAGCAGCTCGTGAATATGCAGACGGCTTCACCATAAACGTTTTCTGTGGACGAACTGCTCCAGTGAGGTATTTGATGGTAGAGAAGACGGCACCAGAGAAAGGGAAGGGACAGGGCCTCCACGCAGACCCCCCCCTCCTCCCCTTTGCACAGAGATGTCGGTGCCTCTCTTGACTTCAACCTGTAAAGATGTGATATGAGTGGTGGGTACCACTTTATGTGTTTGATGTTTCGTTTGATTTCTATTTTTATTTTTTTTTGTATTAGACTTAAACACTATTATGTTTCTTTTAAAATTTGTGAATTCGTTGAAGTAAAAATTGTGGTAATTTGTTTTGAAGTTGATATTATTATCAGTATTATCATTAATATTATGTCTTCAGCTGACATGGACGTTGCTAATATACTTTTTTTTTTTGATGTTTCTTTTGTAAATATTAAAACTTGAAAACGCAATCATGTCTGGTATCAGCAGTGTGTTGTTATGCAGGCGCTCCACCCAACAGACTCTATTTCTCTTTCTTAATTTCTAGAAAACTGCCAACTTTTTATTTTTTCTGTTTATATTCTTCTGGTTTTCTGCTTCTTCTTCTTCTTCTTTTTCAAACTCAGGGGTTTATCCAATAAAAGTAGCAGTAATAGGACACAATGCTATTTATGCTTCTTAATTATTTACTGTACTTTTATCTATTGCTTTCTCTGCTTATTTTTCTGACATGAATTATTTTGTATATTTCATTTGTCTCCCGTGTTTGACCGGTCTCACCACTACCATGCTAGATAGCTATGATGTTTCTGAGACATTAAACGACTTCATTAAACCCTGGGCTCATTGTGTTCCTTCCGTCATTCGAGTGTTTAATCAAGGTAGGGTTTCCACGTGACGTGTGATATCCATCCATTTGCAACAGAGTAAAAGGGAGCGTCGGACGTCTACAGAGTGGAAATTGGGAACGTGTTTCTGGGTGTGTTCCACTAATCTATACACAAGGTTCAGTGGGTATGAAGCGGAGATGAGAGGGAGCAGGGCAGAGAGAAAACAGATTAGAACTAACCATAATACTGAGTCCCACTGCTTCACCAATCCCAAACTGAAGTATGAGAGATGGGCAGATTATTTTGGATTGAATGCTGAATGTTTCTGTGCTCCTGCCACGGATAGGCCTGAGAGTCAGCACCACGGGGGCAGCGAGAAGTGCTGGATGAAAGGTTTTAGGAGCGCTATTAGCTAACATGTCTTGAAACAAAGCTGCGAGGGTTTTTTTGTTCACAATGGATATATGGGAAGAAAATCTTTAAGCGTCATGGCGCTGGGATATCCTTACATTCCCCCCTGATGTTTTTGAGCAAAGTGTGTAAAATACGGCTCCGTAAAGTGAACTGGACTGACTGGAACAGGATGAATTGAGTCAGTATAATCATAAAACATAAAAACAATCAATTTAAATTTATGGGATGGACTGTAATATCATAAAAAAAACTGTACTAACTCTAGTACAACGTATCCAGAATAAGGGCAGTCAATATAGCAAGATACACTAATGCAACATGAACTTTATAAGCTGCTATATCTCACAGATAATGAACAATCAACTGAACTTGTGCATTAAAGAGATTATCTTTACACATACAGTCTCCTTGCTTTGATTCAGTTTATCCTCTACCTTGTATCCATATAGCTACTCCATGTGCGTTGGTTCATTGTTGGTACGTGACTTTGGTATAACGTTGATATTCTGATGATAGGCTGCACAGTTCTTCTTTCTTAAGTTTGCACAGAGCATGTTGGCCTTGTTGGTGATGGCCCTTTGGTCCTGAGTGCAGGACCCCACACCACTGGTTTTATTATGAATGGAATGAAATCCTCATCGTTCTCTGAGCTTGTTGCAAGAATAAACATCCAACAAACTAAGTATCAGCATGTTAGCATTGTTATCATTCATGAGCACATTAGCATGCTGATGTTGAACACCACGAGTGTCAAACTCATTTTAGTTTGGGGGGGCCACATACAGCCCTATTTCATCTCAAGTGGGCCAGACCAGTAAGGCAACGGAATAGAAACCTAGAGGTAACGACAACTCTAGACTTTTCCCATTAGTTTTAGTGCAAAGAAGAACAAGTATATTATCATTTAAACAAATTAAATTTCTTGAGAAGTGTGATTTGGGCACACTGCTCTCTGCTGTTTAGTCCTGGGTCTCAGTGTTGTGCTCTGTCCACTCTGCAAATTCATGTTGCGGGCTGCTTTTGGCCAACGGGATGCATGTTTGATACCCATGTTGTTCACAAAGCTGTGAATTTGTTGTACTTAGTCTCCTTAATTAATTGCAAATTTAAATTGCCTGTGCACTTGGTGTGTAATATGTCGGCTAGTGTGTATGCAGTAATAAGACCCTGCGGTTTAACCCCAGCAGACAGGTATTCTGATTACTACATCTTATTCTGGGGCATAGTCATTGTTATTTGTCTCAGCCCGGTGTTGCACTTTACTCCTCAGGCTGCCCAGTAACAGCGAGACTTCTGACTGGGATTTAGCCTAAGAACACAGAGTTGGATTCAGCCTCGTGGTGACACAGCATAACACTGGCTAGGACGAAAGCTCATTAACAGAGTGCAGTAGACTACAGTCACTAACAAGCTTTAATGTTCATTTACCCAGTTACACTTGGAATGAAAAAGCTGCAGCGTGTGGTATGCATACACAGAACAGTGAGTTTTTAAGGACTGTGCTTTTGTTGCTATTGTCAATGTAAACTAGATAGATAGATAAATAGATAGACAGATAGATAGACCGATAGATAGATAGTTCCCCCTCCTGCAGGCGGTGTGCTCCTATAATCCTCCAGCTGCAGCATATGGACTGTGAAGCGCAGAGACACAGACACAGATACACTCAGGACTTAGAAATATGATTCATTTCTTTCCTCTCTCTAATCCCCTACAAACAAGCTGGTGGCCGGCCTGCTCTGGAGGCACACTGTAATCATGGCACAGGCTGCTGCTGCCTCCCCATCATCCCTCCCTCCCTCCCGCCATCCTTTCCTCCCTTCTTCCTCCCTCCCTCCCGCCTGCCTTCAGTCCAATTTCCTCTTAATCGATTCCTAATCCCAACGCCGCCATGCACACGCGCGCCCAGCACACGCGCATGTACGGATGTCGCCACAGTCGTGCCCATCAGACATACATGTGCAGACAAATAAAAGCACACAGAACTCGTTTTCACAGACAGTGAGATGCACATATGACACATATGTTACTGTTTACAGTTTAAAGGCATTCATACAAACAACAGGTGCTGACAAATAACCAAAAAACTGCAATCTTTTAGATTTCATCATTCTTGTGGTACATTGTTATGAGTGAGTGACCTACGGATGTAACCCCATAAGGCAGCATGACCTCAAGACACTACATTTTTTCAACAATAAAGCCACTGCTAAACTAACTGCTACTGCTAACTCAATGAAAAGGTTTCGTGGCTTTATTGTTGTTTGTGCAGCCCAAGTTAGGCCTCACTCAGCTTAATGACTGGAAAACTATACTGGAGAAACCACTTTCCATATTAGATCATGGATTCTATGGCTAAAGATAGCACAGCCATTCCACAAAAACATTATTCCACTATCTATGAAAAGCATATTTGGTAGCTAACATACTCGTTTATTGTTATTTGTTTTGCAGTTATTAAAGGCAGCTCTATTTAATCTTCACCCAACACACAATGTAGCCAGTAAAATTTATACCAAGCGTTCCTTTAAAAATTAATTCGTACGATCACAATTTGGATTGTAAGCTAAAATGTAAAAATGTGCATTGCTCACCAGTTAAATAAGATTTGTAATTGTGCGGTAATGCCGCTAAATCACACGGTACTGCAGTGTAAGTAGGTGTGAGTGATCTGCAGCTAGCGGTGGTAACAGGATCAGTATTACACTATGAATGGATCAACCAGCCACTGTCAACCTCAGCATACACTTCTGCTAAGGGCTTTACTGCAGATTACAACTTAACACCTAGTTAATATCACTAATAGTAAAAGTCAGAGTTTAGAGCCACAGATTAATGATATGTTTGAGTGAAACAGGGGTTTGGATTACACTTGGCGTTGAGTTTGAGCTATTAGCGAACATGAATTGTGATCAGTATCACAGGTGACAACGCTTTAATGCCTGTGCTTGGGTGTATCATCCACGACTGTGTTTTGATCCATTTGTGGGCCTCCTCTTTTTTTTTTTTTCACGTTGATTTTCTGAATGAACTCAAAATGAAGGCAGCTGTACTACAAGCATGAGGCTGGTCAACAAGACTCAAACTGTCGACAAACCTGTTCAGTTTTGCACCTTACGTCAGGAGGTTTCATTTGAGCTTTATCTCGATGCATGTAACTTATCTAACCTGATGCATGCCCTCTCATCGTACCTTCTCCTCACATGGTCCCTCCTCCATGCCACCTCTCGCAATGTGTGCCCCCTCACTCCCTCCGCTCCACCTCTCCTTGCAGTTTGTTATTCTTGCTGATCTAATTTAGAGAATGTCCCAAATCCTCTTAGTGTCCTGCTCCCTCAGCGCAACACTAAGTGAATTAGACGGGATTACTGTCTCCCTCTTCCTCCTCTTCCTCCTCCTTCTCGACCTCCTCTTCTTCTTCCTTCTCGCCGTCACTCGCAACTCATCATCTCTCAACTTGTATGTCCATCTCTCTCTGGACATTTCTCTTTTCATCGGTGGGATTAAAATCTTCTCCCTCTCCAGACGACAAATTGGTTCCAGTGCCCCCGCCTCAGTGACAGATGCTCTCACAGGCCCAGTGCATCATGGGACATAAAGTATCGTTAATTAAACTTTGACCTCTCGCAAATAAAAATAGAAAAAACCCTGACATAACACTGATGAAGTCCTCCAAACATCAGCACTAGTACAGGGCGGAAATTGTGAGGTAAACACTGAATGACTGGGGATACAGCTTTTTTTTTTTTTTCGGATACAATTACAAATACCACACCAAAAGGAGCAACACTGTGACCACAATTCCTCTCTTGTGTGACACATCCTGTTGCCACACACCTCAGGACACCATCAGAAGGCCCATGTCCAGTGTGATGCCAGTGTGATGTAGCCTAATCTGCAGTCTGGCTCTCGCAGGTTCACCCTGTCCTCTGCTGTACAAGTGCAGGTCAGTTTAGGTCCTGTTTACCAGGATGAAAACACTGTGATGAAACTGGCCTGTGTCAGATACCTTCGGAAATGTGCTCTGGACTGAAAAAGATACACAGCTATACTGCAATGATTTCTGCTCTCAGATTTGTATCACTTGAAAGTTTTGTGGAGTTAAATTCTTTGGCTGTGTGTGTTTTCACAGTCATTGCGTCTACCTTGCATACATCACCAAGACTCACATTTCTCATGTAAGTTCTGTATGAGTCATTTAGCTCAACTGAATGAAATGAACTGACAAACCAGATATTATTCAAAAGCTCTGCAATTGATGCATTCCATGTATGTTTGGAGAAGGGCAGTGATGACTTCAAGTGGCCCTGGATCACAAGTGCTAATAGATAGGTGTTCGCAGTACAGATGGACAATGACCCAGAAAGGTAACTCATCTCAACTTAATCAAACTAATAAACAACACCTGAACACAGCAGCAGTAAAGGCCTGACAAAACCAAAATCTCAAAGCAGGACTCCCATTCTTGGGAAATCCATGTGTTTAAATGTAAACATTTGTTTGTTACTTGTGATTGTCTTAATCACTTTCGAGGCCCTGAAATTAAAGGACTGTGGATAGAAAATTCCTACACACTTTCCAAGTAAATATCCTCAAATTGACTAAATCAATCAAATAAAATATGGGTGATAAAATATCATATCTTTATGTTTGATTTAGTAGCTTAATAACGACTGCAGCATGTTACCGTGTTGGTGCTGTTTACAAGCACAGTCACATTTGTAAAATAGACCAAAGACCAAAGACAACCAATTCAGCTTCAGAAACGTTCTTTATGAAACATCTGGGCGATGTCCCTTTTTTTCTTTATTATTTGTCTCTTTATCAATGAACCTTTGCCAACATGGAATAATAAACCTGCCTTTAAATACCCCCTATACAGTTGTTAGCGTGTGTATAAGAACATTATTACAGAGATGTACATTTAGTCACTGTTAGAACCTATATAAATAAATATGACAATGACACAGAATATTATTTTCCCCTTCTTATTCTCATGTGTGGTTGTGGTAAATAAACAAATTGTCATTCCATTACACAGTATAGGTGTTTGTCCTGGTAGTAATATAATTCTTATTATTTTACCACCAGTTCTCATTATATTTCCGTTCCTTGTACTCCTCAGTGACTGAGGACAGACTTTCGGTGCGGCCTGTGAGTTTCTGTCTGAGCTGTTGACCTTTGTCCTTGTCACTCCACCACATTTATGCTCCCTGCTGTTTTCTTTATCGGACTTATTGCATGGTTCATCTCCTGGAACATTTTACAAACCTTTTATTCTTTTGGAGCTTCCCCCACTGCATTAGAGCATCACACATGACACCATGGGACCTTTGTATTGTTCAATCCTGCTTTTAGTGTAAAACCCCCGTACATATCTTCATCCCCTCCCGTGCCATCCAGTGCTTCTTCCTCCCTCTTTGTCTCGACCTCTCACTTTCACCCGTCTTTCCTGCCTCCCTCTCGTCTCGTTCTCTTTTCATCTGTGAAGCCTCAACAGCCCCCCTACCCACCCACCCATTTCTCCTCCTTCACTTTCAGTAATTCCAGCGCTGCCTCTCTCTCTCTCTCCCTCGCTCGCTTGCTGGCGAAGCTCACCCTAATCCAGCTCTGACCTCAATCCCGTGATGTAACGGATCATGTGATGCGGGGAGAAAGGCAGAGAGAAATAGAAAAGAGAAGAGAGCGAGAGGAACCAGGGACGTAAAGTGGGGAAACATGGCCTAATCCCCGATGCTGGAGCCACAGACCAATCACAAACTGATGGGATGGGGTGGGGGGTCAGGGGTGCCTCCATTAAGTTACCAAATATTAGACACACACACAGAGACACACACACACACACACACACACACAACCCTTCTGGAAACAACAAGTCAACATGTTTGTGACTTAGTGGCTATTTAAACATCAGTTTGCCAAAAACACATCAACAACCAGTGTGTTTGTGAGTGACAGGCATCCGTGCGTTCATGCTAATGTTTACCATGTTTGTCTCGCATGTACTGTATGTACATAATCTCCAGCGTAACAAAACAACGACATCAAGCTTGACATATATCTCATATATCTGAACGTAGTGGCTCATTGTCAAAAGAATGGCACAGCATCATGTAAATGATAGATCTCTGCATAATATAATTTTCACATTAGTCCTCCTCAAATAACACATATAAGATGGAGGATTTTGTTCTTTAACTGGCGAAAAAGAAAGAAAGAAAGAAAGAAAGAAAGAAAGAAAGAAAGAAAGAAAGAAAGAAAGAAAGAAAGAAATGAACTCTGTATAGTCTCACACTGTTTGGATTGGAAGCATTTTCTTGCTTTCATTCAACAATAACAATAACTATGACTACATTATAACATACAAGTCAAACACACTCCTTGAAGAAGATTCTTCCATTTTTCATTGGTTCGTTGTCGTCTCTACAAGTAAAGCATTTTAGCTCCCTGCCTTTTAATATTTGTGTCTCCTAGTGTGAGTCAGATAAACAGGCAGTTAGTCGTGTTTTGATAGAGACAGGAAAGTACCTTAACCCCTGCGACACCAAGGTGACTCTTTACCCGTGTTTTTGCCCGCATCACAGTGTCATGCCACGACTGGTCATTGGAGGGAGCTGTAGAGAAACCCCCCTTGTAACCATGTGTCTGCAGAGGGTGGTGTGTGCTCTCCTCGCCCTCCCCTCTTGCGCCTGGTAGCAGTGTGACTAGAGAAGCACATGGCCAGAGAGACACAAGCCAGCACACACACACACACACACACACACACACGATGCATTGTTACTGCAGAGCAGCTGAACTCAGAGCCATGAACCAGGAGGTGAAATGCATGGAACGGGCCCTTCGCTGCTCTGAGGGCACATTTAAAGCCGTTCAGTTGTGTCTTTTATTGTTATTTCACTTGGAGTTTCACAGCTGAACTCCCCCCGCTGAAGGGGGGAAGTTTTCCAAGTTAAATAAAGATAAACTGTGTGAGTCTTCATATCTTTACATTTTGCCCACTGTTTCCTTAAGATCCTGATCAGCCCGGGAATATTCATTCATTTTCACTCTGGGTTCTGTTCAGATACAGGAATGAAGGAGTTACAACAACAGTCCACGGACGTCCAGTGGAGCATTTCACTACCGAGGATTTTGTTTTTGAGGATTGTATTTCAGATGAGATCAATTTATTCATTGTAAAAAACAAAACAATGCACATACTAGCATAGAGATCATGTCTACATAATATAAAAGACATAAGAAATTACTTATTTATCCTACTTATGGGAAATTTCCTTGTCACAGTAGCGTGGAATTAGACAACAATATAGATAAAAATCTAATTTGAAAGAACATACAAAAATATAACTCAGTCCATGATGGGAATTACTAAAAATTGGTAATATAGTATAATTGTGAGATTATAAAACTATAGGCAGTCAGGTAGTTTGTATTAAAAAGTCACTCGTGGTGCTAACTCTACATGTAGCACCCAGCCCTTAGCATCTCTTTATCGTACACCTCCCACCAGTTCCTGTTAAATAGTGTGTGTGTTGCGCTGGACCCTGCTGTGTTGCTCCACGTTGTGTTAATGTCTGAACACAGTTAATCCCTAGGAGCAACTCCCCCACCACCCCCACACCTCCCACCCTTGGGTTCCTCAACCCTGTCGCCTCGACCCGACCCACTCTCTCGCTCGCCGTGTCTCTTTGTGCTGCTAGCACCCTACAGTAATCTCAGTCGTCCACCCATGCACTCGCCACCCTCCTGAAATGACTACAATTCCCAGCACACACAGAAAAAATACCGCCGTGTCTTTCTAGTCTCAGCTCGTCGTTCCACGTGGACTTAGTGTCCTCGCTAAGCTAGAATTGTGCTTTTAATTCATATGATTGTGCAGCCAGTTCATTTAAAGTGATACTGTGTTGTTTGCTTTTTGTTGGCCAGAGAGAAAACGCTTGTGATGCAAACGCTCCAGTCACCTGCTGGTTTCTGGCTGTGGTCTGTGTGGTGTGTTCAAGTGCAACCCGGACACAGGCACAAGAGCTGACAAACTTTAAACTACAGCAGTGAAAATGCACTTAGTTTTCAATGACAATAAGAAACCAGTTGAAAGTGAAGAGAAGTTATTGCTCCAAGAGTAAAGTAGTGGTAAGTGAAGCAGATGATGACGGCTAATAATAATAATAATAATAATTACATTCTTGCTTTAAAACTATTTTACATATTAGAATAGATGCAGAAAGCTTGGGCAGCAGCTACATGAGCAAAAGCTCCACAGAGTCCCGGTCTATTTTGTTTGTCTGGTAGTGTTTGTACGCATGAAGGGGTTCTCAGTATTGTACCTGGATTTGTTGGGTTTCTTGAACATTAGTTTTTTGGTCCGTTTCTTCTGATCCTTTAACCAACTTCTGCCACTGCTTCCTTCGTGTGAATTTGACTGCAACCCAATTAAAACGTTTAATGACAGCCTGCCCTCATTTGCCCTCATCTTCATCTATATGACTCAATTCAATCCAATGCAACTTTATTTGTCCTGGAGGCAAATCAGTTTGACAGCAATAAGCACTGCCCATGCCTGCAACACCTCACATTCAACAATAATAACACTAACCACACTAACACTGCCAGAGATAACATGCAGGTGTCCTCCTGTGTCCTCCCTAGAATGCACAACAGCTAGGTGCGCTAACAGAAAACGAACATTAAAAGTACTTATATAAGAAATCAGGGATTCGTTCCCAACCGGACACATTTTGATTTAAAAGTCTAATAACAGAGGGGATAAAAGACCTGGAATAACGATTTGTTCTTAGAAGGAGCTTTAAAACACCTTCCTGAGGGCATGAGCTGAAAGCTTGCAGCGATGTGGTCATTTTGCGCAATAATACCCTTTCTCAGCTTTCTTGACCACCCTTTTGTCCCAGAGGGAGGACAAGTCTTCCTGTTGCACCACAATTATTTTGGAACAAACCCTCCCGATTTTGCTCAGCGAGTTCTTGTCTTTTAAACCCGTGCCACTGGACCAGGACATGAATGAAAACGTTGAAAGACTCTATCTAATGAGAGCATGCTTTTTGATTTAGGCATACGCCACTCCCCCCAAACCTAACTACATAAATCCTTCCTATGAATGTAATTTACTTCTGTCTCTATTTCTTGTATGTTGTTCATATGCAAATTTTGTATAATTTTTGCTTATTTTATTATGTAATTATATGAATTTTACTAATGCTATTTTTTATTTTATTTTGCTAGATTTTTATTTATTCATTTATTTTATTGTGGTGTATCTAAGTCCAAGTGTAAGGCCACAGTCGCTGCCTTTTAACACCACTGTCTTGAGATATGTGGAGACGTCTGAACTTCTTCCTCACACTACATTCACTACTTCTTCTCTGTTATGACTGATCTAAATAGATCTCTGTTTGCAGATGACACACATACTTTCGTACGTCTGAAGTGTAGTAAGGCCGTCATAATGCACGTGTGCAGTATTTTGTAAACATAATAATCCAGAAGTCGATATATAATCTGTTCTCGTGCTCAGATTGTGTAAGTGTCCACATGTGATCAGCTGAGACTTACTGTAAAACTGCTAAATATTATAAAGAAACCAGCCCAGCAGCCCCTCACTCAACTGGGCCGTGTGTCACCCATGACCCCCCCACCCCACCCACTGCATACTGTACATCTGCCCTTCTGTCCCTCTATGCCGTATGTGTGTAACCCACTCAGCCCCCACAAGACACAGAGAAACACACACTGTACCAGTTGCGTACTAATCTGGGGTCGACCCCTCAACCTGCCCCCCACCCCTCACCACCCGCCACCTCCCCCAACACACACACACACACACACACACACACACACACACACACACACACACACACATCTCTCTCTTCCTCAGCATCCATCCACCTCTATCCCCTGCCCACCCCCACCCCCACCCCCATCTCTCCTCACCCACGCTCCACCCGCCAGCCTACACCCCCATAACCCCCCACCCCTCCCAATCCCGACACTGTGTTAATCTGGTGCTGGTCTGACGGTCAGCACTTTGAGCGGCAGACAGACAGATTGGCTGTAATCCCCTGAGTGCCACAGATGGAGCGGCACTACGCAGACCTTGGAGAAGGTGAACGCACAGTTGTGACCAAACGCACACACACAGGAACACACATGGACAAAGACATTACTAAAAAAAAAAAAAGGAAAAAAAAAACACATCTACGCATCTCTTTGGATGCTGAAGCCATTACATGCTCAGCAATTAGGACAGCATGGTGCTTATCTGTGGTCTCACGTGATGCTCCTTCACTTTAAAAGCACACTGGGCTGAATGTTTCAACAAAGATACAACGCACTCAATAAAAAAAAAGCCAGTCAGGTACATGTGTGACTAAGGAACCACACATCTGCGCTTGCTTCTCTTAATGACTGCCAATTGTGCATCAACAGTCCAGTATTCATACATTTATAATTACTCACAGACTTGTTTAGAAAAACAAACGTCTGCATCTTCTGGACCCACATGCCAGTGTTCAGGTCCAAATCCTGAAAGAAGTGGTTCTTTTGATATGCTGCCATGTAATCCTGTTGTTAGATTAGCTAGGAGTTAGCCATTTGTTCCTTTTAATCCGAAGAATGGAATGATTTCATTTCTAATCAACTGGTTAATTGTGGGAAACTGGTTTTCAGTGTAACCTGTGGGAAAACTGTGCATCATTTTGAGGCAGCACAACAGGCCGTCATAAAAACCAGGCTAAAACAGGACTAATTATAGTCACATGATGTGGATTTTTCATCATCGTTTTCCATACACATGAATCATCTTGATTTAAACCCCTCAGACCGATCTATCACTCACACTATGGATTGAGGGAGAATGATTGAAGACAGAAGACAAGAGAATAAGACAGGAGTGAAACATTTCAGCTAATCCCTATATTCTGTTGCAGTGGTTCCCAAAGAAAGTAGAACACACCGATGTGTGTTCTACTTTCTCCGACTGGAGAATAATATGGATGTTGATGGCGGTCCATGAGCTCCTAGAGTATCTGAATACCAGTCTAATGCCATCAGGAATGTGTTTTAGATCACAATGCCAGAAGAAATTGTGAGTTTGTGATTAATTGCTTAGCGTTCTTCTCTTTTGTGTGAACTCATTTTGGATTTTATCATCTACTTTTGGGAATCACTGCTTCACTTTGTTGCTTTCTTGCCTTGATTTGGTCTTTGAGGCACATATAAAGCAGTTTGACAACTGACAGTTGTCACCATGCATTGAGGATGAATACACACATACAACTGAAATGAGAGGTATTATTTTTTTACTATGCTTTGGCCACTTTCAGTTGCTCAAATGGAAACCACAAGAAAAAAAAAATATATGAGGATGCGCCAAGCCTGAAGACACAAAAATGTCTCACACTGTAAAACTATTTGGACTGTCAGTTGAAAGTGACGCCAGACTGAGAACTGGCACCCTTCGACCTCACCCCACTGATCGTTTCTTTGTGGGTGTACATACGTGTTTGTAAGGCCGCACCACTGTAGTAGTGATGTCCATTCAAAACAACAGGATTAAAGGCTGGTGTTTGATTAGATGTTTGTTTGTCTATGTGTGTTTCATTGTAATGAGTATGGCTGAGGCCACAGTAACATGGGTAAATGTGTGTGTGTGTGTGTGTGTGTGTGTGTGTGTGTGCATTTCATTGTAATGAATATGGCTGAGGGCATAGCTTGATCCCTTTTAATCAAGGAAGTAGAAGGATGAAACGGAACAATGATGAGGGGAATGATGTCAGCCCAGACATGGATATTAATTGTAACGCTAGCATCTCATGTCTCTATACACGATAGTGGAGTTTATGCGCTGGTTAAAGAGAGATTCATAAAAAACACACACACAAAAAAAAATGGTTAAACAAGTACCATCTATTTGACTTAGGTTCAGTTTATATGTAGAGATGAATTACGCTCCACAAAAACAAATTAAAAATCCAGATTTGTGTCTAAGAAAGTGCAGCTATATTTAATAATATAACAATATAGTTTATATATAGTATAGTATATATAGTTTTATCTTATACACATTTCAACATATAATTCTGACTTCTTCCTTAACTAAAGCACATTGCAATGTCAGCAAGACCATAAAGGAGTCACAGTGGGAATGAGTTAGTTACACTATGTTTTATTGCCATCTAGTGGTAAAACGATAAAACTGGCATCAACACGAGATTGTGTAAACAGGAAAGTTCCAAAAAAATACATTTTACTTTGACATAAAGGAAATAAATACTATGAATTTATTGTTTTTGATGTCCTGTGGGTGGTTATTTACAGTGTAGATTTTTAATTTAATAAACGAGGACCGGAGATTTAACAAGTCTGAACGTGACTTATCAAATTTACATTTAAAGGAATGCAGCCCTTCACTTCATGAATCATTAGCCAAATAGCAAAACTCCCACGTGATGTTTTGACTCAATACAATGTTCAAATATGACTCTGCAATTATGCTAGAAGGATAAGGAAATGTTTCTATTTTGTTTTGCAATGTTTATCTTGAAGAACCTGGAATTTCACACCAGCCTCGATGTGGGCTTCAAATAAATGATAAAGGACACAGTGTGTGTAACATCCATTTATTACCACCTTATATGACAAATCTGGAAATTACAAACATTGTTTAATTGAAACATTTCCTCAACATTTCAAAAAAAGAAAATCAAACTGAGCAAAAAAAAAGAAAAATTAAAATTAAGTTAAAAGGGTGGCAAGACAACCTGAGAAAAGGTGTACTGGATCCAGAGAAATAAAACAACAGAAGCACAGGGGGGACGTGTACAGAAAACATGACTAGTATTATTAGTCACGTAACACTGATTTAGAATACATCTTCACATTTTAATCTGTTATTTTGTTTTTTAAAAAAGTCTTTTTACACTTTGAGAACTTTTGGTTTTAGAGAACATTACAAACCTCGATGAACCTTTGCTATAAAAAGGTCCTTTATTAAAAAACTGCTAAAAAAGTTTCTCTGACACCGTTAAGCTCTCAAGCTTTGGCTTTAAATAATTAGATGAAACCAATTTGAACACCACAAAAACAGGTGAGGTTAAACTCATCAAGCGCCTACAAGAAAATCAAACTTTGGTGTCAGACGGAGTCAGTAGCATCACACTCTAGTAGAAAATATATTTCAAATCCGCATTTTTGTTCTCTGTGTTTTAATCTGATTCATCCCCCAATGTCTGTGTCATCCACAAATGGTTTGATGTAAAAAATAAACAAAACAAACAAACAAAATCCCATGTGAGACCGATTTGGAAGGAAAGGAAATCTAACATGACAAATAAGAGCAATGATCAATATTGTAATCATAAATCAACTCCTCCAAAAATGCTGATAGACTGTATACGACGTTGCTGTGGTGATAAGAACTGACACTCATGCAGACACACACAGGGACCAAACATCCAGCCTGAGCTTTCATGAGCACAGACCAACATGGTTTGTTCTCGATTTGGAGTGGAGGCTTGAAGAGGACTGGAAACAGGAGAGGAGGATCAGGCAAGTTCTTCTAGCACCCTGCTGCAGAAAAGAGAGTCTCCCCAGCAGCTAAATACCCATCCTCTTCCCCTGTTTGTCCCTTCCAGATTTGCATTGTTTTACTCCTTATTGTATCCATGAACTATCCCCTCCCTCACAAGTCAGAAACAGTGCAAAGTAGGAGATGTGCGCTTGAGGAGATCTCATCACCAAAGAGTCAGTACATGCACAAAAAGAGAGTACCCTAGAAGTCTGCTGTTGAGAGCACTAAGAAAAACACAACTATACACTTTAATTATAATATAATCAGTTTTCTTCTACGCACTACTAACACAGGGAGAGAGGGAGCAAGTGAGGGGCAGAGGGACGGAGAGACAGAATGGTGAAGGAAGGGCAGGAAGAGGTGAGAAGGGAAAAGATCGAGAGGAAGAGAGAACATTTTAAGCGCGCTCTCCACGGATACGACGTGCCAGCTGGATGTCTTTGGGCATGATGGTGACACGCTTGGCGTGGATGGCGCACAGGTTGGTGTCCTCAAACAGACCCACCAGGTAGGCTTCGCTGGCCTCCTGCAGAGGGCAGAATAAACCATTTAAGCACGTTGCTGGAGGAATATTGGGACAAGGTCCCAGATAAATAACTTTCTACAGGGTCTGTACCGACCTGCAGAGCTCCGATGGCTGCACTCTGGAAACGGAGGTCGGTCTTGAAGTCCTGGGCGATTTCTCTCACCAGACGCTGGAAGGGCAGCTTGCGGATCAGCAGCTCAGTGGACTTCTGGTAACGACGGATCTCACGCAGAGCCACAGTACCGGGCCTTCACAGGACATGGAGAGGAAAAAAAGGGATGTCAAGCTACACAAATCACCTCCAGCTAGTTACATCAGAGATTAGTAAGAATTATTATTATTTTTATATATATATATTCTAGAATATTTATGTTTTTACAAATACACATTTATGAATCGTGCTCACTGTATGAACTATGTGTAAGAGCTACACTACTGGGCCTGGAGAGGGGAGACAAACTAATGAGGAAAACTTACAAAATATTATCAACTTCTGCTTTTATTTGTAGTAACATGTAAAACATGTGAAATAAAACAGCAGCCTCACCTGTAGCGATGGGGCTTCTTGACACCACCAGTGGAAGGGGCACTCTTACGAGCAGCCTTTGTGGCCAGCTGCTTACGTGGGGCTTTGCCTCCAGTGGACTTACGGGCAGTCTGCTTGGTACGGGCCATGGCTACTACTGATCACCTGCAGAAGAGGGGGAGAAGAGAAAAATAAGTACGTAAGTAATAAGTAAGAAAGTAGTCTTCTATTTTTCCTTCAGTGTCTTCATTTTACTGAGGACGAAAAAAAAAACAAAGTGCTTTAACGGCAACAACACATGCATGGCAACCGACAATAACAAACTCCTATCTGTCTTCTACATTCAACTGATTCTTCGCCAGTCTAATGTGACTAATGCAGAGAACACTTTCCATGTGATTATGATTAAAATCCTCCAAGGGACATGTGCATGAAGATAAGAAGATAAGTTCAAGCTTTTAAATTGGAACTGGCAACTTGAAATAAGTTTTTCAGTGCGTAAAAGTTAACATTCACTTTCACAACCCGGGTGACACACATCCATCAAAGACAGACGACGACGCAATTGGCTGGCAAACCAAAACGTAACTAAAAATACAACCCGTGAGCCAATCAGCGTTCAGAATCTAAAAAGGGGGCGGGCCCTACGGCCTGCCTTCCACTGTTGCTAGGCCCGCCCACCCCGCTCTGATGATGGCGGCGGTTTGATGCGCAAACGGGATAAAGACCCAGGGCAGAAGAGCAACGGAGTAGCACATAAACAACTTCAAATTTAGAAATAACCGCTGTTTCCGCGTATCAGAAAATAACAGAACGACACAGAAGACATTTCAAGGAACTCATAGATAGGCGCGGTGAGGTTGAACGGTCTCGTACGGCTCCGTAGAACCGAGCTGAACAGGCGCATAATTTGAAACAGCATTTCCTCTCATCTCAACGGCTGCAGACACGGCTGCATTTCACCGTCGTTTCGACAGCCGTCTGTGTTATTTTACCACACGACAAAATTACACGCTTTTCTCGTTTAAATGCCAGTATACGTGAAAAATAATACAACTTTAAAAAAATTAAAGTTTATTCACCGACACGGCGACACATTTAGAGCGGCTTACCTATGGGGAAAGTGAGTTGAAGTCGTGAGAAATGTTTCGCTTGTGTCTATTTTCTTCTTCGTATCCACAATGGGAAGCAGCGTCCAGCGGGAAAATGGCCGCCGCGTCAATCATCTGTCCCACAATGCAACAGTGTTCACACAACAGTTCAGCGATAGTTGGACACCTGCGGGTCAAAAGGGGGCTCAGGGTTTTAACTGCGCTTTATTAGCATTTATGCATTTATCGGCGCCTTATTTTGTGATGGGTGACAAGGTGCAGACGTACCTGCAGTGTTTTTAGTATGTTTTAATTTAATGTTTCCACTCTGGTGAAACTGAAAGGGACATTTAAAAGTTAGTTGTTTATATGTTTATTATTGTTATTATTATTATTATTATTATTATAATAAACAGTTGTTGTAATTATATTGTTGTAATTATATTGAATCTTAAAAAAAAAAACTACTCGGGTTATTTTTTCCAGACTCATTAATCATCTTAAAGGTATTTTTGACAGCAGAAACAAGAAAAAGTAGGTCAGTGAAATGAAGTCCCTGGATTTTATTAATGTAATTATACCATCAGCTGCAGGATGCATATATCAGGATTTATTTATTTATTTATTTTATTTTTTTCGGATTACTACAACTGTTTTTGGCAACACATTTTAATTTAGCACTCATCAAATAATTTAGTATTGAAAATGTAAAGTATGATAATTTTGAGAATTGCCTAGTGGTCAAAGGTGACTTCAGTTTGATATTTTTTTGTAACGAACAGTCCAAAGATGCTCAGTTTATGACAGAACAAAAAAGCATTTTACATAAATGCTTGAAAAATGTAAATAGATGACATAATATCAATTTTCTGTCCAATATCAGTTATTCATCTGTTCATTTTCTGCACAAATGTGATTAACACACTAAATGCAAACATCAATTCACACAACACAGCTCATTTAACCACAAGAATCTATTTATTATGTTTGTATGTGAATTTCAGAGTACAAATATTTTGCCCTTAAAAATGACTGAAAACATAAATCAAAAACACAGTTGAAAAAAGGGTTATCATACCAACCTGAGAGAGGAACAAAAAGTCATAACATTACCTGGACTTAACATCGTGGCTGAAAATCAAAGTATGATCAACAGAGGTCTGCTACATATATGCCACTTGTAGTCTGTCAAACCATGCAGTGTCATCATAACACAATGATGTTTCTAATTGACAACCAGAATCAATCTTTTGTATTTTGATACATTAAACATTAACAGTAGAAATACACCATTATTGTAAAAAAATCACTACTTTTACAACAAATTTCTATTTAACAAAAAAGAAAAGAAGAACAAATCTGAAGACCCATTATATCAATGTGTGTGTCTGCCTGAAGATGCAAATGTCTCAACCTTAATGCTAATTCCTATGCCCGTTTCAGATCATACACTATTCTTGGCTTGCAAAAACACCTTATTTACAGAGGTAACAAGGCATTCCTGTGCGCTTACTAATTAGGACTGATGAGTGTAACTGTGATTCGAAGTTGGAAATATACGTGAAGATCCCTCTAAGTTAAATCTGCTACTAGTAGCACCAAAGAAGACATGATCACACACTTACGGTTATCACAATCATATGATATATATATATAGAACCTCAAACCAAACTACTAACTAAGTATAGTGGAAGAAAAGGGAGAAAGGAGTGGTGAAGGGACAAGAGGAGAGCATATAAATCAGAAAACATTTTAAGCGCGCTCTCCACGGATACGACGTGCCAGCTGGATGTCTTTGGGCATGATGGTGACACGCTTGGCGTGGATGGCGCACAGGTTGGTGTCCTCAAACAGACCCACCAGGTAGGCTTCGCTGGCCTCCTGCAGAGGGCAGAATAAACCATTTAAGCACGTTGCTGGTGGAATATTGGGACAAGGTCCCAGATAAATAACTTTCTACAGGGTCTGTACCGACCTGCAGAGCTCCGATGGCTGCACTCTGGAAACGGAGGTCGGTCTTGAAGTCCTGGGCGATTTCTCTCACCAGACGCTGGAAGGGCAGCTTGCGGATCAGCAGCTCAGTGGACTTCTGGTAACGACGGATCTCACGCAGAGCCACAGTACCGGGCCTTCACAGGACATGGAGAGGAAAAAAAGGGATGTCAAGCTACACAAATCACCTCCAGGTAGTTACATTAGAGATTAGTAAGAATTATTATTATTTTTATATATATATATATATATTCTAGAATATTTATGTTTTTACAAATACACATTTATGAATCGTGCTCACTGTATGAACTATGTGTAAGAGCTACACTACTGGGCCTGGAGAGGGTAGACAAACTAATGAGGAAAACTTACAAAATATTATCAACTTCAGCTTTTACTTGTAGTAACATGTAATACATGGGGAACAAAGCAGCAGCCTCACCTGTAGCGATGGGGCTTCTTGACACCACCAGTGGAAGGGGCACTCTTACGAGCAGCCTTTGTGGCCAGCTGCTTACGTGGGGCTTTGCCTCCAGTGGACTTACGGGCAGTCTGCTTGGTACGGGCCATGGCTACTACTGATCACCTGCAGAAGATAATTTAACAACTACGTTTCTAATATGTTTCAGACACTCCATACAGTCGTATTCAGACCTTATGAACATTTATTCAGTAACAAAAAAAAAAATATTTTAAACTCTCCTGTTCAGCGTAAGAGCTGAAGGGCACAAGACACATATGTGACACGTGAAATTTAATTTGCGATGGTACAAACAGTAATTTAAAACTTCAGACAAACATAACAAACTCTACTTTTCGGTTAGAGTGCGTTGTAAAAACAAAACTGCAGTTTTTCAAATTATACCCGAGGCGGCTTATGCAATAGCTGTAGAAAGAAGGACGGCGAAGACGTCCAATCACCGTGGAGCTCTTTATCAGAGGAACCAATCACATCCTGTACACAGGCCAGCGAGGCGGGGTGTTGTGAACCTTTCGACCAATCACAGCACAGTATTTTCCTGCTAAGCCCCGCCCGATGCGCATTGAGCAAGGGTGCGTTCGCTTCTTCGCAGTGGGCTGCCCGGTTACACACAAATCTAGTTTTTTTTATTCAGAATGAGCTATTTTAAAGGAAAACCGTGCGATCCCGCCCACGCCGGCTGCCGCGTGTCCACAATCTAGCGCACCCAAAGATGATGGCTGGCTACAGGCATGAAGAATGTAAACGGGAAGGAAAACTCGTTATACCAAACGAAGAGGTTGACGATAAAAACGACGGAAGAATATAAAATCCGCGCCATGAAAGTGGGATATAGTTTTTGAAGACGACGCTAGACATGTCAGGGGATCAACTGATGAACAATATTTTGTCAGATGACCCCTCACTTTAGGCGCATTTTCGAGTCAAATTCGACCAGTTCACCAGAGCTTTTTAGGTCCCCGACTCCCCGAGCAGGCACATAATAGCTCGACTGCTCTGCGTTTTCTTTTTCACCGAAAATAAACGAAAAAACACATCAATACGAAACTAACATGACATTAAATGATAGTTTGGAGTTTTATTCAAGCAAACGTACTTACCTTTCAAAACTTGGCGAAAGATTGCAGCTTAAAAATGGGAATTTATTCTTGAGTCTCTAAAGCGTTGTTCTCTCGCTATAAAATGAAGGGAGGAAAAAAAAGGAAAAAGAACATAGGAAAGCGAGAGGAGACACGTTTCCCATGATGCATTTGGAACAAACACATTACATACAGGCTGCTACATGATAAACATGCACACAACCAAACTCAGTGGCAATGTCATGCAACAAGTTTTTTCCGTCCTGATTATTGACATTTTTCGTTAGTTTGGGAAATTATTAGAAGATTTATTTAATCGGTGTATTTCACAAAGAAGAAAAATGGCAACTAAGACACCAACAGTGGTTGAAGATAGAGGCAATGCCGTTCAGTTTCAACCTTTTATATCGTATTTTCAGTTTTATTTAAATGTATATGTAGTCTATATATTATAAAACGCGTATAATTAAGAAACCAATATTAGTAAGACTCTTAGTTGTTTTGCCTTTACGTCGTGATCCAGACGCGACTCCGTTGTAAATACAAATAATGACTACCTTGCAAAATATGATGGAGAGGAGAAAAAACCAATATATTTAGTTCAAGTTACTAACAAAATCACTCTAACAGTATTTACTGTATCAGTCCTGCAGGTGGCGTCACCGCCCTCCCCCCGGTACTAAAGAAGAAGAAACGCAGCAGTGTTTTCTTTCTCTACTCCTCCAACATGGCGGCTGCCAGGAGGTTGAAACGCGTGGCGGCTTCGCAGCCAGGCTTTTTAAGTTTAAAGCACTCTTCAGACCCGTCGAGTTTGGTCAGCAGTCGGAGAAAACGCGTCAACAAAAACAAGAAAAAGAACTGGGGCAAACACAGCGACATAAACGATGTAGAGGAGTTTTTAGAAGACGTCAGGCTTCAAGAGAGGACCACCGGGTGAGTTAGCCGTATGTGGGGTGGACTGAAACATTTTAATGTTCAACTGAAACCCTTAAACTTCTCAACTGATACTTCTAATATCCCAGGAGAGGACATTTTAGGAGTAATTTTAGCTGGCGTCTCTATTGGAGGTATCCAGAACATTGCCTGATGCTTTTAGGTCATTGTGGCATCAGGATGGCCTCTCTCTGTTTTAATCAATTTAAATCGGAAAATTCCACTTTGTTCAATGAAGAACAATGAACAGTGACCTCCAGTCACCTGTGACCGAAGCCGAGACCCACTGGACAAATGTCTCGTCAGCTCACGACTTCTGTTGAGTTAGACTATGTATAGTGCTTCCTCAAAACAGCCTCAGGTTGGATAATTTGTTTATTAGTTTAACAAAAACAACGAGACATTAGTCTTAGAACAAGGGAATTTAACTGTTGTCAAACTATTTATTACTCAACAAAGTGACAGACGAAGTGGAAAAAAGTTCATGTAGATAAAGAAGATGTTAATTGTAGTAATAACATGTTTTAATTTTTTTTTATTATTATTATTTTAGCGGTCTGCTGTCTGAGAAGTCTGATGACAGTTTGTTCTTTTTGGATGTTGGGAAACCAGAGAAACCTGAACAGAAAGGTAAATATGTGATTTATTTAGTTTGCATAAAAAATGTACTTCTGCATCAGGATTTCTGCATTTCTTCTTAAAAATGTCTTGAAGTGTCAGCTGATTTTCACACATACAAAGAAAATCCAATCTAATGGAATGCAAATAATAAACTTGTACAGTTGTTTATTCAGGAATGTGACACATTATTACTTATCTGTGAATTGGAAACAGGCAGTGCCTTTAGTCTCAAGTTAATTTCAAGGCCAAGTTGCAGTCCCTCTGTCCAGAAGTTTCCAGTCAATGTATTGATTACTCCCTTTTGAGAAAAATGGTTATTTCAAGGTTTGTTCTTATTGATTAATCTGATTTTTCTGTGTAGCACCAGAGCCAGAGCCAGTCACAGGGAAGAAGAGGAAAGGAAAGTCACAGCGTCCCCTGAGGATAGACCTGATCCTCCAGCACGACTCCCAAGTACCACCACCTAAAGAGTCAGTATCCGTGTTTAATCCTTCATTCATAAGCTGTAACCATAACTGAGAGCATGTTGTTGTAGCAGTGGTAGTTAATTCATTAGTGTGGGGGAGTGATGATGCTGTGGTGGTATTTTTTACTAGATGAATTAAAGTTTTATGTCCAACTGCCTTTCACACCCTTTTCCTATTTAAGCCACTTACTGGGATTAGCGTGATGATTAAATGGTGGACCTTGGTATTTAATACAGCTTTACACAAAATGTTCTACCTATTGTTATTAGTATGGATTATAAATGCATGTGTTCGTGATTAATTTAGTTTGACTGACTGACTGGAGTTTTTCTACAGCAGTTCATGCATGAAGTAACTTTACAAAAGTTATAAGAGAGTAAAACATCAGCTTAACATTTATTTAATCTTTGGTTATGTGTGTCCAGTGATGACCTCATCCTTGCGCTCCCAGTATTTCCTTCATGGGAATGTGAAGACAACACATAGGAGCTCAGGAGACTGTTATGTGAACAGGGTCCTGGGATCTGAGGATATAGAAACACACAACACAGTGTTGATTTAAAGTCTAGAGCAGGGGTCTTCAAAGTGTTTCAGGCCAAGGACCCCAAACTGATGGAGATTATGTAGGGACTCCCTACCTACTATATGTGTTCTATGTTAAACTCGGCCTAGTGCAAATTATGAATATATATTATTCAATATTAAGCTGTTCAAATAATACACAGGTTCAAATATTATTTCTTTTATTTCTATTAGGGGCCTACTGTGTACAGGAGGCTTAGATTGACAGGTGTAGTGTGGTGCTCCATGTATCCCTTTACTAAAATATGTTGGATTCATGTAGACGTGTATTTAAATACACATTGAAAGTTAAATTTGTGGAGGCAAATTAAAAAAATAAATACCATAGATTTTGCAACTCCTTCCCCCCGCAATACCTCTGCCGACCCACTAGGGGCTGTAGACCCCTATATCTGATTTCACTAATTTCATTTAACTCCTTGCACCTTACAAAATCAACCAATCATCTCCTCTTCCTCCCCCATCAGTGTGCTGTCCTACCAGCAACCAAATGCCAAGAAACTCCGGCGCATTGCCCAGAAGGCAGAGCAGCTGGCAGGCAAAGGTGTTGTGCCACGGAGGCAGAAACAGCTGCTGAACAGACGGCCTGTGGACAGGACGGTCAAGAAGGCAGTGACAGAGGCTAACAACAACCCAAACAGAGACTACTATGACATATGGGGACAACAGTGTGAGTGGAGTGTGCGAATATCTGCGTGTGTCTGTCCAGTGATGATCCCATCCTTGCGCTCCCAGTATTTCCTTCATGGGAATGTGAAGATCAGCATGGAGCTCAGATAACTGTTGTGTGAACAGTTTTCTGGGATCTGAGGATAAACATATAAAAATATTTCTTAATGCAGCAATAATATGTTTATGAAACCTACAGCATCGGCTTAAGTAGAATCTCCCTCAGTTTGACACAACCTGTGATCTAAACATTTACTGCCGGAAGTCTGTTTATTCTTGGACACAACAAAAAATTAACACTGTCGTCCAACAACAATGCAGCTGTTTGTTGTCTGCGCTGAAAAGAAAAGCGCCTCCTTCAGACTCATTGCACCATTTTATATCGCTAACATTAATATTAACACAGTAAAAGAACAACAAAATACAGCTTTCCAATTGCCCCCTAAGCCCACATTGCATTGTGTTTTTTGTCCTCTGCTGCGTGTTTTTTGACATGACACATTTAATACAAGATTATAATATGCAGAAAAACTTTTTTTCTCCTCCATCACAGCCAAAGAATCAGCTGATCCTTGGTATCTTCAACAGACGGGCAAGAAGCGCATTAAGGTGAGAATAACTGTTGAATGACTAAAAGACGACTGTTCATCTTAAACTAAGTCTGTTGCAGCTATTTGATGTTAGACATAAGTGTTCAGTGTTGGAGCACTGGAGTTAAACTAATGCGGCTGCATGATTGATTCATCAGCGTCCAGAGAAGTTGAACGAGAAGCCGTCCGTGCTCCCGGCTGTGGAGGTGATCGCTCCTGGAGGATCATACAACCCAGACTTCTTCTCTCACCAGGTACGTTGAGAGGATTGTCCTTCATCCTGGGCTTGGTATAGCTACAAAAACAAAACTAAAAATCAAACAAAGCCATACTTTGAGTTTTCTTTAAAGTTATTTGGATGAGTGGTGAAATGTTTGTTTAAGCTTCTTCTTTAGAAGATCCTGAATATATTGACTGACTGTTCGTACTTCTCTCCTCCACTTGTTTGCTCACCCTGTGAACCTAGGCATTGCTTCAGGAGGCCCACGAAATAGAGGTCAAGAAAAAAAAGGAAGAGGACAAAATCGAGAGACAGCTGGCTGTCAAGAAAGAAGACAAAGCTACAGAGGTACAGGTGTTTATTCCAGCTCCCACAGCTGGGGGGAGCTGCAGCCAACAACTGGATTTACATTTTGATCTGACGTGCATTTTTTTGGGTTTTTCAGGAGGTGATTCTTCGTGAGCAGGTGGAAGGTTTGGTAGAGGAGGAGAATGAAGAAGAGGAGGAGGAAGCAGCAGCAGCAGCTCCCGGTGAGGACGAGGAGGACGCAGCAGTGGGAGCCATCTCACAGGCAGAGAAGAAGACTGAGAGACAGAGGAAGAAGGAGAGGGCAGACAAACTTAAGGTATGTACACTTGGGGGAACTTATTGGACCCTAACGCCGGCTTTTCATCCGATTCAACGTGTTGGCTGTTCAGCTTAGAGAACTGGTGACGAGAAGAGAAAATCAAGAACAGCCGCAGGTTTAACATCTTTATCTAATCTGAACATTTTTCACAACAAGGTGATCAGGAATGCGTAAACAGTACACCATCTAATGAGCACAATTCAGGAGAGTCCGTCTCTATACGGTGATGAAATTATACATCTGCTTGCAACTGGATCATCCTTAAGCCAATCTGAGCCATTTTGTTGGAAATCTATTCAACTCTAGTGTTCAGATCACATGTGAGACTACGTGGCTGTTACTCTTCTATCCTTCGCCTCATTTGATTGGTCCAGCAGATCTTTGAATTCTGAATGGAGTGACTTCAGACCAAGAACTTCAGACTTACTTTCAGGCCTCCCACTTAATATTTGCCTTTTCAATTTCCCCTTTTGAGTGAGATAAATGGACTACTGCCACCAGCTGGTACAAACCGGGTTCCTACGCAAGTATGGAAAGCTGAAATGTTTGTGTGAGACCACACAGTAGGCTACATAGATGATCACTGATGGATGATTCATGTGCAACTTACCAAAAAAACAAAAATGTGCACAGAATTTATCTGGGTTTGTACTTAACTTATTTGCTACATTATCTAGCTTTAATTTTCTGGAAATTATTTGGTATACTCAGAATAATGAAAACAAACGACTAATTCCATAATTTATTGACTATAAATTCGATTTTTTTACAGAGAAATGTGGAAATTAGGGTCTGGAAAAAGTACGGAATTTTGGAATTTCGAATGTGTAGGAACCTTGTACAAAGAGTTGTTTGCCTTCACGCAGGTGCAGAGTGCATGTGGTCGATGACTGTAGTCATTGTGGCGTTTCCAAGTGCAGCATTTTGTCACAGCTGGCCTGGTTACTGGGAGTCGTTTGATGTGCTACAGCCTCGTTGTGCTCAACACCTAAACATCACCTCATTCTTACTCTTCTTTTTAACCCTACTCCAGGTGCAGCGACGACTCGCTCAGAAAAAGCAAATTGACGGTCAGCAGCAGCTCTTCCAGCTTCGCTCCATAAAGGCTTCAATCAAACAGCAGGAGCAGAACACAGAGACCAAACGGGTCCAACGCAAGGCCAACCAGGAGGCCGAGAAAGCTCAGCCCAGACGCCTCGGCAAACTCAAGTACACACCTTAACTCTTTTCTGATTTAAAGTCCTTAGTAGAGATAAAGCTACAAAAATACAATTATTTAAATTCAGTTCAAGAATGGGTTTTGTTAGATCCTCCTGTCCTGGTATTGCCTCCACGTCATCAGTTAACAATTAATTACAAGATTTCATCATAAAAGTTAGTATTTCACACTTTAAAATGTCTCTTTAGAGCCACAAAACAAGAATTGTATTCACTTTCTTGTGGAAAGCTGATGGGTATTCTCTTTATTGTTTTATGATAAAGTCTTAAATAATGACTAAATTAACTGTTTACACCATTCAGGCTTTACATTATGACCAATGAGAAGTGAAGTGAATAACACTGATTAAGTGTAAGGATTTAAGGGAGTTTGAGAAGGGCCACGTTGTGGTTGTAGACAACTGAGCCAAGACGTGGTTCAAGGGAGGAATGGTAGTGAACTGGTGATGGAGTCCCGATTAGCCAACAGCGGCCACATGAGCATCACAACTAGACCACGGAGCAATGGGAGAAGGTGAACCGATGCAATTAATCACGATTTCTTTAAAGCTTGTTATGTACTCCACGAGAAGTACAACAAAGTTTGTCCTCCCCATTTCATTTATACTTCATGAGAAAGTCAAGTGCAGAACTTCGGGGAGGTCCTCCTGCAGCATGCGTCACATGGCTCAGCATTGTGGGGTATGGTCGACAAGAGGCGCTTTTTGGATGTCGGCCAGTCGTTTTGACGACCGTGTCCATCGGCTCACGTCATTCATTCAGCGTACAGTGACACTACGCTGATCTCTACCCTGGAGAAATTAGAACACACTGCGAGTATTAGAGTCTGGGAGCTCACAGAGCAGCCACTAGCATTTGTGCTTTTCCACATTAACCACGCCCACTTCTAATTTCAGACAAATCACAGAATAGTTGTCAGACACCACAAGAAGAGGTAGTCATAATGTTATGCCTGGTCGGTCTACGTGCTTATAAGTGTTGGTTTCTTACTTCTTTTTTGTTTACTGTCAGGTTCCAGCCTCAGGACCTGGAGGTTCAGCTGAGTGACGAACTGGCTGGCTCCCTGCGACGGCTCAAGGTACTTGACTAAAAACTGTAATTCTGGTTTACTCATCCACTTTGACCTCAAGCCTGCGAGGACACAGTTTATCTGTAATGACTTTTGATTCGTTCAGTTGTTGAATTATCTTCTGCACTCTGCATTGTCTTACTCTAAGCTTTATCCCATTCTCTAATACTGTGACGACCCACTTTCTCCACATTATGGTCTTATTTGATGTAATTGCTAGTGGAAAATTCCCAGTTCTTCTCTTTTATCTCCTGCCATTATGTCTTTAAATAATACTTATCTGAGTCTTTGAGGTATGAATAGGGTTTTATAGCTTGGGTGGGAATTGTGTAGCAGTTAAAGCAGAATGACCATTGTCTCACATGGATTTGTATGGACTTGTCTCTCATCTCTTGTAATGCTGTGACTTTGCAGCCAGAGGGCAGCGTCCTCAAAGACCGCTTCAAGAGTCTGCAGAAGAGGAACCTCATCGAACCCAGAGAAAGAGCCAAGTAAGGACCTCCGCTTTACTGTTACATAACGTCTCATCAAAAGCCCACAGTACAAATTGTACAAATTCGCAAGGTGTATATTAAGTAAAATGTCTGTTTCCACCCTCCCCCCCTTTTTTTTTTAGGTTCAAGAGGAGACTCAAGCTGAAGTATGTGGAGAAGAGAGCCTTTAAGGAGATCACTTAGAACCAGCCCACAGACCACAGGAGCTGGGGGACATTTAAAACCACAAACGCAACATAATGGAACTGTGTACATAAAATATAATGACTCTTGAGGGTCCGCTTGAGTCTTTCAGATAACTGCTAACAACTATAATGTCGCCTGCAAGAGTGATATATAAATTGTGATAATTGTTTCAATATGAGTGTTGTGTAGTTATTATAGAGATATCATTAATTACACGTAATAACTGTGCATGCGTTATGTAACATGAATCCTATCAGCATCTGGTCATGAAAGGGTTTAATGTCACAGCTGAGGCCAAGTGTCAGTGTGTCACTGCTCTGATCATACATGAGGGGAGACTCACAGCTGAGGATAATAACAGGGTCAGCAGACGCTAAGTGTTGCTATCCAGTGGAGGCTTATTGGGTCTAGTTCTTGTCAGCTGCAGGTGTGTACTTCTCAAGTTAACTTCAAACAGCTAAAACTAGCAAGATATTTCAATGTTCTTGGTGAAAAGTAGGTTTATGTTTTGATGTCACATAAGTGTCAGTATTACAGTACCATTGGAAATGGTAAGATTCTATAAAAATCAGTAAAAAGAAAAAGGGAAGAGGCAATATATGTGTTTTAATATACTGAATTCAATATGAAAATACTCAAATCAGCCATAACATAACTGCTGATGAGAAGTGAATGACATTGACCATCTTGTGACAATTCAATGTTCTGCTGGGAACCTTTGGACTGGAAACTTGTTACATGTGTTACATATGTACCACCCACCTAGACCAGACCAGACATTGTCACCTCATAACAATGACACTCCTTGATGGCAGCAGCCATGCCCAGCACGATGCAGCCTGGTGTGAAAGAGGAGTCAATATAAACCTTGAACCTCTACACAAAAACGGCACAAGGTGTTAACCTGGCCTCCAAATTGACTAGATCCCAAACTGATCAAATATCTGTGGGAGCCCCTCCTCTCAACCCTAAGACCCCCAGTAACAACATCCTGTTACCAGGCACCACAGGAGACACTCAGAAGACACATGTCCATTGAGTCACAAAGAAGACCAAGACAATAGTAGGGAAAGTAATAGTAGGTCATAATGTTATGGCTGATTGGTGTATGTGCTAATGTTTCATTCCATTCTGGGTGTTTCTATTCCCTATAATTATATTTTCAGTTTCATTTTTCTTAATCCCAGGTGAAAAAGCTGCTCAGACAGATGGGTTTGAGGAAGTTGGCATGTGATAATTGATTCCAACCCGCTGGCATAAAACCATAATTGCCTTCAGTGTCCTGCTGGAGTGAACAAGGACGCGCGTGCACGCGCCGCGTCCCATGGTGCCTGGAGCCACGCCAAAGCTTCTTATCCGTTAATCAGTGTGAAAATGTAATCTTTTACCTTCAGAGTCCTCAAGAGACCCCCCACCCACGTAGCTGGCCCCACCACCACGAGGCAAAGTGGGTTTTAGACCCTGGACTACCTCCCATTTCGCTGGCTTATCAATGACTTTACAGCAATTACCTGCTGACTCGTACATCCTCCTTGCTTCATAAGTCGTCCATTACTTGTAGGATTTACTGCAAATGCACTCAAATCCAAGCAGCAGCTGCGGGGCTTACTGCTAGCTGTAGCTACATCAAACCATTGATGATGTTGATATAAAGTGATATCAATGTCTGCCTTCTCACATCTTCACCTGGAGCTAGTGGGCCTGGTACAAAAGGGTAAACACAAAACCAAGACGTGGTGGTAATTTGACATGCAACATCAAATCTATGGAAGCTCATACAGGACATGAATAATTGCGTTTAAGCAGCTTTAAGGTCTTCACGTTGTTTAGCACAATGTCAATAATGAATAGAAGTGAATGCGTTAGACTTGAAATAATTCACTTTGGGCCAAAGATGTCCGACCAACCCAACGACCATGTGCCATGTTTTTAAAGAGTATAAAATAGTGTTTCTAGTCCGACCGCAGAGCTTAGCTCCCTACAAGGATATTAGAGGGTTAGATTTATCCCATTGTCTTCTTTTACATTCGTGCCAGAGACAGATTGCAGCCAAGTTGTTTTTTTTTTCTCCCCCCACCCCCTCCTTCATTTCTGCTTTCCTCTTCACGTGTGAGACAGTTTTGCCAGATTGTCTTGGTATGGGGTGGGGTGGATTACGTGTGTGTGCACTCACTCAATACCTCCTTCAGAATAGATTACTACTCCTCCGGTCTGTGGAGCTCGGGAGGAAACCGCTAAAACACTCGGCTACTCGGCCGAGACGTCGCTCTGTGTGTGTGTGTGTGTGTAAGCGAATGTGATCCCGAGCTTGTTTGCTGCAAAGTGACAGTTATTTGCGCGGCGGCCCAGTGCCTGCCTCACCTCTCCGCTCATAGTTACTGTAATTGGGCTCATGCAGAGGAACGTGGGCACACACAGCTCTGTGCTGTAAGATGAGTGAGGTCAAAGACGCCCAACTGTGCTCCAGGATTCAATTCACACATGGGAGCGAGTATGAAATCCTCTTTTAGTTGGTCTAAAAGCAGAAAATGAATTGTCACCTTTTTTGGAAAATTATAAAGTGCATCTCTAAGGTTGTTTTAGTCGTAAAACACCTCACCAATATACACTAGCCATAACATTAAAACCAGTGACAGGTGACAGTTCAGTTTCCTGCTGGGATGTTCAGACATGTACCACCCACCTAGACCAGACCAGGTACCCCCACTCCACAGTAATGATACACTTTTATAGAGCTTTAGTCTAAAAACAGCTGCCTGGTGCCAAAACATTAATAACAAGCCATGTAACCAAATTGTCATCTTGAAGAATTCAGAGGAACTCTTCAGGGAAATATTCCGCCGGTCACGGCGCAAATACATTTTTGCACTTTTAAATATCACTATAAATTGACTGTCACTGGGGCTGTTTGCACAAAACAAGGGGAGACGTTGCCATTGGTGCCAAACGCTGATTTATTATTTATTTTTCCAGAAATACAGAAGACCTTAGCAACGATCGTCCCCCTCCATGAATCACTTGACTTGCTGGCAAATGCAGTGGGTTTGGTGTCTTTTCCCAAACACTTTTGACAGAATTAAAAAAAAACATTGACAGCGAGGACACGTGGAGAATTATAAAATGAAAATGACGCTGTTTATGATTGAGAATTTAAGAATTTCGGATTGGGGTTGACAAGTCCTGCTGCCTTTCTTTCACCGCCTGTGTGACTCGGGGCCTTCACAGACATACGTCCTGCGGGGGCTCTGGACCTCCTGATTCACACCGAGTACGACCATAAGGTACGGGCCGCGAGCGAGCATTTGCCACCATGTTGTGGCATTTTATCCACCGAGTGATTAATGGGTTTGTGAAGATAAAGTGATATTGAAAACACCTGCACGTCTGGTCACGCGTGAATTACGGTCAGCCTGAGCGTCCTCTGAGAAAATAAATCTCGACGCTGGCCACTAATTTACTTTACGTTGCGTACGCTGCACCGGCACTCTGAGTCCGTCACGTTCTGGCTCTGTCACACACTTCCCTTGTGTTGGCTCTCTATCCTTGCATAGCCCCGGCATGCCTCTCATGTCTCTGCCAGAGCGTGTGTGTGTGTGTGTGTGTTTGTCTGTAAGCAGCCAGAATCACCCCTGCAGTTCCAGTAGGTATCAGCGCACGAAGGCGAGGACGGAGGACGATGACAACGTAGATGGAAAGGGAAATCGTGTGAGAGAATGATTTGCGTGGTGGTGCTGGCGACGGTGGAGCAGTCAGAGATGAAGAGTGGAGAAAGAGGGGGAGGAGGAGGAGGAGGAGTGGTGGTGGTGGGGATAAACACGGTGATGGAGAGTGAGTGAGAGGGAGCGAGAGGGGGGAGGAGCACAGAGATGATTCCTCTCTCTAATCCTCTAGACACACGCTCGGTCTGGCTGCCTACTGGCTCGGAGAGGGAGAGAGAGACGGAGGCAGGTGGAGGGCTGCAAACAGGGGAACCAAGTGGGGAGGAAGAAAAACAAGATGAAGGGAGGAGAAGGAAGGAGAGCTGCCTCTCGTGAAGCACGCTGAGAAGCAGGGAGGAAGAGAAAGGAAGAGAGGCAGGAGGACTGGAGAAAGCAGAGACTCTCACACGGTTTTCTGGCAGAGAGGAGGAGACGGTGGAGGAGGAGGAGGAGGAAGCGCGCGATGCTCCAACCCTGCTCTGCTTGAACCAAACCAGGAGAGGAGGAGGAGAAGGAACCTCTTGACAAAATAACTGGAAGAGAGGACGGAGAAAGAGGGGACAGAGAGAGAGAGAGAGAGAGGAAGAAATGAAGAGGATGGGGGACAGGAGAACGAGCAGAGGCGCAGACCCCTGGTTGCTGAGGCTCACATGAGTGTGTGGACCTGAGCCACAGTCACTACGAGATGCTGTCAAACAGCGAGTGTGCGAGAGCGCGGTGTTAGTGTGCGGGTGATGGATGTGTGTTTGCACAAACCACGGCTGCTGCTGCCGCTGCTTGAAACTCAGCAGACCAGGTGTGTGTGAGTGAGTGTCAGTGCGAGAACATATGACAGCCCAGCTGTTTAGGAGGTAAACGGGGTCAGGGGCACCCAGGGGGAGAGGAACGAGGAGGAAAGCGGGAAGATACGCTCACGTGTGGAAGTGCGCGGACAGAGAATTACGCTCAAGCTTCAGCCCAGGCATCTCAGGGTGAGCGCTGTGAGTAAGAGCGTGTTTAGGGGCAGCACCTCGAAAAGAGGAGCGTGGGATCACGATGAGGTGGCACTGACGTTCTTCGGGGCTCACTTTGACTCCTCTTTCGCACCAAACTAGCCACCTGAAGGCACTCCCTACCTCATCTCAACCCAACAAGTGGACTTGAAGGCTCAGAGCGAAGGACGCTAACACCAGCCCCTGTTCTCCTGCAGACGGGGGGAAGCCCACCAGACGTGGGGTCGGTCCTGATTTCCTGTGTCCAGTGGATGCCTCTTAACTCCAGCCATGGGAGAATGGACCATCCTAGAGCGCCTCCTGGAGGCCGCCGTGCAGCAGCACTCCACCATGATCGGCAGGTGAGCTGTTCACAGCGTGCGGGGAGTGGTTGTGGTCTTCATAGTGATGCGTGCACCGTTTGGGGAGTTTGGGAATTTTGTTTAAATTCTCCTCGTTTAAGACAAAAGAACAAACTGTTCCTGCTCACCTCTTGTATCGGCCGAGGTGCCGTGCATTTCAGCCGTGCATTTTCCCGTTGGATGTCTGCGGCTGTGTGCAGTATTTAACCTGTGATTTTTGTGTAACACAATCATGCAAAATCTGAATCTGTCTCTGGTTGCCCTCGGTGGTTCCTGGTCCAAAGTGGCTGGTTGCGAGCCGAAGGGAGGAGGGGGGAGGGAGCTTTAGCTTCTTTAATCCCTCTGAGTGACATGATGGGAGGGTTTTAGGCAGTCGTGAGGGACGCTATTAGTCCGCACAGAGGCTTTGGACATTAGAGGATTCACAGCGTTGTGGGGGCACGTCACCTCAAAAGTCCACAATGCTTTCATTCACAGTTTTCCACAGAGCCTCTCCCTGCTTCTTTATCTCCTACACTAAAATCAGACCTGTTACAGAAGCCACCATATTCCACATGCACCATATTGCACATTAAAGCTTTGCCACCATGTCCAAACTCCAATCCCTCTCATCTTTCTCTCGTTTGAAGTACATGCGGTCAGGGCGGTTATGATTAATGCATTCTCATGCGTGTCGAGATGTCTCGTATTTTAGTTTGAATAACAGGTCCTTGTTTGGCGCAGAGTGAGCAATTATTTGAGTTTTTTTTGTCACAGAGGCACTTCAGCTCCGTAAACAATACCAAATACTATTTTACATATAGTAAAGAACAATCTCCTGAGTTTGAAAGTTCAGTTCACTAGAAACTGTCTTAATTAGCAGTTTAAACCAATCCCCTCAAACTAACAACTCATCCCGACTCTTGAATTATTGAGCGAATAAATGTTCGGCAGTTTGTGAAGTCAATGATGTGTGGGAATATATATGTATATATATATATATATATATATATATATATATATATATATATATATATATATATATATATATTTTGGCAGGAGATTAGTCTCCTCTACTGTGAGTGTGACATTTGCTGTGCCGAGTTAAGAAACTGAAGTGATTTTGAGATTCTGAGAGCAGTCGGTCGGTCGCTTGGTTAGTCAGAGTTACTTCCTTTGGTGTTATGATAAATGACTGGTCAGCCTTTGCTTCCCCTCATTCATGAGACACTGGAAGGGCGCTGTCGCTCATCAGCCGGGCTAGTCATACTGGCTGTAGGGTCTCGGCGAGAGCGTGAAAGAAAGGAGACAGAAAAAAATCACAGGAGGAGAGTGGCCTCCACGGGGACAGTCTGGGAGCAGAAACAGGCGAAGTGAGAGAGCTTGGTTGCAAAGCAGGGAGGAGACGTGCAGAATCCACAATCAAGAGTGTGAGATGATGTGAAACAGAAGAAGGGCTAAAAAAGACTGAGTCAAGGCGAAGGCAGAGATTTATTCACAGACAAGCGAGCAGACACATGGCTTCAGTCTGCGGGGCGTTGGTAGGAAGCCAAGTGGACTGTCTCGTCACGAGATGGTGCTGCATATCATGACCTAAGCGAGGCAACCGGGACACCCAGAAGGCAAAAAAGCCTCAGATCAGCTTCACACAGATATATCTACTGTCCCAGCAGCTTAAATGCTCAGATGGCAGGAGGAACTGGACGAAAGTTTATTTTTTATTTATTTATTTTTTTAAATAGCAACAGTTTCACTTGGACTTTAATATTTTATGCTACAATGCAAACTCAATGCAACATGTTCATTTGTCTTTAACAATGATTCACCTTTGAGATCATATTAGTCAATTAGTCCACCACTTTGGTTCAGTCCAAAATGCTGACTACTGGGCAGGTCGCTGGTACACAGGCGTCCATTCTGTCCTGGGGGTTATCTTTGCTGATCCATTGATTTTTCTTGGAGCGCACCTACACAGTGGCAATTTGTGGTTTTGAGTGAAATATCCCACCAACCACTGAATGGATTGCAACTAAATTTGGAACAGACGTTCATGTTTTTCCATTAGATGAACAGATGATTTTTTAACATTTCATCCAATTTGTCCAGGGTTTTGCTTTGCGCTTCAAACTATTTAGCAAACATAAGCACGCAATGGAGAACAGGCAAAACATGTGAGCAGATGAGCGTGATTAGCCTTTACTTCAAAGCACTGATGGTCTGAGCGGTCTCACTGAGCTGTTGGATGTAGGCAGGGATATGTAGAAAGGAAATGTGCATTAATTATCATGAAGCATGATGCCAGATTTTTTTTTACAAGTTGACTCAGTACAGACCAGGTTTTCTTGAGAGTCTTACTAAGTCAAATGACTTATTTCATGGATGTCTGTTAGCATCATTGTTCATCCCCTGTACCACAACATGCAGAGGAAATCCCATTGACACATTAGAACCTTTTACCAACTTATCCAGTCAAAAAAAAAATGGAATTCATCTTATTTTTGTATTTTAAATTTAGGTCATTTGCAAATGAAAAAGGACAATCATCCCTTTTCAGCCGTGGCGTCTGAGTGATAGTCGCAGCAATGTGCCTACCCTGCATCTGGATTTCCTACTGCTCAAAAACCATCTAATCTGGGCCATCACCACTGACATGAATTTTTATAAACACGCACTAATACCCCCTCAGTCCTAAAACCCATTGGCTCCCCCGGTGGGATTTTCGTTCACCTCATTGTTAGGTGCAGCCGTACCGGGGGAAGCGCTGGACAGGTTGCCGTCCCTGAGGCGATGCCAGCGTGTGCTCTCATGAGCCCACCACGACTACAGCCTGCATGCCTGAGTCGATTCGTCATACATGAGTCACACACACACATTAGCGGAGAATGTGACACTTGTTTGTGTAAGATTACAGGCGGCTCTAGAGATTCCCTTCTACAGTCAGAGTTTGTGTGCGCGCAGAAAAGCTTGTACGCTATGGTGTACTTTGTGGGCATATCACATGTGCTTGGACGGATTTCAGTGTGTGCGTGTGTGTGTGTGTATATACCTGCTGCCAGTGATTTATTTCTGCCATTATAAACACTGGGCCAGGTATAAATCGACTTGCCCTGAAGGACTGTGGTGGTGCCGGGCCCATTTGTACCTAGCTACTGTCAACACATCACTCGAGCTGTCTCCTCCATAGGCTACTGTCCTATCTGTTAGCTTCCACTGGTCAGAGTGGGACTGCTTAACATGCAAGTCCACCCTGGCATCTCCCTGATATTGATTTCCAATAATGCAAAAGGAAGTGGAGCTTGATAGAAGACAGGGCACTTAATGAAACAGTCTTTAGGACCTTCCATTTGAAAAACAAATGCATTGCACAGACCGGAAAGTTAAGTGAGTAATTAAAGCTGTAAGTACTTTATTGACTTTGTTACTGATAAAAATAAACCTTGATACTAATTAGCAGACCAAATATTTGTTCTTGCAATAGCTCTTTCAGTGAGTTAGACAGTGGTTAAACACCCAGAGAACAATGAGATAAAGTTGCAGTGACTCTAAATAATCATTGCCACTACTTAGAAGAGGCACCAAACAATAAGAGAAGACGGATGCAAAACACCTCCTTTAAGACCGGAAAAGATACCTCAGGGTACTATAGTCTTTGTGTTTGAATCCTATTTTTAATCTGACAATTTAAAGAGCATCCAATAAATAAAAAGAAGAACATAAATGTCACTTTTTTCTATCACACACTCGTCTGTGAAGCTCTCGGGAGCCATCAGAATATATTTCTCTGGGCCTTTTTCTGGCCCGCTTTTGTGATGCTGCTTATTTTTGGCCGCTTGACAGGTGATCGGGTCCTTGGTGTATTTTTGCAGTAAAGAGACGCTTTAGACTCTCAATCATCAGAAATGTACTTCTTCTGTGGCACAAAAAGAGACTTATTGAGAAAAAAACAACAACAACAAAAAAAAAACTTGTTATCTAATCCGCAGTGAAGCTACAAATAAGGCTCCATGCTGCAGCCAGAGCGCACCACTCTGGGCAAAAAGGCCGAGTGCTTAAATGCAATATGACTCTCATCTTTTCAAACTCGATTCACAAAAAAAAAAAAATGTGGTTTTATATTTGGGCCAGTGCAGTTCTACAAAGGTCTCAGTGTGCTTCACTCAACCTTTTGTCCAGTCATGGCTAAAGAAAAAAATGTTTCTGGTCTGAATGGCCACATTTGGTTACAGGGTCTTTTATGTGTGTCTTTAGTCTCTGTATGTTAAAATTTAAACTTAATGAGATGTATGGCTTAGGTGCAAACACAGACGATGGAGTAGTACAGTTTGTAATGTTAGGAAAATACTGACAAACACAGTGTTTGAGGCCTTAAAACTGATTAACAGCACTTAGCTGTGCATTTAGCTGTTGTCCTTGCAGCTGTACGTCCTATGGGAAAATTGGAAGAAAACCATTGTTTTCTTCCGTCTCAGTACGTCTCTGCCCATGTACACATTTCAGCAGGTGATCAAGAGTGTATGTGAGGGTATGTTTCCACCGAAGCTCTCTCCCTCCTTCTTGACATAAGCCGGCTCGCTGACTGTTGACTGCTCGGCATTGATCCCTTGAGTCAAATGATTGTTTTCACTCGGGACCTGACAGCTCCTCTGTGTACAAACATGTGCGTGTATCTGTGTGTGCCACATTTCGACACAGCGCAAACCAATGTCCTTATTAGTGAGCTGCGTTTGCTCCGCCATTCACTGTCCGGTTTTCAGGGACATGTTACCGCTCCCTCGTCACAGGACCTTTAGATCATTGTGCTTTTATGTAGCCAATCCCCGCAGAGCCCTCACATCCCTCCATCCCGCGCAGGTGATGGATGATTTTGTTTGTACAGAATTGGGCTCATCCAGCAAATGCGCGCTGTGTTGCGGAAAGGGAAAAAAGAGGCAGTGGCATCGTCTCACTTGCGGCTGATTCCCGCGTGAGACTGTTAAAAAGACACTCTTACCAAGCGAGACTTCCAACATCTATTCCCTCATCCCTCCCCGTCACTGCTTTCACACTCCCTCCATCCATTCGTAATGACCCCTGAGACGCTGCCGGCTGTAATGTCAGTGCATTCCCAGCGCTGCCATAAGATGACAGTTATTGAAATGACCTCACATGTACCACGGGGAGATTATGAATCACTGATGTGAGGTCGATGCATGTCGCTCCGGCTGCAGCTTAGACCTTAAGAACTAATATATAGCAGCCACCTGCTGATAAAACCTAAACTATGCGTAGCATCTGACAGCACGATTGTGATGTCAAAGTTTATGACTGAACAGAGTTCATGTCTGTACTTGATAGTGGGGTTGATCTAAAAGGGGTGTACAAGTAGAGATACAAAGATCTTGGAAATGAGCCCTGGGAGCTGGAAGGAGCTGCTGCTCTGTAGCTGCTCTCAGCCTTTCATGATTGGAGTACTACAACCAGCCTCCACAGGGACTGCTGGAGAAGCAGAACTGTAGCTGAGGGAGAGCGATAGAGAAAACGCACATAATTATGCCGCTTGTGTTCTCATTTCTTTCTGCTTACACCTCATAGCGTCTTCCTCTCCATCCTCCCTCTGTGTCTCAGTTGCTTGGTTCCTCTCTCTGTCTCTGTCTCTTTCCTCACAGTCCACATATGCTGAGGTCAGGGTTGACATGGTGTTTACACGCTGATGGATTAATCGATTAAGCTCCTAAGTGCGTGCGTGTTCATCAGACATAATGTTGGAAGATAAACCTCCATATTCATCTTTAAGCTGTGTGCTGAGGCCAACCTTCTCACTCTTTGTGTCTGTTCGGCGCGTAACAGGGATATCGTTTCACAGAGTGAGGGAGACACCGTCGGATGAGAAATGTCAGGTGAGGCCTGGCCAGAATACGCAAACGTGGTCGGCCATAGGAGAGAGTGAGAATGGGATGAATGGATAAAGATGAAGATAAAGCTAGAGAGATTAGAGCGGGCCGAAGGGTTCAGAGTTCACACAGATTTCACCTTGCAGGGCCTCAGGGCGAAGCTGTCTCTGGCAGGGTGACTCAGCGAGGCTTATAGATTTAGTGTTAGCACCTCACTGGAGGACACAGCAGGCCAGTGTTAGAATGATACTGTGGGGTTAGTTTAACCCGGACATTACCTGACACACACAAACACAGGAGAGTAACCCGACACAGTTTAGTCTTACCTTATTATCTTATTACCACTGAAAGGTCCTCACCAAGGTTCATGGATTCCTTACACGATACACATCACATAAATTCATATTTTGATGTCCGGTCGTCATCACATAACCACGTATCCCTGTCGCTGACTTTGATTGGTTGGTTGTTGTTACTCATTGTTGGAGGCGAAATGTTGAAAAATGAATGAACAGAAAGAACAGATTCTTTTCCACTGCGTCAATATTAATATGACACCTTTGAATACTACGACTGTAGTTTCTTTATCTTCAGGCGGCAGTGCTCTCCCGTCCTATCATGTCATATTTGTCTCACCCTCTCCAAAAATACCCCTATCTGTATTTTTAGGATTGTTTTCCAACAGACTTTTGTTTTGATATCCTTCTTGGGCTGTATTTTTAGTTAAAACCTTGCTCCCCCTCCACTCACCATGTGCAAATAATGACTCATTTTGTCTTTTCACGGTATCAAAGATTGCCTCCCCGTACTTCTTCTAATTGGTTCTAAAGGCTGAGCCATCTGAGGAAGTTGCCACGCTATAAAGAAACCGTGAACCGTGGTTAGTCATCACCATTAGCACATTCATTAAAATACCCTTGAACGCCATAAGTGTACTGATCAAAATGACTGCTTGGCTTTTATCTTAAACCACAGATACTACAGGTCCTTGTTAGTGCATAGATTCAAAGCTGATCACCCACAGTCATCTCACCTGAGAACAGCTCAATAAAAATCATCTTGTAAGTGGCTAAATCTGGCTTGCAGTTGTGACAAAATGTTTTGCAAAATGTAGCTGAAAGCAGAACCAAGTGAGAAAAGGTGTCCCTGCTGAATCACCTGCCAGGATCCCCCCTGCATGTTGTCAGAATCAGAGCTAGAACAACTCAAAAACACGAAAGCAGCCCCTGTGCTCCTCTCCGTTACCACACGATGCTAACAGTGATCTGATGAATAATTTATAACACACACAATTTACATCTCCACATGCTGACTCCCATTCTTTACTGGAATGAGCTGTGTGCAGTCTAGGCAAACTTGTCCTGATTCTGAATTATTAAAAAGGGCAACTGATTGAATTTTCTCAATGGTAAATGGGCCATGAATACGTAACATAAACACACACACACATCTCTCAAACATGAGTCACTACAGAAAGTCTCTAGACGCAAGAATTTCAATGTGGGTCTAAACTGCTGTTTTACTGTGCATATGACAACAAACATGTTGAATTGTCAACCGTGAACTGAATAAATGTACAGACTTTTTATTCAGCACTTTGATGCGTCTGTACAGACTTTGCAAACCTTGACAGGACAGTTTATCCCATTCCTGTGAAGTGGATCTTGTCAAGCTTCCTCATATTGGACGGAAAGGCCCCTTTGATCTCTGGAGTAAGTTTTCTTGAAGGACCTCGCTGTATTTAGCTGGATCCATCCATCCCTCAGTTCTCGTGAGTCTTGTTTTGGCAGAAGCACCCCATGGCATGATGCTGCCACTGTCATGCTTTACCATAGGGATGATTCTGTCCAGTTGACAAGACGTGGCTGGCATTTGCCAGGAATAGTGCTTCAAATGAAAGAATCTTGACCGTGCTCTCCTCTAAATGCATCTTGTCAGAATCCAACAGGGATAAAATATTCAAAGATGTTTATTCCATTCAGATACAGAAATCTTTATTTGTCCCCAGGGGGCAATTAAGGGGACACAGAGCAGGCAACAGTGACATAAGACTGAGTGGAAAAGCTCGTAAGAAAAATTAAGTAAATTGGAATAAATATATATATATAAAAAAAACATACACATGGTAATGGGCAGTGCAAAAATGAGTAGTGTAGTGACTGAACATTATATACAATATATACATTTGGATGCAAATTTAGTATCCTTTAATATTTCATGATAAAATAACAGCGGCATTCTGTGTGGCCATGGCAGGAAAAATACTTAGTGCAAATGTAGTGTATATTGAACACTGAATATGTGGTTTTAATAGAGAGAATGACACTGAACTGACTGCGTGCACTGAGTGTATGAAATAGGATAAACCAAGTTACATAAAACATGAGCAATACCATTAAAACCAAATAACCAACTTTGATCTTTGCTCAGCACAAAGCAACAATGCTGCTTTTGAAGATTTCTCAGTTGGGTCTATTTGTATGAGCTATTTGTGTGAGCTCATTGTCTTTATAGAATCTCTTCTTATACATGGCTAACAGGATTTTTTTTATGCAAGCATTCAGCAATCTGTGATCTTCGCGCTTTGTTTGATTGATTCACTATGTTTGTCTGCTGATGTTCGGATAAAAAAAAAAGAAAGAAAACGCTCCCAACTCCCACTCTCGTTCATTATTCTGCCTTCACACTTTATCTCACTCCATCTCCCTCTTTGAAGATGAAAAGCTCTTCTGCCACTGATTTATCCTCAACCCCACCCCTGGCTCCAAAACCTCAACTCCCATCACTGGCTCCATCTTAACACTGTTCTGAGATCTGTAATGAACAATGTGAGCGTGTGGTACGAAGATGCATCTCCTCCAGTTTGTTAGAGCGATGACTGGTTATCAGATGCAGTATCAGCTGATCCTGACTCAACATGAATAATAAATTAGCTCCACCTTACACCTCGCTAGGACATCTCCGCCAGCACTAACATACTGTATGAAGCCATCTGATTCACTCCCTCTTCACGCAAATGCACCCTCACACGCGCGCGCACACACACACACTCGTGCTCTCAACCAGATGGTCATCCAAATATACAAACATGCGCGTAAGCGAACTCGCGGCGTGGTTACTATATTTACTCATTACTCAGGGGCAGAGACGTACACATAGACACGCTGCCTCACACATGCACGCATGTTGCCAAAACTGCCACAGTCGCCGCGTTCGCAGCTGATCATTTGAGCAACAGTGTAGAGTGTGATAATGCATTCACACCCCGCTACACACACATGGTCCCTTTTGCAGATTCTGCAATTAAGCAGCAAAGCGCGATATGTGACATCCACACTGAACTCTTGTAGCCAAATTTTTCTTTTTTTTTCTTTTTTAAAAAAGCTACTTAGTAGACAGCTCTCTCAGGATAAATTTAGACTTCACGACCTGCAGAAGAACCTCTGCTATTTACTGGAGAAAGCTGCACCTCCCAACAGGCATCACTGTGACATTTTGGGAATGTGAGGCTGCATTCACATCAAAGTCAGTGGAGATGGCAGAACTCGAGTCGCACATTAAAAACACCTTTTACTTCAAGCCTTCAGACACTAATCGGCTCGAATGCGTCACGGTTCACTGGGCTTGATACTGTTAATGAAATTCTGAAGGACTGACATTTATTTCTCTTTGAAAAAATAAACTAGTAAGATATTTTTACAGAAATCAGTTTGGGCCATATGAAAACATTCACATTATAACGTCCACAGATGTTCTGGAGCTTTGATCACATCACATGATTTCAACCAGCACTTGTCATGGAATCACACATGTTCTTTTTGAGTCATCTGAGGGCTGTATGAGCTCATCTTAGATGTGTGCAGAAGCCGTGTGTCATGCAGTGCTACTGTTTAAATTGTGTAATTGCTCGGGCTGTCGAGGTTTTTGCACATCTGCAGTCCCATAAAAACCTTTATGTGCAGAAACTTGAGTCCTGTTCATTGTAAAAAAATTCAAAATACAAGACAAAATGGAGTCATCAGGCAGTGAAGATGATTTTGTGCTCCTCTCACTATTTGACAGTGGCTCCACGCTGTCACGATAAGGCAACAAGTGCAGGGAGAGTTTCACCTGCTGCAGAATAATGTTGATTGTTTCCAGGTCTATTTTAGGATGTCAGTGGTCTAGTGTGGTACGCTACTCAACAATGCTGGAGGCACACATTTTCCAGGATCCAGTTAATCCTGAACAGTGGCTGGAGACACACAGTTTATCGGAAGCCATTTTGGACGATGATGTTTGGACGTACAGTGGCTCTGAGTGGTCAAAAAGGCTCAAAACCAAACCTCCTCTGAAAACCTTAATGATGATTTAGAGTCAACAGATTTAATCATCTTTTAATATTGAGTGATAAATTAAACTATTGTTCTATAATACCATCTACATTGTAAAAACAGATAAATAAATTAAAAACATTCAAACCCCGTGGCATTACGTGGGGGCCATCTCCCTCAGAAGCACTGACTGAAGAATCCAGTCGTCCATGAAAAACACTAATTACATTTTCTTCATTACAATATTCACATGCTTACGCAACAGCTATGTAGGTAGCAGATATGAATGTTAATTATATGCGATTAATTTCCCTCTAGAACCGTGATGGTGGGTTAGAAACACTGTATAAAATTAGACAGTTTTTTTTTTTTTTTTTTTTTTGTCGATCAAGTGCGTTTGGGATGTTCCCTTCACGGCCATGTGCTGCCTGCTTGTGTCTCATGGAGGCTCCCTGCATGTGCCAGAGCAGCTGATTTGGGTTGTGGCTTGGCATGGGAAAGCCACGGTGGGTGGGGAGTTGGCATGGACGTGACGGCCCCAGCTCGGGGATTGTCCAAAACCCACAGATTTAATCCGGATTACGACCATCATTTCTCTCTTTCTTTCTGTATTTCCCTGCATTGACCCCCCCGCCCCCTCCTAACCCTGCGTCTCTCCCTCCCTGCTTTCCTGCCCACGCGTTTGCACTCTCCCTCTCTCCTGCTGCTCTTTCCCCTGCTCGTGCCTCACCCCTCCATCGCAACCTTGCAACCTGCCCCCAAAACCTACCCCACCCCCGTTCCCATGGTGACGACTCACCGTATTTTTTTTTTTCATTCGTACCATTGATGCATCGTGACTCGTGATGCATCTGAAATCTATTCACTCAGAGTAGAAAGTCAATTTTTATCGTCATGTTCGCCCATTTAATTCGCACTTGATCGCCTTATCTGTTGTCAAGAAAACTGCCATCGTCATTATTGTCATGGGGACCTTTGCATACAGTGCACTTATGCACCTGTGCACCGGTAGGAAAATGAGTGAGTGGTAGGACAAATGCAAATAAATAAATAAAATAAAATAAATAAAAATATAAACATATGGGCTGGTATGTCCTGTTTAATACAACCACATGAAAATACACCGTACATTTGCATCACTTGTTTATGAACATGGGCACGTGAACTACATCCCATTTCAGATGGAGTTACTGTCCCCAGATAAAAAAACAAACAAAAAAAAACACTTAAATTACATTGGCTGTGTGCGTGGGATATACAAAGAGAGACAGACGCATGGGCAAGGTAATAGCATTTCATTTGAAGCAGAGTGCAGACCCAGGGTCTCCATAAAGGCGTTATCTAACTGCATGTATGCACTTATAGTCACCGAAGTCAGAAAACATTGTCTTTGCTTGGAAAATAATAAAATCAAACTGAATAAGGTCATCTTACCCATATAACTGAATAAGTGCTGGATAATTAGCACTTAACCACCCACACACTGTAAATGCTTTACACACACACTCATTCATGGAAAATTAATTCAGATTCTACAGGTACAAAAAAGTCCTGCTTTCTCTACTTGAGCCTCAGGTGAAATAAGCCTTATATACAGTATATGATGCATGTATGTGTCCCCATGCGTGATGTTTTACCTGAACTGAGTCAAACTCAGCGCACCCGACAGTGTCTGGAGTCAGCTGAGTGGGGAGCAAAAGGTCCCTGACAAGGCGAAGGTAAAACCATTATCTCTGGTTGGTTTGGTGAAATTCATCTTCATCTCCTCCTGAGATGATGGACCCGACAATGTCAGACACAATCGGCTTTGTGACGTCCTGCAACAGCTGGAGGAGAGTGTGTGCCTGATTAAAATGTGTGTGTGTGTGCATGTGCATGTGCATAGAGAGGTGGCCTTATCCATGCGTGAGCTGAAAGACTACATACTCTCTGTGACCAATGCACGCACAGTGTATTTGTTATGTTGGTCGTTGAGTGTGATAGTGAATGTCCGTGTACGTGCTGTATGTTTGTGCGTGTGTGTGTTGATGGGAGGCAGGTGGTCATGCAGGATAAAGGTCTGTCAGCAGGAGAGAGTGCAACCCCCTCACACCTTCTGTCACTGGCCGGAAGCACCGGAACCTCCCTTCTGGGGGCATGTGTGTGTCTGAAGGCTCCCGTGTGAAGTTTGATCCAGCTTAGTGCCAAGTGACCTGCCGTGACCTATGAGCTATTGATAAACTCTGGCAGACGAACACACAGACCGAGGGACAGAGAGAGAGAGAGTGTGTGACAAGTGTCCATCCATATTTCATGTGACGGGATTAGATTTGTCAGTGCGGCTGGTTCGTTGCATTTAGGTTACCAACTGGCACACAGGAGAGACAGAATGTCAAAACAGAGGGAGTGAAATACAGAAACAAAAATGAGAAGAGATACAGAGTCAATGTTTGAGACTGTAAAAAAATAAATAAATAAATAGATAAACGGAAAAATTGATTTTTTTAAGTATTTGATTCTTTTAACAATTGATGATTTTCCTTGCTGACATTGGATCTTGCTCTGGGTTTTAGACCTGGTTTAATGCACCTTGATTAGCCTATGAGACTATGCAAATTAAAAAAAAATTGTAAAAAATAATATTAATTACACTTGTAAAATAACGTATGGACTTAGCATAAAGTGACTGGTTTCTGAGACTCTCTTCTCCTAGCATGGCACTTTTTTTAAGTATAGATTGCACTTCTCATTTATTTAGCACTTGGTGCTAGGTAATTAATAGAGATGTAGCCTAATTAATAGGAGAAACAGAGAGGCAGCAGTGAGGATGTGTGTGTGTGTGTGTGTGTGTGTGTGTGTGTGTAGGGGGTTGTAGAGAAAAACCCAGCTAAGTATTGATGGAACAGGTATTGATGGAAACCAAAGGTGAGGCTCTAAAAAGGATTAGCAGGTCAGCCATAACACTGGGCTTGAGCACATCACAACAGAGCAGCTAAGTGCCACCTGAACCTGCCCAGCTGGACTTCAAAACGTGCCATTTTATTCCATTATTATCATGGACTAGTCCTTCCCAGACATGAACATTTCAATAAGAATATTAACTAAAGTTTGACATAGCCTACATAGGCTACATAGTCCATAGCCTTTTATCTAATTTTGATCCGTTCTTCCTGCTTTGCTTTTGAACACTAGGACCTATAGGGTGAGTTTTAAAGTGGGTCATTATGTCCTGGTTTTCCTAACGGAATTATTTTCTTATTAGCTTCATCACAGCATTATTTAGATTGCCTCACAGACATAATTTGCTGTCTCAGTGAGCTCTTCAGGCGTCTTGCACAAGGGAAACTAGCATCAGGCTCTTTGAGGCACCTAAAGCCTCGCTTTCACTGGTGCAACAAATCCCCCCCCCACCCCCGGCAGAAACACTCTGTTCTTTAGTTGACTCGGCTCCTAGTCGGCACACTTCTCTCTCCTCGTCTTCCCTCCGTTTTCTGCCCCTCTGCCTGTTGCCGTGGTAACTAGCAGAGGGAAGTTGAGTTGAGGGGAGATTGAGGGGAGAGAGGCAGAGGAGATGGGAGGAAGGGAGAAGTGGGGGGAGGAGGGGGTGGTTAGTGTACACTGGGTTTCTGGGTAAAGGAACCACAGCTTTTTCCTCCTCGTTTTTTTTTTTTTTTTATTTTTTATCTCCAGTGCCACATCGTCCAGTCTTCAACCTTTTGCACTTCATCGATCCATGAAGCCAATTACAGTATCACCTGTTCCTTTGCCTCCTCTTCCTCCTTATCTCCACACATTTTGGTCTTTTCCACTTCTTATTTGGTTCTTTTCCACTCTCGTCTGTCAACCACATTCTGTCTTTTTTCCAACTCTGACGATCTTAACCCTTTTGCATCTTCTCAATACAGTGCGCCGTTCTAATGGACATGAGACAGTGCGCCTCACCCAACCCCTTAAGCACTGCTCCAAAATCCCCTGTATCTAACTCCCACCTCAACTCCTCTTCTTTCATACTCATTCTTACTCACACCATCTGTCAAGTGAAGAGCAGCCAAGGTTTCATTGAAAAAGACATTAAACATAAAGGGAGATTCACAGTAATAGTAAGGGAGCTGCACTGGGAATTACATTTTAATTTCTTAAGCTTAATAATGCAGACCGCTAGGGCAGCAACAGCATTTTGCATGTCTGTGTCTGTGTGTGTCTGTGTGTGCATGCGTGCATATGGAGGGAGCAGATGGAACTGGATCTCTCCTGTCAGATTCCCAAAATTCCGATTATTATTTCACGTTACTGTACATGTTTATTTTATTTATTTATTTATCTTTTTTACAATTAACTGCGCAGCCATAATGAGCAGTTGGAGTATGACACACGCCGCCTCGGCGCAAGATCTCTTTTGTCAGATAATGAGGAAGAGAAAGAGAGAAAGATGGCAGGTCAGGGACTCACAATTACTGGAGGAGAGGAGGCGTTTTGGAGTTGGCATAATGTTTTTGCATAATCACCACTCCCTGTGTGGTAACATATTAGTGAAAGTGAACAACAAACACTGTCTGCTGGGAACAGAGGGTGAGAGCACCATGAGATATGCGCTAAATATGTCTGTAATATGGTCCATATTCACACATCCGAGGGTTTCTGCTGTGTATAAATACGCTTAGTGGTTAAGCATTCACTTAACAGTGAACACACATTTGAAGAGCCTCAACCAGCAGGAATATCCGTTCCCTGATTGTATTCAGAGACATTTAGGGTATTGGACTTAGATCTTTTTTATTTATTGCCGGCAACCACTCGCAATCTGAAAGCCTCCTGTGACAGTTTGCAGAGAAACACGGCTCTTCATAGAAAACTAAAGTCACAATCTGAAGATAATTCCTGACAGAGGGGCTGGGGTCACACAGAGAGAGAGAGAGAGAGAGAGTGAAAAGAAAAACGCTCCAGACGTAAGAGAAAAAAAAACAGGTGGGGGTTGAACAATAATCTATGGCTATTCGATGGCATTAACAAAAAAAAAAAAAAAAACTAATGCAAGAATCCTCCCTTGGCCCAGCCACAGATTACAGAACTGGGTTTGCGTGTGGAAGCTATTATATAATTCATTCTCCATGATGAGATTTTCCCTCCGTTGCTGGTTTTCCTTACTAACCCCTTCTATCTCTCGTACTGCTTCTTCCTTCCTGCCACTGGCAGGTTTCTCTTTTAATTTAAGGAGAAGACGTCTGAGCCACGCTGCGTTTTTTGGTGACTTTATAATCTTTTCATCCCTGTCTGGAACTAATTCATCTTCATCAGCAATTTGATGCGTTCTCCTAACACTCAGTGGGGAACAGTTTCCTCTCGCTGTCTGGGTAGTGCTTTGTTGCATGGACACACACAAACACACTCGGACGTGCACGCACGAGTGTGCGCGGCCGTACAGCGCATGTGTGTCCAAGTGCACGTGCGCACACTTAGCGCGATGCGCACTCACTCTGATATTGTGAATTCTCTGCTCACTAAGCTCCTTAATGGAGTCACTACAAGGGCAAAAGCATTTTTTGCAATTATTCCCCCCCCTCCCCTGCCCCCACCTCCGGTCCACACGCCAGCTGATCGGGAGGTGGGCGGATTGGCAATAAGTCCTTTATTTCTCATTTTGGAGGCCATCACTGGCGTCCCGCTGTTTTGATGAGAGGTACATGTGAACCGCACGCCGTCAGACTCTGGAAAGGATTAACTCTGCCCTTCGACTCCACATCTGCGCCGCACAACGCTGGCAAACGCCGCCGTGCGATTGGTAGATTACCCTTCACACAGCCAAATGCCATCTAATGATTATCTGGCAGTGTCTAAGGTGCAGTGGCGCGGGCCTCCCCCTGGACTCACCGTCCAGTCCTGACGGTGGCCAGATAAACGAGTCCCCTCAATAATTTGGCAAATCTGAGAAGCTCTACTGGTCAGTTTGGATCTTTCCTTAACCGTTTACTGAATAAAAATCTAAAAATACACCATCCTGCCGCAGAACGAACTAGTGCGGCAACTTTAGCAAGGGTTCTGTTTCACCGTAAAAGGTAGAACCACTGCACAAATGTGTGCGCATGCATACTCAACGTCAGTGGCATCAGCTGCTCTGTAACAGCTTCCCCTTTTAGAATCACACAGAATCAAGTCACTCCGAATGTTACACACGCCGCATCTGTTATTCACCCTTCAAACGCCGCCCGCACTGTTGTGTCTAGAGCTGAACCGCTCCTGTGCTGTTTGCCGCTCGGAAGTTGTGCATAATGAAGGAGGAGTTCAGTTTGCGCTCCCCAACATGCCCCTAAGGTTTCTCGCTATGTCTGAGCGGCTTGTGAAACTGGCAGAAATCTCACTTTAGAGTTTATCTCTCGCTTTGAAGTGACTCCTGTGATCACGAGTGTCACGTCTTCGCGTCTTGTCAGTGGCTTGTGCAGTGACATCAGAATATTAAAATCTTTTTCTCTCACTTGAGCTGCGTAGACACATCGCAGGTGAGAGTTTTGAGACGACGCCAACGAGTGCCAGATTTGTAAGACTGGGAGGCATCGAAACATTCGAAAACCCCTCGTGTTTCTTGCGCCTCGCTGCTCTGCCCGACAGCGCTGCCTTTACAGCTATTTTTATATGTCACAATCCATTGACTTGCATGCACACAAAAGCCATAAATCCATGATAAATGTAATGAGGTCGGGTTTTGATGGGCTGCTGTAATGGCGTGTCCTCTGGGTTCACGTGAAGTAATGACAGAGATTTATCACTGTGTCATTTATGAGATTATCATTAATATAAATAGTGGTTATTAGCGAGAGCGGATCTTGCGCAAAAGTGAACCCCATCACTTGTGCGGGATCGAGCCACGAGGCGACCATCTATCAACGCGTCGGCACGTCGAGCCCGTCTGCGGTCTGCAGCCCCGTTCCAGACTCAGCTTAGTCACAGCGCGAGACAGCCAGCAGGCTCGCGCGGGCTGCAAAAAGCCTGCTACGCAAAGTGCTTGCTAGGTCTGAGATCTGAAAAATACATGAGGGATGAATAAAGTAAGGAAAGAACAAAGAGAAAGATGTCTGCAAGAAAGGAAACAGAACAGAGGGAGGAATGCGTAGTCTACCTCCTGTGTGTGTGTGTCTGTATTAATAAAAGAACACTCGGTGAATGCATATGCCAAGTCAGCACATGAAAGCATATGCTCGGATGGACGCACATGGAAGGAATAGAAGTGAACCTATTTGAGCACTAATAATCCCTCGCCGTGTCTCATCCCACCCCGCACAGAAATAGCACCTAAACTCCAAACAAGGCTCACCTCTGTCTCACCTGTTGCTAGGGGACCGACAGCAGAGAGACAGGGAGAGAGAGAGAGAGTGTGTGTATCGTTCATAACAAAGCCATCAATTGGGGGATTATGCTGTATTTTGTGCATGTGTGTGCCTGCTTCAATCAATCACAGCTGCGACTTAAGGGAGTCCAAACTCCGGTTGCCATGCTAACCGGGCCTAATGATGCAGAAGAGACTTAAATTAGACTTCAGCTCGTTTTACTTGTAAACACCATTGACACACACACACACATAGGTACACATGTGATGTCAAAACACAGGTGAGCGTAACGTGCACTGACAACACAACGGGGCTCCACTCATAACTGTTCCTTCTTCTGGAGGGTTTGCTCTGGCTGATAAATGAGACTTGGAGTTCTCTCGTTCTCTGGTTCATGTCAGGAAGAACAGTGACTTAACGGTGACACAATGTCCCTCTACCTCGTTAATTTCCCTCTCCTGTCTAACCCTGCAACTTTTCCCTCACTTCTTTTTCTCATTAAGGAGTTCACCCCCCCCTCTTTTTTTTTTTAATCCATGCTTTGTGTCCTTTATCTAACATATTTTGTATTTTAATCCTTTTACTCTTAGTACAGGCCGGTTACATGCAGTCTTTATGGTCTTTTATAGTTGTTATATTGAGGATATTATCATTATAAAGGACCACTCACACCAGTGTTTAGGGACACAGCTTCCTGACTTCCTACCCTACAGTTGCTTGTTTAGACAAGCAATAGCAACGTGGGAGTCCGTGCCTGTTGATGACCAGTAATAATTATTTCCTCCTCTGCACAAACACGTGTGCACTTTTAAAGAATCGCCATTAAGATTTTCAAAGTTTTACTCTTTTTTTTGATGGTGGTATTGTTTGTCTAACTCACCGTTGCCAGATACAGCTGACGGTTTCCAGCTCGAAAGCTGTTCAAGAATTGCCAAAACACACGCAATGCCGGCCAAAACATAAAGGCTGATATTTTGGTACGTTGGTACTTTTACGATCCACATTGGTGGTAACCTTTCACGAAAACCGCAGCAGCCAACCACCACGACTACTGAAGTCATTGATAACGTAACATCTTGTAGTCCATTGACAGGCTGTTGGAGCTCCTGCATTTATTTAGACCTTGGCTCCGGTCTCACAAGCACCTATAAACATCCTTGTTTGATAGAACAGTTTATAGGTCTATTCCAGCAGCGGAGCTTAAATAAAACTTCAGAGAGCAACTGAACCAAAACGACTTCCAGGATGGCTTGTGGAACTACTTTCTCAGAACAAAATCACAGAGCGGCCCCATCCATTCACTAACACGTGCTATTCTACTGAGATGCACGACACCTTTGAGTGTGACTTCTCTTTTAAAAACATTAGCGGTGCAGAGTGTTGTTACACGCTGGTATTTTTAATCACTGAATCTCTCTTTTCTAAGCTTTAATTTAATCTTCTGTCCTGCTTTCTCGTAATGTGCTCCCCTACTGAGCACATCTGTGGAGCCTATGTGAGAAGGACATCTCAGGACATCTCCTCCTCTTAAGTACAGTACACGGCTGTACATCTGTGACTGCATTAACCCCATTTATCTCCCTGTTTCTCCCCTAGGATCCTGCTGACAGTAGTGGTGATCTTCCGTATCCTGATCGTGGCCATTGTTGGTGAGACCGTGTACGAGGACGAGCAGACCATGTTCATGTGCAACACTCTGCAGCCCGGCTGCAACCAGGCCTGCTACGATAAAGCCTTCCCCATTAGCCACATTCGCTACTGGGTCTTCCAGATAATACTGGTGTGCACCCCCAGCCTCTGCTTCATCACTTACTCCGTCCACCAGTCGGCCAAGCAGAAAGACCGGCGCTACTCCTTTCTCTACCCTATAATGGAAAGAGACTACGGGGGAAGGGACGGGGCGCGGAAGCTCCGCAACATCAACGGAATTCTCGTTCAGCACGGCGGCGACAGCGGAGGAGGGAAGGAAGAGCCCGACTGCCTGGAAGTGAAGGAGATCCCCAACGCCCCGCGCGGCCTCACCCACGGAAAGAGCTCCAAGGTCCGGCGGCAAGAAGGGATCTCCCGCTTCTACATCATACAGGTGGTGTTCAGGAACGCGCTGGAGATCGGCTTCCTGGCAGGCCAGTACTTCCTCTACGGCTTCAGCGTGCCGGGGATCTTCGAGTGCGACCGCTACCCATGCCTGAAGGAGGTGGAGTGCTACGTGTCCCGGCCCACGGAAAAGACGGTTTTCCTGGTGTTCATGTTCGCGGTGAGCGGCATCTGTGTGGTGCTCAACCTGGCTGAGCTCAACCACCTGGGCTGGCGCAAGATCAAGGCCGCCATCAGGGGCGTGCAGGCCCGCAGGAAGTCCATCTGCGAGATCAGGAAGAAGGACATGGCCCACCTCTCCCAGCCGCCCAACCTGGGACGCACACAGTCCAGCGAGTCAGCCTACGTCTGATGATGAAACGGGGGAAAGGAGGAAAAGTGGGATGAGTGTGCAAGAGAGACAGAGAGAGAGAGAGTATTAATTACTTATGATTTAATTTAATGAAGATGACGTGGAGGTCGGGCGGTGACCTCTCCTCTGTGCTGATGGAATGAAACAGAATGTACAAAGACCAAACCTCCAGCTCTGCAACTTCGAGAGCACGAGAGGGAAAAGAAAGAAGAACATTACCAAGAATAAAGGAGGTTTTGTTCTGCAAACCACCTTAATTAAAACATTTTGATCTCATTGGGAGATTTCCCAACTGCCATTTTATACTTCTGTCTTTTTTTTTTTTTTACCTTCTCCTCCTGCCCCTTTTTTCTTACGAAGGACTAGAGATGACAAGGAGGGGGAAGAGTGAGGAAAACAGACGAGACCGTTATGTGTTCTTGTGAATGTTGGAAGACGACGGTGATGTTTGATGCATCCCATGGTGCTTTTCTTCTGGACTGTGTCAGACTCGGTAAAAAAAAAAAAAGAAATAATAAAAAAGAAGGGAGGACAGGATAAAGGAAGGCACAGGGAGAATGAGCAGCGACATCGTTAAAAGAGGAACGGAAGAACTGTCAAAGCCGTGACAGACTCTAGAGAATGAAGGCAGGTTAGGGAGCGAGGGAGAGCGGGGGAAAGATTGGGGAATCACACGAATACGAGGGAACATTCTTCTCTCGCTTCCTGTCTTTCGGCGGAGGACTCGAGCTCGGCCGAGGCCCGGGGAGAGAGAGCTGCCTCTGAACGGCGTGTCTCGCCTCCGCTGGAACGTCGTTACAAGCCAAAACCAAGACTGACGATGTTTATGTTTTGTCTCTTGGCAAAAGATGATTTTAACACAAACACAGCGAGTACCATAAACACTTCTTTTTTCTCCTTTCGTCTCCCCATCTCTAGCTCTCTCTGCTCCACGGTTGGCAGTAGTACGGAGCCCGGGGGCTTCAAATGACAGTAATGACTGTCGCTGCTCTCCTGCTGCGTAAACTTTGGAGAGGAACTAATGAACAAATGGACAAGCAGCCGGTTAACATCAGTCTCTCCTAAAGGACAAAACCAAACTTCACTCCTTCCAAAATTCTGTATGTGCTAAGAAACGGAGGAGGAACAGAAAGAGAAGTGCAAGCGAGAGCTTGTAGGGGAAGAGGAATAGATCACCTTATTACAACAATTTTACAAAATGTATCACCATGACTTTTTTATTTCGAGAAAGCGATGGTGCCATCCTTGAGATATTTAAATATTGTTGAAAAGTTACATAGCATATATCATGGTAATATTATTTATCCATTTAGAGTATATCCAAATAGATTTATTTATCTATGTGGGCGGGTTGGTTGGGAAATCATATTGCTTTGTTTGTTTTTTTTGCTTTTTTTAAATGTATAAATTGTCTGTCTTTTTTCATTTTTCTTTAGTTTAAAGCACTTCTCACTAGTGGAGCTGATTTATGACACATACGGGCGGGGTGGGAAGGGACTGGTTTGTGAGCTTTGTTAGAAAATGCTTCGAGGATGTGCAGCTGATTTTTCTTTTTCTTTTCTTTTCTTTTTTTGGGGACTCTGTAGGGGAAACCTAAATGCAACCGTAACCGCATTGAAAATGCATCGGCTGCCAAACACAAAGACTGTACACACGTTTTCTACCGGGAGCAGCCGCGGTTTTCTCGAAAATCAGCTGCACAGCTTCGGGCAGTCGAGGCCCGTGAGCCATTTGATAAAGGCATGTTTACACGATGCGATGTTTTTTTGAATGATCATGCTGTGTAACCGATGAGTAGTTACTCTCTAGGGACAGTTGTTTTTGAATCTCAGTGGCTTTCATTTTGCATTTTCTTTCCTGACTGGATTTCAGCATGCATGCACTGTAAGAGAAATGTAAAGGAATGACCTGAAAGAAACAGAAAAAGACGACAGGGAGTGTTGTTGCACCTTGATTAATGCAGACGAGTGGAGGAGTGGCGGGCTGGAGGAATTCGCGCTGGGATAAAAGCTGGACACACTGACGCAAAACGCAAAACTTAAAGCGGGGAGCTAACGCGCTGTGGGCTTATGAAACCAGATATGGCGACAGTCCTGTGGCCCACGGAGGATTTCCAAAAATGAAGAACACACATAGTAGACGGCAGACGGATTGTTCATGTTAGACACATTCTTACCACTGGACATGAAAAACCTTGTTGTACACGCTCGCTTGCTGTAAAGACGATGACGATTCACACGTGGGCTCAATCAAACTTTACATGAACCTTGTAGGAAAGAACCGGTATTATAAGTCAATTTATTGTCCAGTTCAACTGATTCAGCATTTGAATTCACACATACATCTCTCTGGCTGGAGACGTTCAGGGCCGAACCTGCACAAAACAGCTTGAAACAAGCAGACACGAGCACAAAGCATTTCAGGCCAAACTCATATTTTGCCCGTTGACTGGCAAATAAATTTTAAATCCGCTCTGTGCTTTAGGTCCGTCATCTGAATGGCCTCATGCAGCTCCAACGCTGCAGCAGCTTTTCACTGCCATATTTGGGTGGCCATTCCCAATAACCCACGCACCACGCCCCCACCTCTCTCCATTCTCATGATTTATATTTAATGCAACAAATCAGCCAAACGGCAGAGATGGTGATCCCAAAGTGTGTCCGCTGCTCGTCTGCAGCACCGGCTGCATAAAACTGGAGTGGACATCTTTAAGGTTAAATTGAAAGAAGTGGTTTACACGATTAGTTTTCTGTCCATACTGTAAATCAAAAGTGTTTACACACGATCCAAACAGACGGTGTTTATGCACGGGGGGATAGAGGATCCTGGAAGACATTAATAATGTTACACTTGATTACTGAAAAAAAGAATTATCCTCAGCGAAGCAGCTCTGGAAATACCCTGACATAACTCACATTTAATGTAGCGGAAGTAATGCCCCCAACTACGTTTCTCCATTCACTCCCAATGTCATAATCTCTGTGATTCTTACAGGTGATTATCCCCAGATTTAGTCTCCTCTGAGGCTGTCGATGGGGCTCAGCGGGATCGGTGCAGTCTAGTGTATGCTGACAGGGCATGCCAGAATGACTAATAATAGAGGTTGAGCTACCCCTTACTTACCGTGAGCGCGTGCCTCTAGCAAAAGCTTATATGCTGACCTTGAGCTTAAAAGCCAAGCCAATGTCCTGTACTATATGCAGCTCTTATTGGGGAGACACTGTGCTGTAGTTAATCTCCACAGGGTACAGATCCACGCTGTTTGTGAGCACTTTTTTTACTGAATGGCACGCACACGCGTGTTCAACCTACGCTCACTCTGGGGAAAAATGCAAATGTGCACGTAGTTTGTGTACAGCGCCCCCGTTCTCGGATTCTGTCGTCATGTCTGGTTTCATTCAGGTCAGAAACACATTCACACACACACACACACAGCGCGAGGACCTAGAGAGCCATAAACGTGTCCTGCTTTTCTCCGGTTTACATTTGTCCATCATTCATTCATGACTCGCAGCTCTCGCAGTCTCACAGCCAGTGGTTTAACCCCGTTCTCCAAAACAAAAGCAGGCCCCGGCTCTTCCAACAGTCCCGCTACTCTCCACTGTCAGCTTTTCTATATTTGTCAATGTGAAATGAATTATGCAACTTTTCTTTTCTCATTTGCTTTTTTTTTTTTAATTTATTTTATTTTTTGACTTGTGGATTCATTTTGTTGTCTGTTGCTCTTTTGTGCAGTGACATATCAAAAAAAGATTTTTTTTATGTAAAGGAACATTTTTTTTAATGTGTAAAATCAAGGGTAGAGTACTGAAATACGAAACTAGCAGGAAAAAAAACATGTTATATTTCCTCCCTTGCCAAAGTGATATGCAAAATTTAATTCATTTTCAAAGATTTTTTTAACTGCATGTGTAATGGCTAGAATAAGCATGTTTCTATGTTTTCTTCAGCAGACTCTTTAAAAAAAAAAGAAAAGACTTTTTTAGTCCAAACTATGGAGTGAAGCTATTACGTCTCGATGCCAAGTGTGTATATTTACTACCCAGTTCTTCAGATGGTACAGAGCCAGGCAGATGATACCAACTCAGTGATGCTAAAGCTACCTATTACTTTTCAGTTTCATTTCCCAAAAGAGTTTAAAAACTACTATATAGAGTAAATTTTCTACTTTCTATAAATTTGCTCATAAATATACACCTTTAAAGCCAATCGTTTAAAGGATCTACTGTACAACACAGGGTACACAGCTAATATAAGCATACAGGTAAAAGCCAGAACATTCCAGGATTGAGCCTCCAGCACAATGTTTAATGAGCCTACAATTTACAAAGTTTCAGTGTGATATGTTTAAATCCTCAGTGAAGCTCCCCGTAGGACACTTATTGGGGTACGGTAAAATGACAGCAGACTCAGGAAAGAAACCAACGCTGATCTTTTACACCAATCTTTTCTAGTAAAAAATGCTGTTTCTACGTTAACACACCAGAACGCTTTTATAGAAACGGTCAGCATACTTTCCATTTACCATCTAACCACGAAACCCAACCGAGGAAAACTGTCCTCAAGTCTGATCATTTACCTGTTGGTGCTACTGAGAATGAACCAAAAAAAAAAGAAAGAAAAGAGGTATTCAGATACATTCCCTTCTCTCCAGCGCACTACTGCCCACATATACATCATGTAGCAATGCAGGTCTTTATATATATAAAAAAAAAAAAAGATCACTCGACTGTTATTAACAAACGGGCACGTCTGCAAAAAAGCCCACAGCAGGTGATGATGTAATTTTTATGAAACTCCTCAGTAACGTTTTATTGCAGAACAGTAGCAAACAATTTGACTCCTCAGGAAAGCAGTCGAGCCGTTTCATTCATTAGCGCAGAGCTGAACTACCACATCACTCCTTTTCTGCAGCCAGAAGGACCTTAGATTAACTTAGTAATCACATTATGTAGCCAATCCTAAGGGCCGGTCGGTGGGGCCCTGAGCAAGTCATGAAAAACACCCTCTTGTATATTCGAGGGCTTCTCACGATAAAATAAAAAGCCATAGATTTGATAATAATAATAATTAAAAAAAACTTGATATACAACATTATTTTGAAAAAGTGCAATGTGCACTCAAGGGCCAAGATTAATGACATTCATATGTAGACAGTTGAACTGAAATCATTTCTGCATTTAAACTGAAAATTAGAAGTCCTGTTTCTGAATGAGAGAAATGTTTTAAAGCTCCGTAATGATCCTTATTGATTTTATTGTGATATAAAATGCTCCCTCCTCTCCCCTTCCTGTGGGCTGGACTAGAACCATTTCAGGGTTCAGGAACAGACCCTTTCATCTTCTCACTAATCTGTCATGATATCAGTTGTGATTACTTCATCTAATTACACTGAGTGGCAGATTCAGGATCCAGAGGGGAATTTAAACCACCATCCGGATTTCACTCTCTCTCTCTCTCTCTCTCTCTCAGCCGGCACAGTTACCACCACCTACGGGCAGCGGGTTCATGTTTGTGAGATTACGTCCTGGTATCGCTTCAGCTTGTTTGTTTGAAAACTAGATTTATAGCGGTCGGGAGGAATAATTAACAAGTCTGCTCCGACCGTTCAACTTCTCCTCCAAGATCAGCGCCACACGACCTCATGTCATGACTGGTGCCTGTAGACTGAGAGAGCAGACGGATGAAATGGGAGAGAGGGATGAAACCTGAATGGTTACTTATCAGGGAGGTGAGGGAGCAAAGTGATGCATGGCCAATATTTGGCACCCGACCGTATTTAAACAATCTGGAAGAGAAAATAGTAAACGATTTGAACTTGTCACTCCTCGGCATACCTTCTACAGTTATCTGTGACTTCTGATGTAAAAACGTGGACTGAAAACAGGAATGATGGACCACACGCTGAAACGCTCTCACGCTTTGTAACCTCCATCAGAGAATCTGTCATTTCTGACAGCAGATTTAACGATGTACGTGACGGACCTTTGAGGGTTCACTGTATATTTCTGACTGGTGTACTGTATGTAAAGACTGAATAAAACCTTGAATGTTACATCGAGCCTGAACCGGCTTCATGCCCGCTGATTTATGACCTATAAGCGAGAGTGTGAGCGTGCGTGCGTTTGTGCATTTGAGATTGTGTTGATTCCTGTGCAATGTGATGTGTGCGTTTCGAAAACGTGAGGGGGTGGAATTGTGACCACGTGGGATTGGTGGGATTTAGGGAATGAAAAAGATGGAAAGTGAACAAAGGTTTGCATCGATACAGCTCCAAATATAGCGCACCCAAAAAAAAAAAAAAAAAAAAAAAATATTCGCCGAGCTGTGTGCAGCACAGCTGGTTGGTGTAATGACATTTCTAAACTCAATAGGTGACACTGAAACCTTTCAGCGGGATTAAAACCTTTAGACCATGGCACTGATCAGAGGAAGTGTGTGTGTGTGTGTGCATGTGCATGTGTGTGTGTGTGGTTTCTCATAACCCCACCTTTCATTGCATTCATATACATCCTTCAGCATAAATGCATTCACAAAAAGCAGCACATGCATGTTTACACCCCGAACCTCTGTATGTTTGTGTGTGTGTGGATGTGTGTGTATACCCATGCATGTGCGTGTGTGTTTGTGTTTGAGTGCGTCCAACCCCCATCCACCTTCCTCAGCAAGGTCACATGGTGGCTGTGCTGGACTGGGATTGAAGGCTTGTTGCCACGGCGATAAGCCAGCTGGTAATATCTCTAAGCACAGCCAGGATTAATCTGCCGACAGATGGCTGGCTGCTCAGCGTCACTTCCTGAAACACACACATGCACGCACCCACACACACACACAAACACACACACACACACACACGCGCACACACAAACACACACACACACACACACACACACGCGCACACACAAACACACACACACACACACACACACAGGATTCATACTCACCATCATCCGTCCCATTATTGTCTCCTCATCCTTTCACATCACCTTTACTTCCACTGGCATGAAGTCACACACACACACACACAAATTATAAAGGGCATTATCGTCCCCGTCCCACCAGCATCAAGATCAAATCCATCCACCATCATCCTCATCATGACCCACCACCCTCCGTCCCCTGATCATCATATCCATTACCACCACTATCATCAGAGGCACCGTGGCCATTATCTAAAACTGCCTCCTTCCCAAGAGGATCAATACGCCGAGCAGCTGCTAAATCACCCCGTGTGCTGCTCCTTACGTCATGGTTCAGGGGGTCTGCGCCTCATCCAGGCAAATAGCTCTTGATTTACTTTCTTGAAAAGTGTAGAGGTGAGAGCGATGCAGCATGAATGCTAAAAGGGTACTATGTTCAACCCGTGTGCAGACTGATGTGAGGTCTAAGGTGAGTCCCAGCGTCTGATCATTGATCATCTACGCACATTAAAAAGCAAATATTGTTCCTTTAAGCCAAGCAAGAGAATGGTGTCCAGGGTGCACCCCCGCCTCTCGCCCAATGACAGCCGGGATAAGCTCCAGCAACCCCCTAGTGAGGATAAGAGGTGGTAGGAGATGAGATGAGATGTTCCTTTAAAATGCTTCTCTGAGCCCTATTTCATTGAGACTCCTGTTCAAGTTCATAAAAATTAGAGTATTTGCAGACATTCTGAGCTAAAGGAGTGTATGTAAAAATGATATCTAAAATACATGCTAAGACATGAAGGACAGGTAGGCTCAGGGCCTTTGTCAAGTTTTAAAAAACATGAGGTGCCACAAGGAGCAGCTTTCAAAACTCATAAAAAAACACAAAAACATTCTGCGCAGGATACAAACGGTGCACATTATTCCAACGCAAACACAATATATAATATTTAGAAGAAAGAGGAACAGTTAAGCTGCAGCATCATTAGCAGAAAGCTGTATCTAGGGTTGGTTCTCTCTCCGTCACTAGAGCTGACACTATTTATCTGGAGCAAAAGGTTACAGAAAACATTTCAAATCGTAATCAACACGGAGACCATTAGGTGCCAGAGTGTTCAAATAGTATACGACACAAAGGACAAACACACGCATACTTCCACAGCACATTCCATAGTTATTGCACAATCCCTTAATGAACATGAATTAATTATACCTTGGGACCCTTTAATACATGAGTAGCTGTTGGAGTTTGTGACCTGGGTGTGTGAGTGTGAGTCCATCAGTATATGTACAGTATATAACCAAAGTCAGTACAACCTTGTGCGATATTACTCATCTGCTAAATGATGCAAAATCGGATCATTCTGTTTTGAATAACGTCTTCCAGGACTTAAGACCTGCTCCTCATTTGTCGGTCTTTGGGACATGTCAGGTCATGGCTTTTGTTCATTTTATTTTAGTCTGACAAAACGATGAGCTGTCAATATTCATCTCTTCCTGTTGCTTAGTCAAGTTTGACCCTGCATTTATGACGACATTCAATGTCTTCTGCTCTGACACACAAGAGTCACCAAAAAAAAAAAACTCTTTTACAGTGAAAAGTTGTAAATAGCTAATTCTTCATGGTTTTATTTGTGCCTTCTACCTTATTAGTGATGTGTTCTCATTTTTTCTCAAGAAGAATTTTTTTAAAGTTCATATAAATATCATATAATTTCTTTGTAATTTTATAATGTATGAAGAATGTATGCACATCCCATCATTAGCTTCTTACCCTCTCTAGATGCCAACAGCGCTACGTGTATTTTACTCAGAAAAGGATAAAAACATTTAACTCAATCGTACTCTATGAGATGATACTGTATGTAGGGATAACTACAGTATATATGCTACGTATCTCCACCCGTCACTCCATCCATTTGAGAATCGCTGGAGGTTAATCCCAGTTGACACAGAGCGGGAGGTGAGTGAGCACCTCACTTAGTCAATCATAAGGCTGACACATAATGGCAGGCGACCATGAATCGCAGCTGCTCCTCGTCTTTGTACTGGAGGAACAGTGAATGTGGACAGGCCACACAGAAAGACACCAGCAGCTCAGCATTTTCCATCCAGGATCAACCTGCTGAGAGGAAAACTTGTGTGTATAGTACTATTTTGGTCATATGGATTTATTCCTCAGGTCAATTGGAGAGAACGGGTTGGTCCAAAAATCTGTTAAATTATCTGGGCTGCACCATGACATTGTGCCAAATACGATACATCAGTAACAGGACTTTCCATTGTACAGGCTTTTTGACAAAACTTGTACAGACTTGATGTTCGAGTCTAGGGTTCCAAAAACTTGTCGATGTTGCTGATCACTACGAATGCTAATTAATGAAAGAATATAGTAAGAAAAATAATCCTAATCACTCTGAATGAACGAACTTCTGTGATGAATAGTAAATGTTTTAAATGGGTTCGTTAGTCACACATTATGGTAAAATGAGTTTACCATAATATTTTGGCAAATTCTAATTACTCGTTATTTCAAATGATTAATTAACGGCTCAAAAAACGGTCAACAGAAAAACTGATCATGATTCAGACAAGGAAAATGCTACACACAGCTATGCCTGTGCCTTATTTCATCATCGGTGCTGCCCTGCTTTTTGTAAATGTCCACTTGTACTACTATTTTATTCATGTCCATTATAAGAAAAAAAATAAAATGGGTTGCATACATGGAAACTAATAATGAGTGTGCCTCACTGACTCTTGACTGCTGTTAGCTAAGATTAATGTCGGGAGGCTGAGAGGCAACTGAAGGGAGCTGGTATCAGAAACAGCAGTTGGGCAACAGCCGAACCATCATTATCTAGCTGTCAGTTCTTACAACTCCAACAATTGCTTTTATCTTTGGATTTTTTATGCGTGTATGTGTTTTTTTATTTTTTCCGATGAGCGTGTCTAGTTCTTTTCTTTTTTGAAATAAACCATTGCTTTTCAAAATCCCGCTGTACATGACATGACAGGGCCGGAGGCAGAGTTAGAAAAAGGCAAGAAAGTCATTACCATAAACATGAATCCGTGAATGTCACGGATAAAAAGCACAAGCACGAAAAAGGAAGAAGGAGATGACGAGAACTGAGGAGTAAATAAAAACTGAGAGAATTGTACGAGAGAAGGGCCAGAAGGAACATAGACACCAATCTGATGATAGCTGAGAGTGGAGGAGAGGGTTTGATGAAGAAGGGGACAAACCTGGAATGTTTAGCAGAGTGGGAGAAGATGGAAGAAGAGATGCGAGGACCAAGGACGAAGCCTGGAGGGGGAAGGAAGAAGGAGACGGGCGCAGTGCAATGAGGAGAGAGATAAGAGATGAAAAGAAAATGAGGATGGGAAGACAACAGAAATTAAAATTTGTGCTGAGGAAGGATGTACGGGAAGGAGGAGGGGAGGGAGGCTGCTGAAGCTGCAGAGATGAAGTGAGAGACCATGGGAACATGCTGGCTGTTCTGCCTGGCTGCCTCTGCTCTGTCTTCAGGGAGGGCAGCTGAGGAGGAGGAGAGGAAGAGGGTGAGGAGGAGGAGAATGGGGGACGCTTTAGGACTGAATAAAGAGCAGATAAAGAGGTTAGGGACGGAGAGGGAGAAACTGGAGGGTCCGAACGGGGGGGTTGGAGGACATCGCCAGGCGGAGAAATGCTTCATTGAGGATGATGAACTGGCTGTCGTGTTGTTAAACAAAAGTGGCCTCCTGAGAGTTAAGAGGGAGAGGAGATAGAGGGAGGGAGAGGGAAGGAACACTATGACGGATAAAATAAAAATGAAATGTAGGAAAGTGGAAGTGGTAAAAAGGGGCAAACGGGCGCAGTGGGAGATCGGGAGGCTTAGAGAAGGGCCCAACAGAAAGACAGAAAGACAAGTGAGGACTGGGAGTCACGGGAGAAGAGGGAAGGAGAGGAAAGGAGGAGAGGGAAAAATAAGGAGGAGGGAAGGAACCGTGTCAGAGTGATTGTGAGGCGGCGAGGCAGTAGCTCTGGGCAGGGTGAGAGGAAGTGATGCGTACGTTAACAGGAAGGAGCAGATCTCAGCGGCATGCGCCAATCAAACACCAGTCCTCCCAGGCGCCCTGCTTGACCGCCAGCACAAACACACACATATATATATTACAAGCACGTGCACACACACACACACACACACAGCATGAAGCATTGAAGTGCGTACTGTAACAGAAATCTAATATGAATAGGATTGTTTCCCTCTCACACAAACAGGTCAGTTGGCAGGACCTCATAGGCATGACACGATGTCAACGCAATGTCTGACCATTTCCTCGAGCACCAGTCACAGTCCCTGTCGCTTCATCCTCAGACACATCTTATTAAGCACAGAGCCATTACACGAGATGCGTATTACCCGGTGCAGAAAGTGTACCCATGCAGCTAATACAGTACAGTGTACTCCTTTCATATATTTGCATGCATCTTCACAACTTCCAACAGGTACCCAGCAGTGGGAGAAGTACTTGGATCCTGCACTAGCAGTAAAAGTAACACTACCCACGAGTAAAACTGCAGCAAAAAAAAGTTACTTAATTGCCCTGCCAGCAAAATGTACTGAAAATATCGAAATATTCATTATGCAGCATGTTAAATTATGGAGACTCCACCGTTCTGGAAGGTGACTTTTTTTAAATCCTGTATGCATAAATTATTGTCCTATAAAATATTTTTCAGCATTCCAGCGGGATTATTAGCGAAGCATCACACATCTTCACGTAAATCCTTTCATTGGTCACGCAAGAGAAACGCAAGAGTGTGGGGGCAGGGTGCTTCATTTACAGCTTTTAACAACTGTTCATGCACTAAAACTAGAAATGCAGTCACTAAAACTTGAAACTTGTGCACCAGACTTGAACGAAGTCTGCAAAGCTAACTGCTCCACACTAAGCCTATATTAGGCTCAAAATTAAAATATACTGTTTCCTTGTGGTTAGTCACCACATCAGCTTCATTGGCCTATTGGTAACTCTTTCATTGTGCAGTAGGAAATCCAATCTTTAACTCTATGTAGAGGCCACAGATGAGTGTTTTGGAGGTCACTGATGAGGCAGGAACTAGAGGTCAAGAGCTACAGGAAGAATGAAGAAGGAAGGAGCTGTCTGAGATGAGAACCAGGCCACGTTGTTTGACCACGTGCTCAACCATGAATTGAGGGGAGATGGTCACCTAAACCTGAACTGCCTTTTTTTTTTTTTTTTATCATGCACACAAAGAATAGAACCTCTTATCTACCTATCTAGGCTACTGTAAACTATAATATATATATAAGATAATATGAGCAGCGGTTGTGGATTAATCGCAGATGAAGGTGAGTTGATGTTTTGACCTGTCTATGTATATTTTTTGTGGAAAAAATATGAGTGGAGGTTAATGGCAAGAGACAATAATTAGTTTTGTTTAATCCCACTTGAACTGCGCCACGAATTCTGAATTATGAGATCTATCAACATTTAGAGTTATTTTGCAAAAAAAAAAAAAAAAGGATACATTTGTTCACAAAATGTGAAAATACATGAGAAGGAAGGATATGGATATGTTTGTGTTAACATGGAATAAAATGCCTTTTTTTTGTGTGTGGGACCGTCGCTAAAAAATTGTCTTCTTCAGTTCTATCATTGCTGGGAACATGGAATCTCACTAGCTGCTCTCAAGCCATGAGCTCAGATAAGATAAACAAGGTAGTGGGAAGTGATCTCAGAAAGTCAAGACAAATTTAGCACACTGTAAAACACACTCTACTCAAGAGGTGGCAAGAAAGCAGACGCCTCATGTGGCTGTTGCAGTCAGACATTCAAGAAGGGAAGACAGAGTTCTCACACTAGCTTTAACAAGTACTCTAAAGCAACAACAACACTCAGGTTTCTTGACGATGTTTTCATCCTGTTTTCTTTCTGTAGTGAGTGGTTCAACCTCTTCAAGAAACTCCATTTGCCTTTCTTGAACATTTTTAGATAAATAACAACCTGGGTGACTCAGAACCTTCACACAACAAATCAAAATGTTCGCCGGAAGAAAAGTTTAATATTAATATAAAGAGTAATGCAATGTATAAAGATGGAACAATAAACATAATGTTTTTATACTGCCACATACCTAACTCAGTGTAGTGTTATAGCCTCCCAGCATTTCTGATGCTTCAAATCATTATACGTAGGTCGTGCATATAATTTTTTTTGAATTTATTTGAACTCCTTGCTTTCTAATGGTCTTCTCTGAGTCGGACAAATATAGAAGGAATAAAACATGAAAGCAGCAGCTTCATTGTGAGAAACGGGCCAATACTACTGCATCTGAAAGATTAAACAAAGCATATCCACTGCGGTATTTCATGACATGTGTACATAATAATGTTGAGATTAGGACGTGCACAGACAAACACATACCGCAGTTAATAACATTTTATTATTTATGAGGACTTCATAGCTGAGGAGCCTCTGGACAGTGAAGAATAAACTGAAGAAAGTTGGCGCTGGCAGTGACAAAATGTAATAATAAAAAATGAGGTAAAAATGGAATAACAAGAAATTCCGCTTCTACAAATAGTCATAAACATCAGTCGGCAGTACACAGCCGCTCCGTCGTGGACCAGGAACCTTAATGTAAACGGAGCAACGTGCCAGGACCCACAACACTTTTTAAACACCGCGTTCCCATCGGACACACTGTACCGTCCGTGGTCACATGGAGGCCTCGTGACTCTAATAATGTTTGATATTTTCACTCAACCTGACTCACTTTTCAATATATCTGTGAACTTAATAAAAACACAGTGACACACGACGTTTGCATCAGGAATGAGCGCGGCCGCCACGCTTGCTTATCTGATTAAATCCTCTTATGTGACCTTCATGGTGTTGTATAGGCTTCAAATGGCAGGTTGTGATGCGTTGCGCATACATGGCATATTCAACCTGACATGCCCTTTAAAATAGCCCGATTCTAAATGTCTCCAACGGGCACTTACGCTGCATACTGTTTAAGTCGTGAATATGAAAGGATTCCAGTGATTTATGAGAAGAAAAAACTCTAAACTTTGGTTAAACGATACTTGACAAAGACTATAGAATCTATCGATAATAGATATTTGACCTTAGCTATAATTACGATTGTTCACAGTGTGACATTGGGGAGGTCTTTTGTCTATGTCTTTAAGCTGTTCCATCCTTAAACGTATCCAAGAAGCACTGACATTGGTGTTTTAGCTAAGATTCTTCATTATTTGTCCTCTTTTACTAAGCTCTATGCACGAGGTCTCAATGACCAAACCTGGCAATCTGAGTTTACTTTGCTTTAATTAATCCTAAGGTGTTGATTTAGTTAAGTGAATTATTACAAGCTGCTGACATGGAGCACAGAGCTAACATCTGTGTACTGTCTATCTGTTAACTATTAATTAAGTAATTGCCGACACAATTTTTTCAAATTTAGTGACTTTTAAAATCGAAAAATAAATTCTAGCGTTGTCCATGGTGCACGTCTGCAACGATAGTTTTCTCTTATTACAGTTATTGAAGTGACTGCACAATGAAACCTGGGACGAAGTCAAAGAGCATGTTTTATAAATGAGGCCCCAGTGTTTCCTTACATAATGCCCAGGAACAGAGGGACAGTGGACATTAGACAGGAGCTCTTTACTGGGGCTGCTGGACTGTGTCTGGTGAATGCTTTCAGGGAGACAGTGGCAGGGTGACTTAGGCTGACAAGCACACATATACAAGCATACTCGCATACATATATATAAATATCTGTACACAAGTACACGTGCATGCACCCATCCCCGTCGCCTTTGAACTTCCACTCCTCTGTCCCCGCCTCCGCGCGCACACGCAAACCAGAGAGAGATCCACCGTCCATCTACACGACACACTCTCCTTACATAATCCTCGCCACTAGAGATCATTAGAGGGGCTTTAAAGCTCCAATCCTTCACTTTAACTGCATCTCGAGCTCCTGCCACTTTGTTTAGGGTAAGCTGAGGGATGTGGCACCGGCATAAAAAAAAAAGATCTTGGAAGCTGGCACTATGAATCGTGCTAGGAAAGTTGTTCTCGTGATGTTACTCACATGTTGCAGACACACAGCGACTCGGAGGAAGAACAAAGAGACCGAAACCTGAAGGGTAATTGCTCGTTATAGCAACCCATCAGACCAATCAGGGTTAGGTTTTTTTTCTCTTCATTAGTTGGGACCCACTAGAGAGCTGACGAGAGAGAAAGGGCAGTGGAAGAGGGACTCAGATGCTTTATTGAAACATAGCTATGGGAAGCTGCTCAACGGAAAGTAATGCACAAGATGCTATGTGTAATCATGCACAGCTGCTACATGGTTGTTAATGTCACATCTTAGCGGAGGCTACACTGAATTATATCTTGGCTGTCTAAACTGTTATGAAGTCCTTCTTCTGTGAGCCAAAATTGTACAGGGCTGTACGTGATTCATTCAAATACTTTTGCTGCAGTAAAGCGCTTTAAAGTAAAGTTTCCCTTTACGTGAGTCTGTCAGCATCAGCAATTAGTCATTTGAGTTTGGATGTATAAGCCAAAGCGTCATCAATAATTCTTCCACTCTGGATGGACTGGATAGGCAGAAGGGTAGACACATGAGTGATCTGCCTCTTCGACAGGGAAAGGCTCAGAAAGAACTGGAAGAGCTGATGGGATTTACGTGGAGTGGACCTGCCCTCTGAGACAAAGTTCAAATGAGTTCATGTAGATTACTCTCATCAATCTAGTCTCAAAATAGAATATGCATCAATTCATATTAACTTTCAAATGTTTTTTTGTTTTTTTTTAGTGTGTGGGTAAATTAAATAAAATGACATAAACTGGATTAAAACTGTGTATTATATTATATACATGTGTTAATTTGAGTGAAGTGTGTTGCAGCATATGCCAGCCTTCCAGCCTCTTCTGAATCACTGAGGACTTTCTGTGGACCGTCAGCAAGGACAGAGCAGCACCACGGTCTGACCCCGATGTCGGTCACTGGTGTACACCTCCAGCCTGGCTTCTGCTCATCCAGCAGATGGTGCGTGACTGGAGATGGAGCCCGGAGATGTGAATTTACTCGCACACACGAAAATGTTTTATCTGTCTCTCTGTGTAAAGTGCTGCTGTTGCTTATATTATCATTTCATCATGAATATTTTAGACATTTGCTCAAGATTTCAGAGTTAAATTTCCTCTCATCGTACATTATTAACACCGTTGATTTTGTTAGGATTGAGTCTGGCGCATTTTGAACTCACTGTACGTTGCACATCTTTGTTTGACACTGAGAGATAAACAAAACAGAACAGGGACAGTAAATCATAAGTGGGATGAGTGTGCGGTGAAGACTATTTAGTTCTTTTAATTGGCTGTATAAGGCTGTCTAAAGCTTCTGGGGGAAAGCATGAGGGGAAGGTGAAGTTGTGTCAAACATTAAAGCTGCGATATTCAGTTCAGTACTGATGTTAAAGATAACTGAATGTGTATGTGTGCAGAAGGATGGATGAAATTTGCTTTTGAGTCATGTAAATAAGCACATGGCTACAGTTGTGTGGTGACTGATCAAGATGAGGGTGGGAGCACTGAATTGAAGTCATAGCAACAAGGGTTATGGAGAGCGATAAAAAAAGTAAATGAACAACGAACCAGTAAAAACCTGTTCAAAAATACTATTGAAAAACAGCAAACCTGGAAAAGGTCTGTGCTAATATTCCATTGCAATTAAATCCAGACATTAACATACAACCAATACACAGTATGTGTCGATAATTCTAGGGTCACAGAAAATGGACCGGCTCAGAGACAAAGCTACGCAAATTTACATCGGCCAAAACTAGGATTAGTCTGTGGGGAAAAAAAAAAAAGTTTCTATGAAGTCAGTTGACTTTAGTTGCACTACGTCAGTTTGCCAGTGACATAACTGATGGAGAGAGAGAAGAGAGACGACAAAATGCAACTGTATAAGGAGCGAAACCAATGAAGAACCTATGAGATTTGGGGGGAAGATGTGAGCTAGATGAACTAAAGGCCAGTCACAAAAACCTATATATCCCATATGCTGTGCATGTTTGCTATGTATGAAATATTCTATATACATACAGTACAGTATAATATAGTCCTATTCCGTGCTCCCTTCAGAACCTGATTACTACTTCTTGTATTTATGGACTTAGACCCAGGCTTTGTTTTCCCTTTGAGCTCCCTCTATACCACAATGATGCAGTACACAATAGCACCACCAATCTGCCCATCACCCTTACTCAGTTTTGCTATCGCTCACTACCAAGACCCCAGCAGCTCAGTGTTCAACTCAGAAGCAAAAACACATTTTCTATGAGAGTGGTTGGTTGTGCTGCCTCTGATCACAGCTTTTCCACCATAAGCTGAAAACCACTACGCTGGAGGTGATGGTCTGACAAAGCCAACAGAACCTCAGGACACACTGGACACTTTCCATGTAGATCAAACCTTACACACATTTGTTCATGTGTGTAAGGTTTGATGCTACAAACCCACAGGAAAAAAAAAGATTAGTTAAAAAAAAATATAGACTCTGTTTTATCTGCTACTGTTTTGTATCCTTCACTCCAGTCTCTTCAGACTCTGTCTCTTTATTTCCTCTTCACTTCAATCAGCAGAAGCTTTAACACCCATCAGATGTCTTTCCTATGTTGCATCAGGGTTGCAGCTAAAACACTCTTATCCACCCCCATAAGTGACTTAAAGTAAGTCCCACAAACAACCTGCGTGTATACTTCACATTGTTTATTAATGCCCTGTACAGTCCTATTGAAATCCAGACTTGTGTATTCTATGTTTATGTTGTATATTTTATATCGCTCTTATTACTTACTTAATGTCTTTGTAACAAACACCAGAACAAACTCCCTACATGTGTGAACATACTTGCCAATAAACATAATTCTGATTCTGTTGCAAATAGTTTTTTCCATAGATTGCCAAATGCTCTTTGTTATTAATTCAGGAAGGCTCCAAACTTTGACACCTATCATATCAAATGGTGAAAATAAATGTGTATTTCAGGGTGTCCTGTTTCTATCCTTGTTCATGAGAGTTCATCTGACTCCTCCCAGCGAAGGTAAAAGCTGGAGGTTAGAGGCAGTAACAGTTTTTGGCAATCAGCCACAACATTAAAACCACCGACGAGTAAAAAAATGTTGATCGTCTTGTGACAATACAATGTTCTGCCGACAATTTTTGGACCTGACATTTATGTGGATGTTACTTACACATGTACCATCCACCTAGGACCAAACCAGACCAGGCACCCCCACCCCATAGCAATGACAACCCTTGGTGGCAGCAGCCGTCCCCAGCAGAATGCAGCCTGACACACACACACACAAAAACAGTTTAGGACCAACTAAAAAAACATGAAAAACAGCACAAATTGCTCCAAATTCCCTAGACCTCAAACAATGTCTGTGGGATGATCCACAGAGGCCCCTCCCCTCAACCCACAAGACCCATTAACAACATCCTGTTACCAGACACCACGTCCATTCTCTGAAGAGTCACAACTGTTTTCAGGGAGCGAGGGAGACCTACAAAACACTAAGGAGCTGGTCATAATGTTACGCCCGGTCGACCTAAAACAAGTGGTGAAGGAACTGAGCCGTCACTGGGGCTTACAGAAAGCAAGAAGAGCGTCAGGCAGAAGTACAGAGCACAGAGGTGATGTAACTTTGAGGTGGACAAGTCGTGAAGGACGGGCGGAGGTGACGGAAGATCACGAGGGACCGTAGATGAAGACGAGCAAAAAGAGTGATTGCCGCAATACGTGCTTCCTCTGCTCCGCCGTCCGGCCCCCGCCTGGTGCTCGCATGACATAAAAATCATGGCTGAGCACATATTAAGGCCGGGCCCCATTAATTAGCTTTCAGCCTCTGTGCTTCAACTTGATGAAGGAGGCACTGATGGCATGCATGCACGGAGCAGCAGCGGGCTGACGATGATGAGAGGGAGAGAGAAAGAGTGTGCCGTGGAGAGGAAAGAGGAGAGAGAGAGCTGATGAGGGATGTTGAATTTGCAAGTGCAGGCAATTTTAAAAAAAGGCCAATTGTACCACTATACCGCTGTATTATAAAACTTCAAACGAATCCGGCTCCAGTGATAAGAAAGCGCAAGGCGCTGTGAGTGATGAGGAGGGTGAGGCAGATGAGTAAGGTCGAGGTGCGGGGATGGATGGGCGCACGGATGGGTGAAGGGTGAAAGAGGAAATTGAAGAGGCACCGTGGCTACGTCAGGGGAAATAAATGAGCGGAGGAAGGGAAGGAAAGGACGAAGATAAAGCTGCGAAGGAGGCGCATGAAGGACGAAGAGAGACAGGCTCATGATGATACTGGGAGAAACGGAGTGTGCGCCGTAAATGAGGGCTGACTTTGTTTACATCGCTATCTGTTTGTATGAAGCCAATCATATCTTGCAACCATCATAATGAGTAATGCCGCGGAGCAGAGCTGTTTTTCGTGTCACAATGTATAAGATAGAAGAACATTAATTTGATGTACTGTGTTTTGTGTGGAGTCCATCCAGCTGTCGCACGGAGAATCGGCGAATCGTGAAAATGACATATAACACTTCTTGAGGAGTATAAACAAGAAAATGCTTTCCTCTTGGCTAATATTTCCCTCTGTGTATTACCAAAATGGAGGTGACTTCCTTTTTTGTCATAACACAATAATCTTTATTACTTTTCAAAATTTCACATGAGAAAATATAGAACAAAAAGAAACGGGGTGACATTTTAGACTTTATTTGTAATTTAGATTTCCATCCAAATTAAATTTCGGGTGCAACGGCTCAGAGCACAGCAGGAATACTGAACAGAAACAGTACATACAGCAGGCAAAAAATATTTCACAGCAACAGCACAGAGGTAAAAGTGGAGCTGTCGTGTTTGGGTGTGTGTGGATGAGGTGGATGGAAATGTTATGAGTTCAGAAGTCTTATGGCATGTGGGAAGAAACTGTTTTTGAATCTGGCTGTTTTGGTCCGTAGGCTGTGGATACACCCTCCGGAGTCCAGCAGCGAGAACAGCGCATAGTGGGGGTGGGAGGGGTCTGTAGTGATGTTTCGAGCCCTTGTCAGACAGCATGTCTTTGCAATGTCCTGGATGGGAGGAAGCGAAGTCGGAAAGTTTCCTCCACTGTCCTCACCATCCTCCACTCAGAGGTGCTACAAGTCCCTGACTAGACAGAGATGCAGCTGGTCAGTACACTCTCTCTCTGTAGAAGGTGGTGAGAATGGGAGCAGGTAGGTGGACTCTCCTCATCTGGTGCAGAAAGTGCTACTGCTGGGCTCTTTACAAGGGTCATCATATGTGTGGACCAGCTCAAAGAGTCTCTTGGTGCCGCTGACGATCTCCACTGAGGACCGTGGCTGGGCTGGTTCTTTCTAAAGTCCACAATGATCTCTTTCGTTTAGGCAATGTTCAGGATCAAATTGTTGGTCTCACACCAGTCCACCTGATGTTTCACCTCCACCTTTTAGTCTTTTATAGCTTCAAATCTTAGTTTTTACTCAGTTGAGTTCTACTCCAAGGAAAAACCGGACTGGATTTTGGGAACATAATGTAGTTGACTAATAAATTGAGAACATAAGCCATCAGTGCATTCTCAGTTCTTGCATGCTTTACTTCCCTTTGTTCCTTCCTTGATCCTTCTGTATCAGTAAACAGAAGAAAAATATATTCCTGGCATAAGCTAGTTCACAGTGTTATTTTAACTGAAGCATTTATGTGACTATTGTGGGATCCCCAGATGTAAAACTCTTTAAAAAAGGGAAAAAAAAAGGATGGCGAATAATAAAGTTTGCAAGTGCGTGAGCAACACTCCAACACCGATTTCGTAATAAGGCCATTTGTCACTCTTTCCGTGAACATGAAAAAATATAGAATCTCTTTTTGAGAAAAAAGTAGGAGATGGCACCTGGTTTGCACAGCGCTGATAAATACTTGAAAGTGTCAGTTCTGAGCCTTAACAGACCTCACAGACCAGCTGGAAATGGCCTCCCCGGTCTCATTAAAAATTCACCTCTTGAACCCTCTATTGTCTGCGTGCAGCTGTATTTAAATGAATGGAGTAGTTTCAAAAAGAAGGTTAAAATTACATTATATTTAATATTGGTGAACTAATGAGGGAACAGTCTTACTCTAGAGAGATGCATTTTTTAACCAATAAATCCTAGTTTTAACTACCATTGCCTGATAATTAAAATTTGAATTATATTGTTACTTATGATTTAATCTTGCAATGTATGGTATATGCAAGTTTCTCCATTACTTTAGTAACGCTTGGTCTTGTTAGAACGTTCTGGACATCCAGGCCCCAAACTTGATGTGTAAATAGTCTCTTTGAATATTGAGTTCACTTTGAACTTGTGATTTAGGAGCAGCACTGTTCTTGAAACACAACTGACACATTTTACACTTTGCATAACATCATTACACTTTATATAACATCATACTAAGACACTTTGGATCCGCAATGAGTAACTTTGGGAGTGAGACACTTTAAAATGTCTACATATCTATAAATAAATGCTATATATTCCAGGTAAATAGGACTGTAGATTGGACTGTATATTTCTTTTGTAATTCTTACTTACTACCCCATTCTTTATTATTTTATTTTTATGTTATTTTGACCCTTATTCCTATGTCTATGTCTGGTCCACGTATGTTCTTTGTTATCCTGAGAATCTTGGACGAAACAATTTCCCTGTGGGGCTCAATAAAGTCATCTTGAATCTTAAATTGAACAGTTGTCACTACAGCAGGACATAAATCACACAAGAAACATAATTTGTTTTTTGATTTTACATTTATTGTATTTTCAAATGATATATTTCAGATTAGAAATGAAAGATTTTCAAATCATTTTCTCCGCATTTTGTACTAAAAACCACATCCACATGTTTTAAACAGGCAGCGATATATAATCCTTACCTGGAGTTGGGATGGGCATCGATTGGATTTTGTTGATATCAATGCCTCTCCATCCAACTCTTTATCAATTACCATATAAATTCCTCCTGTGAATTTTTGGTTTACAAAAAGTAGGTGTTTGTGGTTTCGTGCAAAGAGATAAGAGCTTGTGTTGGTAAACAAATGGGAAATTGGTCCCTGGATCTTCACTAGTGCTGCTCTGCTGAGACTTAGCGATAGCTGCACTTGTTGACCGGAGATTGTCAAACTCATGGCACTCTCTGTATTTAATGTTGCATGTCGTCAACAAATGCTTCAGCATGTTGGTGGTGTTGCCGCCCTTGCTTGAAATTACAGTGCTACATAAATTGCACTTTGTGCTGTTACAGTCCCTTCTGGTGAAGTGAAGTCACACTTTCAACTGTTTCAGTCTGTCCACCATCGTGTCTTCCTCATCGTCACGTGACCATCATGTGATGAGAATAACATGCTTCGACGTAAATATTCAGTACATTAAGAATCAAGAATGCTGTGAATATTTACGAGGAAGCATGTCATTCTCATCACGTGATGGTCACGTGACGATGAGGAAGACATGATGGTGGACAGACGAAAACCGTCGAAAGTGTGACTTCACTTCACCAGAAGGGGCTGTAACAGCACAAAGTACAATTCATGCAGTGCTGTAATTTCAAGCAAGGGCGGCAGCACCACCAACATGCTGAAGCATTTGATGAAGACGTGCAACATTAAATACAGAGAGTGCCATGAGTTTGACAATCGCCAGTCAACAAATGCAGCTATCACTAAGTCTCAGCAGAGCAGCACTACTGAGGATCCAGTGACCAATTTCCTATTTGTTTACTAACACAAGCTCTTATCTCTTTGCATGAAACCACAAACACCTACTTTTTGTAAACCAAAAATTCACAGGAGGCCAACCTGTGTATGTGTGGATGTGGCCCTTTGCATGTCTTTGAAATATGGGAGGAAACCGGAGTACCCGGGGAAAACCCATGCACACATGGGGAGAACATGCAAACTCCACACAGAAAAGACCAGGGCTACAACTCAAACCCCAGATCTTTTGCTGTGAGGCCACAATGCTAATCATTTGGCCACCATGCTGCCCGTCTGAAGATCTATGAGAGCCTTTTCTTATAGCAGAACACACAATAATCTCAGGGTTTCTGCCATAAAAAAAACCTTCATAGTCTTCTTCAATCCATCACCTGACTTATGCAACAGCAGAAGGTCCTCCTTATCCAGGATGAGAAGCGTTTGAAGTAGTTCTTCTTCTTCTTCTTCTTTTTCTGGCCTTTGCTGTCATCTAAAAAAAATCAGTGGACACTACTTCAGTCATCCACGGAATGAGAAGCAACAACAGCACAGAATATCTCAATAATTTTGTAATGACGAAAGACAAACTGTTCTTACCTAAGGGGATGGTAGGAAGCTCTGTCTCCAAGTGGATGCTGTTGGTGTGCACAGTGGGAGCAGGAGCAACACTGGGGTGTGGACTAAATACATGAATGTGGACTGAGTTAGTGTGATTGTTCTGTTATGCTCAGTCTCTCTACTGATGGAGGCACAATCGTAAGCATTAAAAACCTTTTCCTGAGTCATCCCTGAGCGTGTCTCAATGAGATCTGTTCAGGTCTGCAGGTCGACCAGGATAAACGGTGCATGCCTCTGTGGTTGAAGAAGACATTTGAACTGTACTAATGAACGCAATACAGGACATCCTGTTTTCTATAGGACATGTGATGTTGGTCATGATGAGTGACACAACTGAACACTACCTTCAACTGGTCTCCTCTTGTGCTTTGAAGCGTCGGGTGTGGACTTCACCATTGCTACAAAACCATGTGTTAGGTTTATGGCTGACAAACACAATGCAAATACAAATCAGCAATATTCATAGTGTAACTTACAAGAACCCTTTACTAGGTCAGTTCCTCTGAAGGTGTCTCCCAGTGAGAATCCTGTTCTTGGGTCTGAGGTCGACAGGATAACACGGGTGAGTGCCTCACTTGTGCTGTTGAATGAAGACATGTTGAATGACTTGTACTACATGCAACTGGCAATAACAAGGAGCATCCTGTGTTTTTCTTATAAGTGACATTTGATGTTGGTCATGATGAAGTGGGAACACAACTGAAACACTTACCTTTCTTCAACCATGGTCATCGTCTCAGTCTCCTTGGACACCCTCTGTTCCTGTCTGGTGGTGGCTTCATGCTCACTGCTACCAAAACAAATAGTGTTAGGTTCATGGCTGACAAACACAGCATGCAAATACACAAATCAGCCAAAATACGCATGAATGCGTGTAAATCATTAGAAGAAACCCTTTTACCTGAGGTCAGTGTCCTCCTGAAGCGTGTCTCCCAACAGGATCCTGTTCTTGGGGTCTGCAGGTCGAACCAGGATAACACCTGGTGGCAGTGTCTCACTTGTGCTGTTGAATGAAGACACATTGGATCGCATTACATGCAACTGACAATAAGAAGGAGCAACTTGTGTTTTTCTTATAAGTGGCATGTGATGAAGTGGGAACATAACTGAAACACTTACGTCTCCTCAACCTTTGTCATCGTCTTAGTCTCCTTGGACACTGTCTGGTCCTGGCTGGTGGTAGCCTCAGACTCATTGCTGCAAAAACTCAGTGTTAGGTTTATGGTTGACAAACACCAACAGCCAACATCTAAATGAATAATTTACCAATTGCCCTGCTTACTGTTATCTAGTAACGTGTCTCAAAAACAGATTAAAACACACAAACTTACCATGGACTAAGGTGGGGGCTGCTGTTGAGGTAGCTCTTGGTGATGAAAGGATGGTTGAGGATGCAACTAGGGGTGATCCTGTCCTTCTCATCCCACTGGAGCATTGCCTTCAGCAGCTCTATGCACTGGTTCCTTTCATCTGCCTCTGTCGCATTGTCCGTCTCCCGGCGCACCTGGTTTACAAAACATTTATGGAGATAATTAATGTATGTGACTTTTCAGTAGCTAACCTGAGCTTCCTTAACCACCTACCGCTTTCATTTCGTCCAGGGAGCGGAACTTATAAAACCTGTTGTCCACAAAATCGAAAGTACCACCCCATTCCATCCAATACTCCTCAGGTGTCTAAAAGAAGGTTATTTAAGACTTTGAGAAACTATATTTAACAATAACAACCCTTTATTTTATTTCACAATATTGTACCTTGAGCTGCCATTGACCACAATCTTCTCTTTTAAAATACATTAATAACTTCTTCCCAGCGTTGAGTAGGTGTTGTGGTGCTGGACCCAGGAGATCGGTGATGAATTTTATCTGTAGACAAAACACAATGTCAAGACAGTCATTAAGCTTTGTTCCGGTCACAAGGTCAAAATTAAATCTTCTAATTCAAAACAGGTTGTGTCCTTTCTACTTGAACTGGATGCTCCAGCTTTGGTAAATAACTTACTACGTCGTATTCCATCCTCCCTGGAAAGAGTGTGACACCAAACACCATGATTGCCATGACACAACCCAAAGACCAGATGTCAATGGCCTCTGTAAATGGCAGCCCAAGAATAATTTCTGGTGCTCTGAAGGTGGAGAAAAACAAACAACACATAAAACACAAAACGTGTCAAAGTGTCACTGTCACAAGTCAAATATTAAAGAGTACAAACGAAATAAGCACCAGTAATTCCTTTGTTTTAATCTCATCCATGTATCTTACCTATATGAAGGTGTCTGTAAACGCATTCCCTGCTTGGCCTGCCATGGGTACATAGACAAGCCAAAATCAATAAGTTTGACCCTCAAGGGCTGCCTGACACGATCCACCAGCATGATGTTGTCTGGCTTCACATCAGTATGCGTTATGCCAAGGGTCTTTAGGGCGTCAAAAGCTGTGGCCAACTGCAAGTCAACAAGATTCTATTAGTATTGATGATAAGCTGTGTTCCTAGAAACATTTTTAGAGAAACTACCAGAAGTAGTTTCGCTAAGTAGAAAAATGTTACCAAGTAGCTTAATTGCTACTGCTAAAAGCTGTATATTTTGCTTTGTAGCGGATGTAATACCTGTTGAATCATGGTGCGGATGTCCTCCAGTTGCATCGGCTGTCCTAAATCTATCAAGTAGTCAAGCAGGCTGATGTCCAACAACTCAAGATCAGGACGTTGTGAATTTTTCCGAGATTGAATCCTCAACTTCACAATGTTGCATTCGTCTAGGTTGTTTTCATGAGGTTTCATGATGGAAGCCTATGGAGACATACAGCAAATACCACACATAATTTTGTGAGCTAGCATTAGCTTCATGTTAAAAGTCCAGACTCCTGACTGTCAACAGTCCTTTAAATCCAAAGTGTCTCACCTCCCACTTCGCAGTCTCTTATTAGTGAAACCTTAGGCCACATTCTGGTGAGTTTCCTGATTTACACACTTGATCACTGTCCCAAAGCCGCCTTGTCCCAGGAATTCCAAAAAGGTGTAGTTTTCTGGGGCTGCTGTCTTTGTCGTAGTTCCCAAAGAATGGTAAATGAATCTGAGGAGGACATCTTTCTTTTTGTAGACTGCTGAAAGTGACAAAGAAAACAGATGAGTTTAGTCCATTTGAACTGTCCATCATATATGGACAACTCCAGCTAAAGATACATACAAACTTGTCATTAATACAGTAATAGTACAAATAATAAAGCTGGATTAGGTTGAAGCCTAACTCTGAATCAGTTACATCTGAAATATTGGCATTGTCTCATCTTCTAATCCTCTGTCTAACTCAAACAGCTTGGAGATAAAAACTAAAACACCAAAAGTTCTTTGAAACAGCTACAATCACTTGTGTTGTGCTCTCATGGTGCATATAGCTTTGTGTTACAGGAGTACAGGTAGTTTTTTTTCTTATCTAGCCCGTATCAAACAGAGGCACACTGACAACCGGCCACACAGTTTCAGTTTGATTTCCCTTTTCTGTAAAAAGTTTAATCTATACTTAGGTACAAAAAAACTGAGTAATGCATTTAGTGACTATGTGTTTCATTACATATCTCTCAATACGTGGTCCCTGTTTACCTGCATACCTTATTTTATAGTCTACTTGAAGCTCCAAAATGTACTTACTTACCTACTTACTTACTTACTTCTCAAAATGGAAAAGTTGGTCTTTTAGATTTCGTTTGTAGTTGGATGTCCTTTGTATGGATATCTCTGTGTTGCTCTTCTGTCTTCTCTGTATTGGTCCTCTGTCTCCTTCAAATGTCGCGCTTCTGTCTTCTCTAAATGTTGCTCTTCTGTCTTCTCTGTGTTGCTCTTCTGTCTCCTTCAAATGTAGCTCTTCTATCTTCTCTAAATGTAGCTCTTGTGTTTGTCCAGCAGAATCTTCCTCTTATTAGTCTGAAGGGTTCTGGAACACACCTGTGATGACATAGTTCTCAAGTTCTTTTATGGAATGTACGGAATGAATGCCCATTTCCTGGTCTAGACATAATACATTATAAAGATATGGCAACAATACTTGAGTGTTTATTTAATGCCATTCTGATCATCCATTAAAGTTGATTAGTGTTGATGTTCCAACACTGATAAATATACCGTTGGCTCCTGGGACCAAGGCCACTGAATTCTGCTATAAAGCATCTCTGCTGGAGACTGAACCAGTCGTATAAAATAGCGGAAGCATATGTTTTAATAAATATCCAGTATACATATCTACTGTCTGAAAGCATAGTTACTTTCAGAAACTATATGGACCCCTTCTTTTGAAATTTGAAAGTATAAAGTTGAGATTTTCCCCATCGGCTTACACCTCATAACTCATACTGACAAAGCAAAACCTAAACTGCTACGTTTAAATGCATTCTTATAAACGTAGTAAATATCAAAAAGTTAAATCTCTCAGTTTTCAGACCCTTTACCCAAAACCCTAGACATTCTTGGGTAAGAGTTTTATCCTATTCTTTCTGTCAAGCCAATCAATTAGTTGGATAACTGTGTCAATTACCATCTTCAATATTCTTGTAAGTTAGTTTTTGCTGTGCAACTGAGAAAGTAAAACCTTTACTAAAGTCACTCTACACTGGGTATACTTGAGTTCACTGTCATACTGATATGGTTGTACCACTCTAATTCATTCATCCTTCAATTCATATCAATCTCCCTGTCTCTGCTGCTGAGAAGCATGATGCTGCAGCCTGCACTCAGTGGTCTGAAATGTGCGTAACGTCTAAACCTTATGGTCTGGATTTTCTATATAAAGGAAAAGGCACTCAAACCTCCCAACACCTCAGAAACCTACCAACAAATCCAATCAGTGTTCTCTATAAAAGCTCCAAATCACAGGTTTGTCTCAGAGGATTTTTACTGATGTCAGTTCCAGTCAGTGAGTAAATATCTTGCTGCTTTTGCAGTTTATTTTGAGAATATTCTAGGGAAATGATGTGGTAGTCGATTTATAGAAAGCAGAAAGTGGTGATCACAAACATCCAAGCTGTGCTGGCCCAGTTGTTCAGGACTTCAAACAACCACAGTTTGGATTGGTAGACCAATTTAAATGATCCATCATCAATGAGTTGGTTCTGGAGTAGACAATGACGTACTAAGGTGTATGAAAGTTTCATGTGTCATAATGTGTACATGTAATAAGTATATATCTTCATAAAAACAGCATTTGGACAGTCTGAAAAAGCGGGATAATCTTAATCTGAAATTTCAAAGTTGTTTACAGCAGAGTCAATCAGTATTTCCGACAGGAGTTTGGCTCAGCTTCATCAGATCTCCTGCTGCGTGCCGGTCTGCGACAGGAGGCTGTCATCCCAGTAATCAGCTTATCACCTGAAAGAGCGAGGGGTCCTGATTTAGATTAAGGGGGGAAGGGGGACATGGATGGGGAGAGAAAGCATGGCTTGGTTACAACAAGCTTACGGTCCATGACTAAATTGATTCATTTATTAGGGGCACTTTCTATATTTTATATGAATGACACTGACACCAAATGTATGACATGCTGCTGCATGCCACTACAGGAAGTAAAACTCTCAGAGAACCATGTCCTGTCCAACTAGATATGAACTTGACTGGATTTTTGTTTTATCAGTTTGTCTCTATGTCTCTCTTCCTTTTTTTTTTTTTTTTGGCTTGTAGATATTGCTTTCTCTTTGCTTGCTCTTTACACTCTCCATATTCCTGTCTGACTACTATTGTACCCTGACATTTTTCTTCTCTTCGGGCTTCTGTTTTTTCATTCCCTCAATTAATGTTATATAGAATTAATTTGTCACCAGGAGCTGTATCTTCTGCAGGCCCTATCCAACCACATCCATGTACCTGCTTCTATCATCCAGGCTTTGCAGGAACACTTTAAACTTTTTAAAGCACAACTGGAACATCCAGCCCCATGTGTCACAGTGGAGATGACCGCACCCAAGGACGGCCCAAACTTTTAATTGATGGAGAGCGTTTAAAAGCAATGCTTGATGCCCTGCTTCCCGTGCCTTGCACAGCTACACTAATGGGTGTGTCAAGAAGGGGTTGCTGGAGCCTATTCCAGCTGTCATCAAGCAAGAGGCGGGAGGGGAAATCTCCTCTTCTCCTCAGATGGAGAGCAGCTCGCAATCTCATGGTCTTGCCAGTGTGCTGCCATGATCGTTGCCAAAAAAGTGTGCCATATGGCTACACAAGCTGTATATAAACACAGTAGCACATGCATTCCCCAATCGGTGCAATTTTCCAAACATGACGGAGGACTAATTCATCTATGTGCTTCCTTTAATGATCGCATAACAACACATATGATTTGTTTAATTGAAAAAAAATAATAATAATGTCCAAAACTGACCAAAACTTTGCTCTGTTTTTTGGCCGAAGCTTCTGCAATGACACAGTCTGACAGGCCGTCGAGTGACAAAATCAGAATGTAACAGGCAGACACATCATCATCAGGGCGAAAGACCCAGGTCGACACGGCATTTCTGTTCACAATGAAGCCGAGTTGTTCAAATCCCAGGTTGACCCTTTTTACATTGAGCGAAAAAAATTGGAGCTTAAGATGCATTTTAAGAAGTACTTTTGTCTGGTTTCTTGACATTAGATCACTGCAAACACATTTAAATAACCCAGGCTGAAAGACCCCTAGTTCTCCACAGAGTATTGATAAATCACCAAGGGTGTCACTAAAAGTCAAGTCAAAATTTGAGAGATGGGCAAATACTATCTATGTGCATATAGCCTATATTATAGCCCTGGTTTGTAAAAGGGTTACCACCGGGGGCAGCTGCATTCTATTAAGGCAATGACACGGTTTGATGCTGTCCTGTACATGGCCTCATACTCCACTGGAAGTATTTCAAAAGAGTTTTTTTTTCTGCCCATTTTTGTGGACTTGTGGTCACTTTTTCTTTATTTGTTGCTTCTACAAAGTTTAAGGGGGCAACATAGTTAAACGTTTGTTGTTTCCTATTTTGTGGTTTGTTCTATCCTGCAATGTTAACACAGTCAAAGATTTGTGGCAATGTTTCAGATAACAAAAAAATACATTCCATTCTCATAAATACAATGGTAGCACTGTTGATTAGCCCGTACTGCACATGTTTTAAATAGCCAGATATTGTTAGAGCTTAATTTTGTTCCCTATCCAACCCTGTGAACAGCAGGCACCGATCTGCTAGATAAAGTAGGTGCAAATACACTTTTGAAGTCAGCTTTGCTGCTCAAGGAGGTTTTTTAATCCTACTTTGAACAGATTCAGATATCGCCTCGTTGACATGCAGGCCAGATTCCATTATCGGCCAAATCAAGGCAAAGCGGAGTTGGGAGACAGAGCCATGATTGATGACACCAGGAAACAACAGCCAGAATAGGAACATGCTATTGGTTATTCATGATTTGCTGCTTGATCGTGAAGTCATTTAGAATCTTCTGTCTGAATTCACATGTGTGAGTGTGTATCTGTAGAGTGCGAGTGCTCATTATGCACTACTACAGGCCCAACTCCATATTTTGCTGATGTAGACAAAAGGAGGGAAAGATTAGGAAAGAACGTGAGCTGAAATGATAAGCCATGGCCAGAGTTTATATATTAAAACTCCTGACCTGCATGTGCTGATTTATGGAAGACTGTGAAGTAAGAGATGGAGGAAATGATGGCTTTGTGTGCAAGGTGTCGAAAAAAGAAATGAAGAGGAAGGAGAAAAAAGACAGAAAATGGGAGAAGAATGGAATCTGTAACTGTGACATGATATCAAATACTGAAATGTAAATGCATTATTCCTAATTTAGCTATATATATTTAAAGCCTTGATGTAAAATAAATTAAATAATTTCTGACAACAGTAATGAATGTACCATAAGAAGACTCTATTTTAAGGTTTTACATTTTTAATACTCTCATTTCAGGATGTCTTGCATAGTACAAGCTTTATTTGCTTCTATTAACTTGCAACACTTCCAGATCATTTTTCCCATATCATCATTATGGATGCCAGAAGTCAGTCAAAAGTCACAGAGAAGATGCTAAGGCAAGAAAGAGTCTCTGAGGATAACGTCAGTTTATGTCTTTACATCTGACGTATCATAGCTCATGTAGATGGTGCATAAAAAAGCCCTTTATTCCCTTTGCATTATGTCATTCCGCTGCTATGTAGCTGACACTTTGAAAATCTCCCCAACTAATGGGAATACTCATACAGTATGTATGTTTTACAGAGAGACAAGAGATACAGGCAAATAGTTAGGAAAGCTCTTAGAGATTCGTGAATCTTTATTCTGCAATACCAGGTTTACGGGAGGTTTATGAATCTATGAGTCAGCATGCACAAAGGATTGAAGAAGAAGGAGTTATTTTTATTTGTGATGAGAAGTCTCTGAGGGAAATCCAACCCTAGCCTCGCTCCAGTTTTTTAATGGTCCAAATCCACACAGGAGCTGCTCACTCAGGGTCGTGCACACTGGAGAGTACTGACCTCCAAACGGAGGCATTTGATGGCGTTTGCATCTGTTCCCGCAAGTGCACAAGCCGGATTTTGTGTCCATACGGCACAGTGCATGTGTGCTCAATGCCTCATGAAGGTGTGAGGGAACAGATGTGACTTTAGGTGTATCAGCATTTTCAATACAGCCTAAATCGAACGAGGTTTCAGCTCAGCTTGCTCTATTTTAGATGATGTGCTATTCGAGTGACATCTCCTGACAAGATAATGGTGCTGTGTTTTATTGCCAACTATGGGCCAGGTCGCCCATGCTGTCGTCACCATGGTAATTAATTCTCTCAATGGAAATTAGTGTGGCAAAGAGAGATAACAAGATGACAACTGCGTGCACTTGTGCAGGCACACATGACACACAGCACACCAAGTAGTTGAAAGATGAGCGAGTGACAAAAAATAAGAAGACACACATACATTAATAGTCCTGCAATGGATGCACACTTAATTACAAATGTCACATGGGTAATCCAATGATGTATATTGAGTAGCTTAAGCTGCAGAGAAATAAAATTGGTTTGTCCATGAAAGTTGTATCTGCTATCAATTAATCAATTAATCATGTAATTTGATATTTAATTATATGTGATTTAGATTTGGCAGTCAATTAAAAACAAAATCTGAATTAAGCACTGACCAGATCTGTTATGCCCTTTTTACCCTCAAGTTGCCTCAAGAGACTGACCTCACTGTGCATTAGCAACTGGCTCAGTACAAGTGTCCCACTAATGGCTTTCCTGCAAGGCTGTAGAGATTACAGGTCCGCTGCCTTTATGGGAGCTAGTCAAAAAAAATAACCCTGACAGCCGCTAACGGTCCTAGATGCTGTGTGTATGTGATCGTGATGTGTGTGTGTGTGTGTGTGTGTGTGAGCCTTTACTACATCTCTGCAGAAACAGAGGAAAAGGGTGGGAGCAGAGAGAAAGAACAAGAGAGACAACCAGTGGCTAATAGCTTTCCCACAGGGCCATCACTTACTGCGACTCAAACTGAAAAGTGGGGAGCCACGGGGGAGCAGCCATTAGGAAACCTCAGACTTTGTCTGCAAACTAGACTAAAGGCAGTTCAGCCTCTTCCCAGATAAGGGGAATAAAACAGCCCAGTGATGATCATTTGACAAGAGAAGGTTAAATGATCTGCGCTGTAATTCTGAGAGCCTCTACAAGCGCGGTCTAGTGCTGCTAATGCAGTGAATTGCTGTGACTCAGTGACAGTCTACAAAGTTGTAATAAATGATGTACAATCGACGTACCAAAGGTGGGTAGAACAGTTCATGAATATTAATCATCGCTGTGTTGTGTGATTAATTCTTGATTATCACCATGTATGCCCAGAACAGGTTTGTGTTATTATCTGTGCCAGAAGAGAACAAGTGATGTGCACTAATAGCCTCATATCAACGTAGTGAATGAATAGTGGGGAACCACAGCAGTCTTAAACATTTTTGTGTGGATGATATAGTCATGTGCAGTACACAGCTGGCTCTCCTCCATGTCACGATTACACTCAAACTTTTACTGATTTGTAGCAAGACAAAACTTCTTTCATTCTAATAATTCACACCTTCCGGACCTCAGTACCCACAATGAAATCAAATATGCTGTCTCTTATAAATATCTGGGGATTTGATTAGACTTTGGTCTTAAGCGGAATCCCTACTAAAAGCAAGATTTCAGTGGTCCACATGGACTCTTGCGTCGCAGAGGCAGCTGTCAGTCAGCAGCTGGGGAGCTCGGAGATGACTGATGTGTATAAAAATAGTCATTGCACCGGCTCAGCAGGAAGAAATCTGATTCATTTATAGATATAAATATAGATAATGACAGAAACCAGAATTCTCATAGAGGTACTAATGACGCACAAGCAAGCTTTGCCACAATAAACTTCAGGTTCATCCAGCAGCAGAATATTTATATGTAAACAAGCTGTTTTTAAATTATCATGTGCACCCAGTGATCCAGTGTCCAATACCCAAAATTGTTCAGCAAACTAATGAATGTCCCAAAATAAGGGGAAAAGAGAAAATCATTTGAGCACAAAATGCAGTCATTTGCAAAAACATGCTGCATTCCTCTTGATAACAAAGAACTGAATGGCCAGTTAAAGGAAATGGACGACTGCTTTCTCAGCTTTGTGGAGGAACATAACCTTTGCCCGAGCCAAACGATCCTCTACTGTGTTAAACCTGATGCTTTGGGAAAGAGCTTGTCAAGACTTATCTACAGTGCATACATTTTTGTTTTAAAACGGATAGGTAACTTATAATTGATATAACGCCACATTCTTTTTCTTTATTGACAAGACAAGCAGTATGTATACACCCTACAACATTAAACATTAAAACCATTGTCACGAGAAATAAATATCATTGACCATCTTGTGACAATACAATGTTCTGATGGGAAACTTTTTCACCTGGCATTTTTGTGGATCTTACTTCCACATGTACCACCCACCTAGACCAGACCAGGGCCCCCCTCCCCATAGCAATGACACTCCTTGATAGCAGCAGCCATCCCCAGCAGGATGTAGGCTGACACTTTAGGAACAACTCAAACCATCGTGTTGACTTGGCCTCCAAATTCATTAGATCCCAAACTGATCTAGTATCTGTGGGATGCACTGGAACAAGCCTGATCTACACACAGAGGCCCTTCCTGTCAACCCATAGGACCCAAAGTGCATAATTTCGAATATAATATATTTATAGTTATAATTTATTTATTTATACTACGTTGCAGGCCTATGCAGGACGTTACACATGGAACCACTGGCGTGAGACATTTATACAAAGGCGACTGAAACGAAATTTTGGCCAAATTCCACCAAAACTTCGCCAAACACAAGTCATGCAAATGTCTAACATCAGACCTCCTCAGTTACGATTATTTATTGTTCCAAAACAATCCATTTGAAAATCATGGAGACTGAAAAACAGGCGGAAATACTAAAGTGGCAATACGCAACAACCAAGTGGACCAACCACAGCATGAAAGCTACACAAATTTAGGGACGTGGTCATAATGTAATGCCTGGTCGGTGTATGTGGACTTGCGTTGATGGTTTCAAACTCTAAGTCAGTGCATGGTTAGTTTTTCAAAAGCACATTAAGGCCCATCAAAAATTCATGAGGCCCAACATAACAACACATTGGGAGATGAATATATGGATACCGTGCATGAAAAACTAGAACAATTATATGAAAATTCCATCAATAATACAGTAAGGTGAAAAAGCTTTTGAATACATAAATATAATTGGTAGTTGATATGAAAAACGAACAATCATCTAAACCTGCCAAAGATCGATCTGGTTTCCAACCAGAGCTGCGTACAGATCAGAATCTGTGATCATCAATTCCAGTGAAAGTCAGGGCACACGTGAACACACACAAAGTAGTGTGTGGTAGTAGTTGTCCAGCAGGCACTTCCAACAGGAAGACAGTACCAGCATTATCTATCCACTATTCTAGCGTTAAAGCATTGAAAGTACGGTCCAGTGCAGTTCATCTGATTCACTCTCCATCCTCTGATCAATTCATTAATTCTCTCTACCAGTCACTCTTCCAGCTCATTAGTTCATATGTTCATTCAACCAAGTCTTCAGTGATGTGATTTTCTGAGGCTCCACACACACACAGACTTTGTTACTGTCCAACATCTTGTATCTATGATTTAGCTGCTAGCTAGACATAGAAATATATTTATTTTTTTGCGTGTGTGATCGCTCTTGCATCAAATGAAATACTGACAGGAGTACCACCAAACACACTTGATCTCTGTTATACCAAACTCTCCATTAAAACAAATATAAAGTGTACTTTCTTTTCTCTGCAAACACACAGGAGAGGTGCTACCCATGATCTCATTTCCTAATTGTGTGTACCAGCAGGTGTGAGCTGTCTGTCACGTCACACTAATGAGGGGAGGGGAGGGCTATGCGTGTGTTTGCAGATGTGTGTGGGCATGGCAGAGCAGTTACAGTGTTGGAATGCGTGTTTTTCAGTGACACGTCTGTTGGATGAGAGCTTTTTTTTCAAGCTGTCTTCTCTTCCTGTGTTATTAAATAAAAAGTCCACATTGAGTAAAAAAAAGAGAGTCAGGCTTACAGGTGAAGTCTCCATGGCTACGTAACTCAACAGTTCTTCAGCCTGTCCAAGTCTCTGCTCTTGGTGCCATCCTCTTTGGTTTGGTTCATACCCATTAAGCCCCTCTGTAACTGGAGTGCATCTAAAAACAGATATAAAAACATTAGTGGACTGACTATGTGTGGAAAAATGAAATTAAACAGCAACAATTTGCATGTTGTTAGTCTACATAGTGTCATAGTGTTGTCCTATCACCCATCTTTGGTAAGAGAGGACGTGGGTTGTTTTCCGCAAATCGATTTCTACATTCCATGTGTCATCCTTGCTATCAGCTGGTCCCAGGACTTTCTCAGCCTTCAGGGTAAAGTCCATGGCCACACAAATGTTGTGGAAGATGCAGCAGGCAGAAAACAGATCTCCTGGGCCCTCAAGAAGATGGTGTGTCAGTCTCCAAAGGTGTACTCAGTAATGCTCCTTGATCCAGCATAGTGGCACTTGGGCTTTAACTTGGCCTGTGATCTAAATTCACCAAAAAAAATAATAAATGTATGGTATATTTCGAACTAACCAAATAAACTGTGTGTGTGAGAGAAAGAGAATGTTTTTATTCTGACTACAGGCTGGCAGAACAGTGTAGCTGCAGGATGCTGCAGGCATAGCTACCTCCCATCCCCTGATAGAAAGAACCCAGCTGGTGGATATGGGGCTTGTTGGTGCATGGGTGATCTGCTTGGATGGACGAGCATATCACAGGGAATTGCCAATGTACAAATCCAAAAAATTACCCTTGGCATCAAATATGCCCTGTAGTGTCACTGAGGAGAAATGTTTTCTGTTTATCTACCATTTTTGTCTTTTGTGGCTTTGCAGGACAAAGAATCCTGATGTTGCACCCATCAATGGTCCTGGCAGCACAGCAGGATGCCTCATAGCACGCAAAATGGACAAAGCTAACCCCCAACCTCTCTTTCAATAAATAATGAAGGACATTTGAAATTTATATTTGTTTCATGCCTTTTTAGACAATGGGTACAACTCCCTCTCATCTTACCTTACCTGTGTTTCCCCTGTAACATAAATGACTGATGACACTAACCAGACTGTACCGACGCTCAGCCTGTGAGGAAACACAGACAACAACAGTTAGCTTCAGACACAAGTAACACACTGGGAATAAAGAAAATAAATCACACAAGGTACACAGATGACCAGACTAAAAGATTAAAAGAGGAAGACACTAGATTATATACATACAGTTACAAGACACAGGTGACTGAAATACTACTGGCAGAAAAGACAATCATAATCGTGTATTCATAAGAATGTGGCTGTATCTCATTGATTCATGGTGTAACTCATGTCCTGGTTTCTCTTCATGGGGCAGATGTAGCTTGTGTGGCAGGGGTGTATCATGTCTCCAGTTCTTTTCCTGATGGCCACTGAATGGGCGACAACAGCTTATAAACCCAGTGGCATCCAGTGGACTTTGTTCCCCCAACTCAAAGACCTAAACTTTACAGGTGATCTTGCCGTTCCCACTTCCAAATATAACCTCCTGCAGGAGAAAACTGACAAACTCAACCAGTGTGCAAAGCAAACGGGATTGAACATCAACACAATACAACACATTGAAGAGTTTACCTACCTACTACTACTACTACTACCACTACTACTACTCGGGAAGACTTGTCACCAAAGGACATTAGAGTAAGATTAGGTGTTTCTACAAACCCCCATCCTATCTCGAAGTCAAAACAGTACTGCCTCAGAACAAAGGTCTGGCTGTATAACTGCAATGTGAAATCAGCGCTGTTGTATGGTTCAGGATGCTAGAGAGTGACTGCAACCGATATGCAAAAGATTGATCCCTTCCACAATAGATGCCTCTGGAAAAAAAAAGAAGTATATATTTGTGAGGCTGTGTGCTGTACTTCATGATCCCAGTCTGGATTCAAACTCCACACCTCCTCCTGGGAGCTGACATCCATGATGAACTCTCTGAGTGTCAACAGACTCTGGAGGCTGGAGTTCATGTAACAGATCTGGCCTGGGTTGGGAAACCTGACACACAAAACAAGTCACATGACACGTCAACATGATTGTTTTCAATGATAAACCGCAGAAATGGAGACTAATCGGTAGTATTTATAAATAGACTAGTTTATTTTCTATAAATCATTCCAGCCGCTTGTTTGTCGTTTCCGTGACAGTATGTGTGTGTAGATTTACTCACTCAAACCAGGAGTCCTGTTGAACCACAACACTGTGGGTAGGAGGCCTGTGCAGCATCTCTGTAGCTGGGTGGACTCTCCTCCGTACTAGAAACACAGTCAATAATCAGGATCTGTGGAAGCTGTGTGGAAGTGTGTGGACATTAATCTGTTCACACAGACTCTGTGTTGTAAACTTACTCGTTGGTGGACTCTTCATCAGCTTGTCTCTGGCTCACAGCTCTGGCTTTTATTAATTATTTGGACAACTTCATTAATAAAATTGTTCCCAGAAGAAGTGATGTAACTCATGTTTGAGATAAACACTTTTCCCCACTTCATGTTTTTATGCTACGCTAACCACACCTGCTCACTAGGTTTGTAGTTGCACTACGAAATGCACCTATGGTATTTGTCAGACTCTCGAAAAAGAGCGTTTTTAACCCATTTAAGATTAACGTAATAACACAATGTCGTTCGCAATTAGCTGCTATCAACTGTTAGCTAACAGAGCAGTATTCACTGTAATTAGATGACGACCTAACAGTCACCCTTCCTTAACTTTCTCTTCTACCTAGCTGCTAGCTAACTATGCTAGCAATGTCACTAGCAATGAACTGTCGTTCACCTGCTGCACAAAAATAATACTCGAATGTACTCTATAGATCAGCTCCTGTTTATCAGACACATAGTTCTTAATAAATAAATTAATCTTGACCAAATGTGCACAGCCGCATTCTCTATCAAATTTGATCGAACAATTTACGTTAGCACAACCAACATGGGTTTAATAGCTAGCATAGTTACATACATATAAATGTAGGAAAAGCACTCAAAATGTACTGTTTTGTTATTAATTTAACTGTGATATATATATGTATTCTTGGTTTCTTTCATTACACATTATAACGATAATTTTATTTGTACGGACCTGTTTTACTTTAGTGAACTTTTGCCCTAATGAATTTTTCGTTGCAGGAATTTCCCTTGAAACTACTTATATTGTCACGCATTTACAGTATTGTAAGTGATTTTCACTAAGTAAAGTTAAATATTAACAGAATAGTTTTTCCTCAGCCCAGCGGCTTGGGAATTAGCACTGGTGCCTCCCAGAGAGAAGGTCCGGGTTCGAGTCCAACTAGGACCTTTCTCCCTTTGTCTGCGTGCGTGGGTTTTCTCCATATACGGTCAATGGTTTTCTCCGGGTACTCCGGTTTCCACCCACCTCCAGAGACGAGCTCGTTAGGTTAATAAGCGGTAGTTGAAGATGAGATGAGTTTTTCCTCAGGCTTTATGTCTCAAGATGACAGACTTGTATTGACTGACACCTCGTGGTGGAAACGAAAACCGACACCAACTACCTGACAACTGCTAGATGCGAATCAGCGAGATTTGTCCCTTACGACTTCCCGTTGAACAGCGTCAACATGTCAGTTCCCTTGATAATTGAAGTCACCTTTCTTATTTCAACAACACAACTACAATGAACAGACTAAAACGTTTTACTGCGTGTCTACCCAGGGTCTGTCTACACAGATGTCGACTCTCCTCTATGTTGCAAAGAGACAGTGGAGCTCCGGGTCAGCATCTCCTCTTCCTCTGCACAGGAGGCTCCTTCTCTTCCTCAGTCAGCTTTTCTATGATGTGGAAATGTTCCTGAGCTGGAGGTTTCAGCTCAAGAGGAATCATCTTCAGAAGAAGAATGTGTACGTTTTGAAACTAGACATGCATCCACACTGCTGATGTACTTGTTGCTGTGTAGACTGAAGAAGAAAGAAATCAAGGAAGTTAAACCTTTGATTGCATTTCCTTGTTATCTAATAGAGAGCCCATGCTGCACGGTGTCCATACACCTGTCCGTATGTGCCAGAAAAATAAACAGAATAAAATAACAAAATTAAAAGAAAGCTATTCTTCCTACCAAGTAAAACAATTAAGTCAAAGAATGACGCATGGCTGAACTTGCGATATGTAAGAAAATCTGAGCTGAATAATATAATTTGGTTTACTGTTGCCAAAAGGAATACAACCTGGACAGGATGAAAGGTGTCTTTTGCTTGGGATTATTGAGCTGTTATTATATTTCAGCCATTTGGGATTTTAACCTCCTCCTTCGGCCTCGTAGAAAAAATCTTTTCTGATGACATTCCCAAATGACAAGTGCAGTACTTTTGTCAGACCGGGTCAGTAGATATTTGTCTGTGTCTGTGTAATTATTGTATTAGATAGATGTATTTGTATTGTAGTGTTTGTTGTGGTTATATAAGTCCTGCTTACCTTTGAGTACATAACAGTGTCGCTCTCTAAGATTACAAACATGACTGCTGTGCCACCTCTCTTTTGTATTTGTCCTTCTCATCACTCAGATATCGTCTGCTTTGGAGAGAATCTGCCTGTTTCGATTTTCCGCTTCAGTGAAGATGGTGAGCACATGGTGGAGGTTTGGGAGTAGTTAGACGGGGTTCAACCAGTCCGTCAATATCGTCATGGGGATATCTCTGCAGGTCCAGCCATCTGCAAGTCTTGTCAGCAGGTAGTACACATCAAGTTTCATATTTTTGTCAGCACACAGCCACTGCTCCACAAATAATCTGGTAGCATCATTTAATTTATCCTTTGGCACTTTCTCTCCTTTAGACTGATATAAAAAAATAACTAATTTTATTTCAGCCTTGGAAAACTATTATTGTATTGAAATACAATACAATAAAATACAAAATGTTATATAACCTATTTTTTTCTGCCATCAGTGTCCAGGAAGCAGCAGTTGGATTAGACCTTGCTGAATGCATTTGGGATGCACAGCCGCCGTCTGTGATGGAAAATTAAGGTTTTAGGGTATTTGTCAACCTCCTGGATCCCAAGTTTACAATCCCAAACAAATGTTAGAGGAAGAATATCAGGTCACCAAAGACCCGGCTGTGGCACAAGTCTCAAAGTTCTCCAGAGTTAGGCTAACATTAGGTATATGGACCCCAATTAATATGGATGCCCACTTGGCAGTGACGTGCCACTTCATTACAGAAGAGAGGTCCGGCTAGCAGCTATTCTCCATGTGTTAAAAAAATCACATACAGCAACACATATAGCAGAGGACAAAGAGACACTGATGACAGAGTGGGGAATCAGTGGCAAAGTGAGGAGTCTGGTGAAGATGCAGCACCAAATATGGGAGCATGTGTCAATCTCACATCAGCTGCTTTGTTCACATGTTGAATGTGGTGGTGACGAAGTCACTGTCACAAACGTCGTACCCTGATGATGACATTCCCACCAGGGCACGGAGAATTGTGCCACATTTTAAATCAAGCGGCACAGCAAAAAGGAAGGTGTCATAAAATACAGCGACAGATGGGGAGCCACTCGGTGCAGCTTTCAACAGTCTGAACACCACCCTCCTCCCATTCTCTGCTGAGGATGTCACAATAAACCAGTGTCTATTCGTCCTATCTCCATTCCACCAGGCCACTGTGGAGATGTCTGCAGAAAAGAGGGTCTCTGGATCAAAAGTTATGTCTGTTGCAAAGATGTTGAAGCAAATGGCATCCAGACAGTGTGCTTCAGTAACGCATGCAATTGCCAGTACGTTACTCAACAATATCCATACCAACCTCCAACACAAATTTATACTCCTGGAGAAAGTAACAGCTGTAACCATTGCTACATTATTGGACCCACAATTTAAAGAGCTATACTGAATAAAATATCAGCCTCAGGAAATCACCTCAGGATCAGAACAGTGAGAATTTTTTAGTTAAGCAGGCCATAGTGACCAACACTGATTTCACATTTTCATGATTTTGTAGCAGTTTAAACATATTAAAGTTTACTATTGCACCACCAGAGGGTGTCAAAGCCTTAGCCACCATGAGGATTTTGATAGATGTGTATTATCGCTTAATATAGTGTACTATACTATTGAAACATACTTCAATACTTTTTGTTGTACTAAACCTAACCACTGACCCTGGACCCCAATTTATTGTTCATTTCATACTTACCTGGATAATAACATATTTACTGTACTTATCTTTTTTTGTTTGTTTGTTCTGTTTTTTGTCTGCATTTGTCTACATAGTTAAACACCATAGGGTGTCAACATTATATGAGATTGATGCAGTTATATTCTTGCAGCTGATTTTGTTACTTGGCAAATAGGAAGTTACTGTACTTATCTGAACCAAAATCAATGTCAATATTCGTGTGTGTGTATATACTATATTTATGTGATTGACACCAATGTGGGTGCAAGATGTAACAGAGGTAGGCGCTCGAGCCTTCTGGGTTCCAGAGTCATATAGTAGAGAGAATCTGGCCAATTGAACTCATGGGCTGAAGATTCTCCAGTGTAACCCTATAGGCCTGATGTGCTATGTTGAAATGAATTGCTTATTTTCACCATTAACAAGCCTATAAATGTTATAGCCAACATCCCTCAATATGTAAAAAGCCCTACTTACTTTAAATATCTTAAATGAGCCCGTAAAATGCTTTGTCACCTCATCAGTCATAGGAGCTGTGTGACCTTCTCCTTGGTCTCTGTGTTCATCCATCGCCGTGAAAAGTTTGACATTACTCATAAAAATTATAAATATTAAGAAATAGTGAAAATTAAAGTAGTCTTACTGTTATTTAGTATTATCATTATGACATTAGCACGCTATCTATAATAACTTAGTAACCAAGGCAAAGTTAGTGTCAATTAAATTTGTCTATCTACATCGACATAAATTACATCCACACATGGGTTTCACAGTCTATATGACGGTAGCTGCTATTTTTCTAAGCCTTTAGTCTAAATAACTAGCTAGCATAAGGCTAGCATAAGTCTTGGTTAATGTCAAGCTTCATTCATTTGTGAAGTAGTGTTGGACGTTTTTGAGATCAAGGTACACGATAATGATGGCATGACTTTATTTTTCCTGTATAAAATCCTAATAAACATCAAAGATTTATACCGGTAGTCACTCTGTGTGTCACAGATTCTCTTGAGACGAAGGAAATGTTATTTATAATTTGGGTGATGAAGGCTGTGAGCTCTCATCCATTCATTCATCCTTTTTTAGAAAAAGTACAGTGTTATGGCTTCAACAGTGATCAGACCCAAAAGCAGACACTGGCTCACAATTGTCCCAAGTTCAACAAGTTTATTCTTGACACGGTGAAGAAAGTGCAAGTGGAGAAGGGCTGGCTTCTGGGGATCCCACAAGGTGCTGAAGAAGTGATGGTGGCGGTGAAGGTGAGGTTTACCAGGTCTATTGGTTCAGCCTGGCAACCCAATGCACTGGAACAAGGCACACACAAGCACAGAGGTGTGATCGGCAGGAGAGCAGACTGACAAGAATATGTAGGGTGATGGACGGTAATCTGGCCTGATAGAGCCAGTAGCAACAATCTGGCCAGGGAGACCGGGAGACAACACACACAGGGGAAGGAGGGGCTGCCATGACGAATCATGACATACAGATTGCAATACTGTCCTTTTACCAACTTGTATTTAGGCCTAATTCTAATACTGTAAATGTGTTGTCTACTTTAATGTGCAACGAAGTTATGGTGACCAGTTAATTTCCCTCGTGGATCATTAACATCTGTCTTTTTTTAATTATATTGTTACTTGTGATTTAATCTTGCAGTGTATGGTATATGCAAATTAAGTATTAGTTTCTCCATAACTCAGTAACACGTGGTCTTGTTAGAACTTCCTGGACATCCAGGCCCCAAACTTGATGTGTAAATAGTCTCTTTGAATATTGAGTTCACTTTGAACTTGTGATTTAGGAGCAGCACTGTTCTTGAAACACAACTGACACATTTTACACTTTGCATAACATCATTACACTTTATATAACATCATACTAAGACACTTTGGATCCGCAATGAGTAACTTTGGGAGTGAGACACTTTAAAATGTCTATATATCTATAAATAAATGCTGTATATTCCAGGTAAATAGGACTGTAGATTGGACTGTATATTTCTTTTGTAATTCTTACTTACTACCCCATTCTTTATTATTTTATTTTATTTTATTTTACCTTATTTTATTTTGACCCTTATTCCTATGTCTATGTCTGGTTCACATATGTTCTTTGTTATCCTGAGAATCTTGGACTAAACAATTTCCCTGTGGGGCTCAATAAAGTGATCTTGAATCTTAAACTGAACAGTTGTCACTACAGCAGGATATAAATCACACAAGAAACATAATTTGTCTTTTGATTTTACATTTATTGTATTTTCAAATGATATATTTCAGATTAGAAATGAAAGATTTTCAAATCATTTTCCCTGCATTTTGTACTAAAAACCACATCCACACATGTTTTAAACAGGCAGCGATATATAATCCTTACCTGGAGTTGGGATGGGCATCGATTGGATTTTGTTGATATCAATGCCTCTCCATCCAACTCTTTATCAATTTCCATATAAATTCCTCCTGTGAATTTTTGGTTTACAAAAAGTAGGTGTTTGTGGTTTCGTGCAAAGAGATAAGAGATTGTGTTGGTAAACAAATGGGAAATTGGTCCCTGGATCTTCACTAATGCTGCTCTGCTGAGACTTAGCGATAGCTGCACTTGTTGACCGGAGAAGATTTCAAACTCATGCACTCTCTGTATACAATTTTGCAGTCGAAGAAATGCTTATTAATGTTGGTGGTGGTTGCAGCCCATGCTTCAAATTACAATGCTTAACATAAAGTTGCAGTTTGTGGCTCAAGTGATAGTCAAAACACTTCAACTGCTCTCATGTCTCCAATCACAGTCTTACTTCTCGACACGGTGACCATCAAGTGATGAGAATGAGCATGCTTCGTGATCTCACAAATTCAGTACATAAGAAGTCAAGAATGCTGTGAAGTGAGTTTACGAGGTAAGCATGGTTCATTCCTCACACCGTGATGTCACTGACAAGACCAAAGCACATGAGGTGTGATCCAGAGACAGATAAACGTTGGAAGTGTGGAAGTACACTGTAACCAGAAGCCTGGGCTGTGAGACAGGGTATATAAGTAGATTCATGCAGTGTGAGACACTTAGGTGCAGGAAGAGCGGCAGCACCAGCCAACAGCGAAAGCAGTTGTGAGAGACAGGGATCAAACAGCAGGGAGACTTAAAACAAGGAAGAGTGCTCCATGAGAACATGACATAAGATGCAACTGTCAACACGAATGGCAAGCTAATCACTGAAAGTGCTCACTAGAGCACACAGTTACTGACCAGGTATTCCTCGTGATCCATTAATCCTTTTTTTTACTAACAATGTACTATTTACTCTTGCAGTGAGAATCACAATACACTACTTTTTGTAATACCATAATGGTTAATTTCATCAGGAATGGCCAAACTTGATGTGTATGTCTGAATGTGGTCCCTTTGCAACTTTGAATTGGAGGCAGAACCGTGAGTTACTCTGGGAAACCAATGCACACATTTGTACAACATTTGCATAACATCTAACACTATAAACATCATACTAGACACTTGGAATCCGCAATGTGTAACTTGTGTGAGGAGACCTAAAATGTCTATATATCTATAAATAATGCTGTATTTGCCAGGTAAATAGGACTTAGATGAACTGTATATTCTTTTGTAATCTACTTACACCATTCTTATTATCTATTTTCTATTTATATAACCTTATTATTGACCCTTTCCTATGTCTATGTCTGTTCACATATTCTTATCCTGAGAACTTGGATCGAAACATTCCTGTGGGGCTAATAAGTCCACCTTGATCTTAAATGAAGTTGTCATACAGCAGGATATAATCGAACAGAATCATATTTGTCTTTTGATTTTACATTTATTGTATTTTCAAATGATATATTCAGATGAAATGAAAGATTTTCAATCATTTCCCATGCATTTTGTAACTAAAACACACAATACCTCAAATTTTTAAACGACAGCGAATATAGATCTTACCTGGAGTTGGGATGGGCATCGATTGATTTGTTGATATCAAGCCATTCCATCAACTCTTATCATCTCAATAATTCTCGTGAATTTTTGGTTTACAACAAGTAGGTGTTGTGTTCGGCAAAGAGATAAGAGCTTGTGTTGGACAACAAATGGGAAATTGGTCCTGGTATCTCACTAATGTGCTCTGCTGGACTTCAGCGATAGCTGCACTTGTTGACCGGATGATGTCACAACTCATGGCATCTCTGTATTAATGTCCATGTACGCAAAAAATCTCACATTTGGTGGTGTTGCCGCCTCGCTTGAATTACAGTGCTACCAATAATTGCACTTTGTGCTTACAGTCCCTTCGGTGAACAGTGAAGTCACACTTCACTGTTTCAGTCTGTCCACATCTGTCTTCTCATCGTCACGTGACCATCAGTGATGAGATAACATGCTTCGACGTAAATACTTCAGTACATTAATGATCAAGAATGCTGTGCAATATTTACGAGGAAGCATGCATTCTCATCACGTGTTGGTTCCATGAGAGAGGAGACATGATGGTGGACATGACGAAAACGTCGAAAGGTGATTCACTTCACAAAGGCTGTAACAGCACAAAGTACAATCATGCATGCTGTAATTCAAGCAAGGGCGCACACCAACATGCTAGCTTTGTGAGACTGCACTTAATACAGAGAGTGCCATGAGACTGAATCGCAGTCAACAAATGCAGCTCACTAATGCTCACAAGCACGCTACTGAGATCAGTGACAATTCTTTTTGTTACTACACAAGCTCTTATCTCTTTGCATGAAACCACAAACACCTACTTTTGTAACAAAAATTCACAGAGCCATACCTGTGTAATGATGTGGCCTAATGATGTCTTGAAATATGGAGAACGAGTACCGGAAAAACCCATTGCACACATGGGAGAACATGCAATACTCCACAAGAAAGCAGTGGCTACAACCAAACCCAGATCTTTTGCTGTGAGGCCACATGCAATCTTTGGCACCATGTGCCCTCTGAAATCTGTGAGAGCCTTTTCTTATAGCAGACACCAATATCTCAGGTTTTGCATAAAAAAACTTCATAGTTCTTCAATCCATCACTGACTTATGCAACAGCAAGTCCCTTATCCAGATGAAGAAGGTTGAAGTAGTTCTTCTTCTTCTTCTTCTTCTGACCTTTGCTGTCTATCTAAAAATCAGTGGGAACTACTTCATCATCCACAAACGAGAAGCAACAGCACAATACTCATGATTTTGTAATGAGAAAGATCAACGTTCTTACCTAAGGGATGGTAGGAAGCTCTGTCTCCAAGTGATGCTGGTTGGTGTGCACAGTGGAGCAGGGCAACACTGGGGTGTGGACAAATACATGAATAGTGGATGTTAGTGTGATTGTTCTGTTCAGCGCTGCATTCAAATCTACTGATGAGCACAAATGTCTGTAAAGCATTAGAAAAACCTTTTACCTGAGGTCAGTGTCCTCCTGAAGCGTGTCTCCCAATGAGATCCTGTTTTCAGGGTCTGCAGGTCGAACCAGGATAACACCTGGTGGCAGTGCCTCACTTGTGCTGTTGAATGAAGGCATGTTGAATCACTTGTACTACATGTAACTGGCAATAACAAGGAGCATCCTGTGTTTTTCTTATAAGGGACATGATGTTGGTCATGATGATGTGAGAACACAACTGAAACACTTACCTCATTTCAACCATGGTCCATCCTTGCTGTCTTTTGACATGCCCGGTCCTGGCTGTGGTGACTTTCAGCCCATTGCTACCAAAACATGTGTTAGGTTTATGGCTGACAAACACAGCATGCAAAATACACAAATCAGCCAAAATATTCATAAGGTGCTGTAAAGCATTAGAAGAAACCTTTTACTAAGAGTCAGTGTCCACCTGAAGCGTGTCTCCCCAGTGAGATCCTGTTTCGGGGTCTGCAGGTCGAACCAGGATAACACCTGGTGGCTAGTGCTCACTTGTGCTGTGAATGAAGACATGTTGAATCACTTGTACTACTGCAACTGGCTAACAAGGAGCATCCTGTGTTTTTCTTATAAGACATGTGATGTTGGTCATGATGAAGTGAGAGACACAACTGAAACACCTACCTCTCTTCAACCATGGTCATCCTCTGGGCTGTCTTTTGACACTGCCGGTTCCTGGCATGAAGTGACTCAGGCTCAATGCACCAATAACCATAGTGTTAGGTTTTGCTGACAAAACACAGCATGCAAATACACAAATCACCAAAATTATGCACGAATATGCTTGAAGCATTAGAAGAAACCCTTTTACTGAGTCAGTATCCATCCTGAAGCGTGTCTCCCACAGGAGTCTGTGTTTGGGTCGCAGGTCGAACCAGGTACACCTGGTGGTAGTGTCTCAATTGTGCTGTTGAATGAAGACATGTTGAATCACTTGTACTACATGCAACTGACGATAAGAAGGGGCATCTTGTGTTTTTCTCATAATTGACATTTGATGTTGATCATGATGAAGTGGGAACATAACCAAAACACTTACCTTTCTTCAACCTGGGTCATCGTCTCAGTCTCCTTGGACACCCTCTGTTCCTGTCTGGTGGTGGCTTCAGGCTCACTGCTAACAAAACAAATAGTGTTAGGTTCATGGCTGACAAACACAGATGCAATCACAAAAATCAGCAAAATACGCATAAATGCGTGTAAAGCATTTAAGAAGAAACCTTATCACCGAGGTCAATGTCCTCTGAAGCGTGTCTCCCAATCAGGATCTTCCTCGGTCTGCAGGTCGAACCAGGATAACACCTGGTGCAGTGCCTCCTGTCTGTGAATGAATGACACATGAGTCACTTGCAATACATGCAAATGACAATACAAGCTCCTGTGTTTTCTTATAGGTGACTGAGATGAGTGGCACCAGTGGTGTGTGGCTTCACCGTTCACTTGCTGCCAAACGTCAGTTTAGGTTTAATGGTTGCAACACAGCATGCAAATACCAACAAATCACCAACATCTAAATGAATAATTACCAATGCCTGCTATGTTATCTAGTAACGTGTTCAAAAACCAGATTAAAACACACAAACTACATGGACTAAGTGGGCTGCTGTTGAGTTAGCTCTTGGTGATGAAAGGATGGTTGAGATGAACTAGGGGTGATCCTGTCCTTCTCATCCACTGGCATGCCTTCAACAGTCTATGCACTGCTTCCTCTCATCTGCCTCTGTCGCATTCCGTCTCCGCGCAACTGGTTACAAAACATTGTGGAAAATTAATGTATGTGACTTTTTCAGTAGCTAACCTGAACTTCCTTAACCACCTACGCTTTCATTTCGTCCAGGAGCGGAATTTATAACACCTGTTTTCACAAATCGAAGTACACCCATTCATCCAATACTCCTCAGTGTCTAAAAAGGTTATTTACTTGACTTTGAGAAACTATATTTAACAATAAACCCTTTATTTAATTTCACATATTGTACCTTGAGCTCCATGACCACAATCTTCTCTTTTAAAATACATTAATAACTTCTTCCAGCGTTGAGTAGTGTTGTGGTGCTGGACCAGGAGATCGGTGAATGAATTTTTATCTGTAACAAAAACAATGTCAAGACAGTCATCAAGCTTTTTCCGTCACAAGGTCAAATTAAATCTTCTAATCAAAACAGTTGTGTCCTTTCTACTTGAAACTGGATGCTCCAGTTTTGGTAAATAACTTACTATGTCGTTATTCCATCCTCCCTGGAAAGAGTGTGACACCTAAAACCAAAGATTGCCATACACAACCCAAAGACCAGATGTCATGGCTCTGTAAATGCAGCCCAAGAATGATTTCTGGTGCTCTGAAGGTGCAGAATAACAAACAACACATAAAACACATAAGGTCAAAGTGTCAGTGTCACAGATTCAATATTAAGAGTACACGAAATAAGCACCAGTATTTCTTGGTTTAAATCATCCTGTATTTACCTATATGAAGGTGTCTGAAACGCATTTCCTGCTTGGCCTGCATGGAGTACATAGACGAGCCAAAATCAATAAGTTTGACCTCAAGGCTGCTGACAAGATCCCAGCATGATGTTGTCTGGCTTCAACACCAGTTATGTGTTATGCCAAGGGTCTTTAGGGCATCAAAAGCTGTGGCCAACTGCAAGTCAACAAGATTCTATTAGTATTGATGATAAGCTGTGTTCCTAGAAACATTTTTAGAGAAACTACCAGAAGTAAAACATTACCAAGTAGCTTAATTCAGCTGTATACATTTGCTTTGTAGCTGATGTAATACCTGTTGAATAACGGTGCGGATGTCCTCCAGTTGCATCGGCTGTCCCAAATCTATCAAGTAGTCCTGCAGGCTGATGTCCAACAACTCAAAGATCAGGGATGTTGTGAATTTTCGAGGATTGACCTCAAACTTCACAATGTTGCATTTGTCTAGGTTGTTTTCCATGAGGGTTTTCATGATGGAAGCCTATGGAGACATACAGCAAATACCACACATACATTTTTGATAGCTAGCATTAGCTTCATGTTAAAAGGAAACTTAAAAGTTCCACTGAAATACATGAAAATTCATTAGCATCATTGTCATTAGGCGCAGTTGTGGATGAAGTGCGTCATTAGAGACTGTAATGTGTTTTTGAATCAAAGCATACGTTGCTAGGCATCTTAATACTGATATTTATCAGCAACATAGGTTTTCTTGTCTTATCATGATATTGGCATTTTAACTGTATAAAAATAAACAGTTGATTTTCAACCATGTTTCCATCAGTCCAGTCTCCTGACTAGCAACTGTCCCTTTAAAATCCAAAGTGTCTCACCTCCCATGTCGCAGTCTGTTTATCTCTGGAAATCTTTATGGCCACATTCTGGTGAGTTTCCTGATTTACACACTTGATCACTGTCCCAAAGCCGCCTTGTCCCAGGAATTCCAAAAAGGTGTAGTTTTCTGGGGCTGCAAACAAGTCTTTGGCGTAGTTCCCAAAGAATGGTGATGAATCTGAGGAGGACATCTTTCTTTTTGTAGACTGCTGAAAGTTACAAAGAAAACAAATGAGTTTATCCATTTAAAATGTCCATCATCTATACAACTCCTGTTAAAGATATCAACTAGACTACTAACACCACATATCACTGGAATTACAATGGACATATACACATATATCTAGAATATACTTCTTACATCGTTTAAAATGTCAATTAATTACCAGTAATAGTAACAATAATAAAGCTGGATTAGGTTAAGCCTAACCTCTGAGATCGGTTATGTCTGAAATTTGCATTTGTCACATCTTTCCTAATCCTCTGTCTGACCTCCAACAGTTTGGAGGGTAAAAACTAAAACACTTTGTGTTGCAGAAGTACATTTTTTTTTGTTTTGTTTTTTTGTTATCTAGTCCGCATCAAACAGAGAGACACTGACAACCAGCCACACAGTTGTGATTTCACCTTTCTGTAAAAAATAAGGTACTAAAACTTAGAAGTGCTTTTTGTGACTATGTGTTTCATTACATATCTCTCAATACATGGTACCTGTTTACCTGCATACCTTATTTTATAGTCTCATCGAAGCCCCAAAATGTTTGCTACATGAAACTCAACAGTGGAGTTACTTACTTCTCAAAATGGAAAAGTTGGTCTTTTAGATTTCGTCCGTAGTTGGATGTCCTTTTTATGGATATCTCTGTATTGCTCTTCTGTCTCCTCCAAATGTTGCTCTTCTGTCTTCTCTAAATGTTGCTCTTCTGTCTTCTCTAAATGTAGCTCTTCTGTTTGTCCAGCAGAATCCTCCTCTCATAAGTCTGAAGGGTTCTGGAACACACCTGTGATGACATAGTTCTTGGTTCTTTATGGAATGTCGGAATGAATGCCCATTTCCTGGTCTATTGCCATAATCATTATAAAGATTGGCAACAATACTTGAGTGTTTATTTAATGCCATTCTGATCACCATATGTGGTAGATTCCAACACTGATAAATATACAGTGGTTCCTAGGGACACAGCCACTGAATTCTGCTATAAAGCATCTCTGCTGAGTACTGAACCAGTTGTATAAAATTTTAGTGGAAGCATATGTTTAATAATTCCATATACATAATCTACTGTCTGAAAGCATAGTTACTTCATAAACTATATGGACCCCTTCTTTTGAATTTTGAAAGTATAAAGTAGTTACCCCATCGGCTTACACCTAATAACTCATACTGACAAAGCAAAACCTAAACTGCTACGTTTAAATGCATTCTTATAAACGTAGTAAATATCAAAAAGTTAAATCTCTCAGTTTTCAGACCCTTTACCCAAAACCCTTTAAGACATTCTTGGGTAAGAGTTTACCCTATTCTTTCTGTCAAGCTCAATCAGATAAATTGAATAACTTGTGTCAATTACCATCTTCAGATATTCTTGTAAGTTAGTTTTTGCTGTGCAACTTGAGGAAAGTAAAACCTTTACTAAAGTCACTCTACCACTGGGGTATACTTGATTTCACTGTCATACTGATATGGTTGTACCACTCTAATTCATTCATCCTTCAATTCATATCAATCTCCCTGTCTCTGCTGCTGAGAAGCATGATGCTGCAGCCTGCACTCAGTGGTCTGAAATGTGCGTAACGTCTAAAAGAACATGCAAACTCCACCCAAAAAGGCCCGGGTTGGACTCGAACCTTGACGTTGAGCCGCTGTGCCGCCCAATCATAAGGTTAGGGAGTTAAATAAATAAATAATAACATGATATATTTACATATTTTCAGTAAGTGACAGTATGTGAGAGTGTGTATCTGTACAGTGCGAGTGTTCATTATGCACTACTGCAGGCCCAACTCCACATTCTGCTGATGTAGACAAAAGGAGGGAACGATTAGGAAAGAATGATAAGCCATGGCCAGAGTTTATATCTTAAAAATCCTGACCTGCATGTGCTGATTTATGGAAGACTGTGAAGTAAGAGATGGAGGAAATGATGGCTTTGTGTGCAAGGTGCGAGAAAAAGAAATGAAGAGGAAGGAGAAAAAGAGACAGAAAATGGGAGAAGAACTGGAATCTGTAACTGTGACATGATATCAAATGACTGAAATGTATAATGCATTATTCCTAATTTAGCTATATATATTTAAAGCCTTGATGTAAAATAAATTAAATAATTTCTGACAACAGTAAATGAATGTACCATAAGAAGCTCTCTATTATATTAAGGTTTGTACATTTTTAATACTCTCATTTCAAGGACTGTCTTGCATACGTACAAGCTTTATTTGCTTCTATTAACTTGCAACACACTTCTCACATCAGTTTTTCCCAGTATCATCATTATGGATGCCAGAAGTCAGTCAAAAGTCACAGAGAGAGATGCTAAGGCAAGAAAGAGCTCTGAGGATAACGTCAGTTTATGTCTTTACATCTGACGTATCATAGCTCATGTAGATGGCGTGCATAAAAAAGCCCTTTATTCCCTTTGCATTATTCATCCGCTGCTATGTAGCTGACACTTTGAAAACTCTCTCCAACGTAATGGGAATACTCATACAGTATGTAGTGTTTTACAGAGAGACAAGAGATACAGGCAAATAGTTAGGAAGCTCTTAGAGATTCGTGAATCTTTATTACTGCAATACCAGTTTACAGGAGGTTTTATGAATCTATGAGTCAGCATGCACAAAGGATTTGAAGAAGAAAGGAGTTATTTTTATTTGTGATGAGAAGTCTCTGAGGGAAATCCAACCCTAGCCTCGCTCCAGTTTTTTAATGGTCCAAATCCACACAGGAGCTGCTCACTCAGGGTCGTGCACACTGGAGAGTACTGACCTCCAAACGGAGGCATTTGCATCTGTTCCCGCAAGTGCACAAGCCGGATTTTGTGTCCATACGGCACAGTGCATGTGTGCTCAATGCCTCATGAAGGTGTGAGGGAACAGATGTGACTTTAGGTGTATCAGCATTTTCAATACAGCCTAAATCGAACGAGGTGTTCAGCTCAGCTTGCTCTATTTTTAGATGATGTGCTATTCCGAGTGACATCTCCTGACAAGATAATGGTGCTGTGTTTTATTGCCAACTATGGGCCAGGTCGTCATGCTGTTCGTCACCATGGTAATTAATTCTCTCAATGGAAATTAGTGTGGCAAAGAGAGATAACAAGATGACAACTGCGTGCACTTGTGCAGGCACACATGCACACAGCACACCAAGTAGTTTGAAAGATGAGCGAGTGTACAAAAAGATTAAGAAGACACACATGACATTAATAGTCCTGCAATGGGATGCACACTTAATTACAAATGTGCACATGTGGGTAATCCAATGAATGTATATTTTGAGTAGCTTAAGCTGCAGAGAAATAAAATTGGTTTGTCCATGACAACGTTGTATCTGCTATCCAATTAATCCAATTAAATCATGTAAATTTGATATTTAATTATATGTTGAATTAGATTTGGCAGTCAATAAAAAAAACAAAATCTGAAATTTAAGCACTGACCAGATGCTGTTTATGCCCTTTTTACCCTCAAGTTGCCCTCCAAGAGACTGACCCTCAACGTGAGCATCAAGCAACTGGCTCAGTACAAGTGCCCACTAATGGCTTTCCTGCCAAGGCTGTAGAGATTTACAGAGTCCGCTGGCCTTATGGGAGCTAGTCAAAACAAAATAACCCTGACAGCCGCTAACGGTCCTGAGATGCTGTGTGTATGTGATCGTGATGTGTGTGTGTGTGTGTGTGTGTGTGTGAGCCTTTACTACATCTCTGCAGAAACAGAGGAAAAGGGTGGGAGCAGAGAGAAAGAACAAGAGAGACAACCAGTGGCTAATAGCTTTCCCACAGGGAAAGCTATTAGCTATTAGACTTACTGTATTAGACTTACTGTAAGCTATTAGACTTACTGCGACTCAAACTGAAAAGTGGGGAGCCACGGGGGAGCAGCCATTAGGAAACCTCAGACTTTGTCTGCAAACTAGACTAAAGGCAGTTCAGCCTCTTCCCAGATAAGAGGAATAAAACAGCCACAGTGATGATCATTTGACAAGAGTAGGTGAAAATGATCTGCGCTGTAATTCTGAGAGCCTTCTACAAGCTGCGGTCTAATGCTGCCTGAATGCAGTGAATTGCTGTGGACTCAGTGACAGTCTACAAAGTGGTAATAAATGATGTACATCGACGTACCAAAGGTGGGTAGAACAGCTTCATGAATATTAATCATCTGCTGTGTTGTGTTGATTAATTCTTGATTAATCACCATGTATGCCCAGAACAAGTTTTGTGGTTATTTATCTGGTGCAGAAGAGAACAAGTGATGTGCACTAATAGCCTCATATCAACGTAGTGAATGAATAGTGGGGAACCACAGCAGTCTTAAACATTTTTGTGTGGATGATATAGTCAGATATAGTCAGATATAGTCATGTGCAGTACACAGCTGGCTCTCCTCCATGTCACGATTACACTCAAACTTTTACTGATTTGTAGCAAGACAAAACTTCTTTCATTCTTATAATTCACACCTTCCGGACCTCAGTACCCACAATGAAATCAAATATGCTGTCTCTTATAAATATCTGGGGATTTGATTAGACTTTGGTCTTAAGTGGAATCCCTACTAAAAGCAAGATTTCAGCGGTCCACATGGACTCTTGTGTCGCAGAGGCAGCTGTCAGTCAGCAGCTGGGGAGCTCGGAGATGACTGATGTGTATAAAAATAGTCATTGCATTGGAAGAAATCGGATTTTGATAGATGTGCATTATCGCTTAATATAGTGTACTGTACTGTTGAGCAAATCTCAAACAGAATTAAAACATACTTCAATACATATTGTTGTTCTAAACAATATGTATTGCCTTGTCTAGTTTAGTTATTTATTGAATATTTATCTTTTGCACTGACGGGAGAGCTGTACCTCAATTTCGTTGTGCAATGTATATTGTTATATGCTACCGTGCAATGACAATAAAGACTCTAATCTAATCTAAACCTAACCACTGACTCCGTCCGGGCCGTAAACCTAACCTCTGACCTCTGGCCCGATACCTAATTGGGATGGTGCGACTTACCCTGACCTGGATGAAGTGTGCACGGAGTGGAGGGACCTTAAACCCCTTGTTCTAACCTGCCAGTGCCTCCAGTCCTCTGTTGGGGGAAACTTGTTCCCCAGAAAATTTATACTCTATGATAATATGTAGTTCCTGCTTGGTTGCACCTGTTGATTATTTATCTAAGTTCTGAGTCAACAAGATATTTTATTCTATGGACATTGTGCCTACATAGTGGTGTATATATGTGTATGTATGTATAGTATATATATACTATGATGTTCCACCCTATACTGACCTCATATTAGTATAATGATTCTTACCTTGATTCAAACCAATGTTGTTGTGTACACTATACATACCTGAATTGAAATCAGTTTTATTGTTCATTTACTGTATTTGTTCATGTACTTATCTAAGTCAAAATCAATATTTGTGTGTATATTTATCTGATTGAGATTAATGTGGATGCACTACCAAGATAAAACAGAGGTAGGCGCTCAATCCTCCTGGGTTCTTCCGGGCCAGACCGGAAATCGGTCATAGACGGCCATTTTTAACCTTGACGCTGACTTGCATGAAAAGAGCGATGAGTGAGTTTTAGCACGCTAACCTGAAGAAGATCCTTTTCAGGACCGAAACGTCCCGATTGTAGCTTTTATTACCTTTAAACATCGTAAATAAGTACCGAATATCAGTCGAAGAAGTTTCGTCTTTTCTATAACATTTACGAAGTTCTCATTACATTTTTTTGCGCACAACTGGGCAGTTTATTTAGCAATAACTTTAGTTTTATTATTTTTTTTCAACGTATATAAACATGAGTCGGATACAGTATAACGACGAGGAAGACCGCAGGCTAATCAACGGCGCCAGGAGCGGCCGTGGAGCACGGACAGATCCCCGCCGATGCCTGAGGCGTTCATGTGCCTCCATCACCAGAGGTTACAAACTGCCTCATCAGTATTATCCAGCCCGCTCGGCAAACGGTAAGCGGCTATTGACCAGGCGGCCGCCGCCCTCCGCGAGCCCCGCCAACCCCACGCTTCTAGGAGCGCACAGGCCGGGACCGCCGAGGATGCTAGCAGATGACAACCGCCTCATCTTATTACCTTATTACCCTCAAATTAATAAAGGCAACGACTGAAGCTACAATTGGTCACATCAGAACTGGTGTCCAATCCGTCAGCCCAACATTGGTGATTCTAACCTCTCTAGATTTCCCTCTTTCCATAGCCAGGACCTGCAGGTTGACAGCTACCCGGGACCCACATTCCATCCTTGTGTCCATTCTACGCAAGACCATCTGCACCACAGAGATCAGAGATGGAGACAATAGTCTTATCCGTGGGGATAAATAACCGTAGACAGAACACATGAGCCACCACAATTAAGCAGCTGGAGGTGACCAAGAATAATTTCCTGAGGCAAAGGTTCTGGTCCCGGTGGTGAAATTCTCCACCAGCCTCCCCAGGGAGGACCACCTCAACACGCAGGTACTGAATCAGTTCATTACCAAGAACAGTGATTTCATTCCAGGGCTCCCTGCCAAGGATTTCAGAAGGACGATTGACCAGGTTCACTGGACTCACCACACAGCATCAAAAATGTTTGACCACTGGCTGAAGCAGGTAGACTAATTATCGCCAGAAACCTGTTCTTTTAGGAGGGGTTCAAAAATGTAATGATGGAGCAAAGACAACCAAATTAACAACTGACAAATTATTCCTACGGGGGGAGTAATAAAGACATCTGTCTGAAGTAAATTTACCCACCCACATAAGAGACTTAATTAAATAATTAAACTACAATATTGCCAAAATTAATTCCAAATTATCAATAATAAATCCAACCTCACGCCAAAGGACGGACAATTGGATGAAAAAAAAATATTACTGCAAATATAGTCGACATGTGTGACAAAAATCGATAATAAAATGTGTTGCCGACAAATTAATTTGTCGATAATAGTCAGTGATCTCATCGCTCGTGTTTTTCTGGGAACAAACGTGTGATTCAGCGAACTGGTGACTGCATACAACAGGAATAGGAGAGCTGTGGCCACTGCAACCATGACTGCAACAACTTTAGATGATTGAAAACATCTAAAGTATGGGAATATTTCACCCTAAACATGTGAAAAGCCCTATTTCCACACAATTAGTGCCTCATGAGGATGTCCTGTGATTCACATATCACCCTCTACATCTGCGTTTCATGTGGCTCATTCACACGGGATAAACAAACTGGTGTTTTACTCAAATTCACATTCCGTTGTTATGGCTCTGCTACTTTCTGTCTCAGTCCACTGCACGTCAGAGACAGTTTTAATTACTTTGCAAATTGAAATGGATGATGAAAATATCATCTAATTGGGGTGGTGGTGCTGACCCTTACGGGGCACAAACAAAACTCAAAACTGATACAAAACAACCGAGACCATTTATGAGAGCACAGCTGAATAGTAATAAAGTAAGATACTTGGGGGAACTGTGGAGTAGTGGTAGAAGTGTAGTTTGGAGGAGGAAGGGTACATGCGGCCTACCTGAGGCTGCAGCCCACTGCTCCCAACTGTACACACTACTGTGTGAACAAACGGCTGGGTCAAACAGCAGGAACACAATTTCCCCTCTGGAATTTATACTGTACCAATTAGTATTTGATTTCGTCAATGAAAAGCTTGTTTTGGGCCCATTCATTCAACAGTGTTTCCTCTACATTCATTTAAGAATGGCGAGCTGCCATTAATTAAATTGCTTCTTAGTTGAATTACATTTTATTGTATTCTAATTAGGTTTTAAAAAATGCGTACCTATGTGTTTTCTCTTCTGACCACATGTCTGACACCGTTTTTCCATTACCAGTGTGTCAATGTCTGGTTTTAGGTCCTGTGCTGAGGCAATCCGTAGAACAGCATGGAGGTTGTCATCAGTGTGGCGTGATCTGTGCTTGTTTTTGTTCAGATTCATTATTGAAAACATCTGTTCGCACAGATAGGTGGTCCCAAACATGGACAGAACGGGCACAGGCAGCATGAAGTCGAAGCTGTGGCATCAGACCAGGGGGCAGCAGACGGTAAAAGTCCTGGATTGCAGCATCCTGGAACTTTGCTCTCAGGCCACTGTTGCTTTGAAGCTCAATTAAATCCATGTGAAGTTGTTGGGGTGCAGTGCAGACATCGGTGGTGAAAGGATCGGCAAAGATAGCAAAGCCAGAGTGCTGTGCTCAGAAGTCAGCGAAGCGCCGATCAAAATCTGTCTTCAACCGGCTCAGTTTGGAAGCCAACCGAGCAAATGAAAACGTCCCGGGATATGATTCTGACATGCTCTGACAAACAGGGAAGTGGGCAAGATTGTCCTGTTTCACTTGGCATATCCATAGGTCCAGTTTACGTTGGAAAGCCGCGACATGTCGGACATCTGTGTGATGACTTGTTTGCGTCCCTGCAGCTTCTGATTCAGTTGGGCCAAATGCTCATTTATGTCACACAAGACCGCAAAGTCACACAGCCACTTTGGATCTGATAGTTCAGACAGGGGTTTTCCTTTACTCTGCATAAAAAGAGCAATGTCTTACCTGAGCTCAAAAAATCGCTGGAAAACTTTGCTTCTAATCAGCCACTGCACTTCTGTATGGTACGGTATATCCCCGCACTCCAAGCCCATCTCCTGCAAAAACAGCTGGAACTGACGGTGATTCAGGCCACGCGCCCGAATAAAGTTCACTGTTTTCATGACCGTGGTCACTCCATCCCCAGCACCTTCGTCATCCGATCCTCCCACTCACGGCGCAGTGCCACTTTAAATGCCCGGTTCACGTTGATGTCCATTGGCTGCAAATACTTAGTCATCAGTTTGATTGGTCTACTGTTCCGAGGCGAAATGTTTTTCACGGCATGACCAAACAAATAAATAAATAAATAAATTGCATTAGCCGCACCATAGTATTGGCCGCAATGTTCAAAGTGTGGGGAAAAAAGTAGCGGCTTATAGCCCGGAATTTATGTATTTATTTTTAGACACTCAGACCTTTTAAGCTCTCGCGGGCCACATAAAATGACTCTGTGGGCCACATTTGGCCCGCGGGCCTTGAGTTTGACACATATGGGTTAAAGGAACAGTGTCATTACATCTTATTTCAAGCTTTAGCCGGCAGCAGTTTTAATCTTGAAAGCCCAGTTAGATTCCTTCGGCTCCGGCAATGTATGGCGACTAAAATATGATTTGGATGAAAGCTCTAATGCATAGTTACACTGACAGAAGGTACCTCTATTGAAAGAAATTAATGCAGCGGATTGACTAAAGATACTGTAAATACTGATACAGTAAATATTTAGTCCATAGGCCAGACCATATTTCGGTGTCGCTCAAAGGGAAAAAGGCTACCTATATTATTTGGATAAATATATCTCTGTAGATAATTTTTTTTGTATGATAGCTTTTCCAGGTGAGTAGCTAAATCAGGTCATGAAGTTAACCACCCCGAAAGGAAAATTGTGTGTTAGAGGCAGATGCATAGCCTGTTCTACCCTCATGATTAGTACTTTTCCTACTGTTCAATAATATTGTGTTTGGATAATTTTAAAGGGAACCTTCTAAGCTTTAATTTCAACCCAGTTGTGAACCTTTCTGATAAATATGGACACTGCAGCTCATCAAACCATTAAAAGCATACATTTTTTTCACATTTTACGCCTAAACTATGTTCTTTCTTTCAACCCTGTACCATATAGGAACATCAGAAACACAAAACACAAGTACTACAACAATCATCTGACTGTAAGGTTTCAGAAAATATATAACATGCCCACATAATTTCATTATGAGAATTCAAGATGGCGTTGGAGGCCATCTTTACCCATTTTCAACTTTTGATCTTGACAACGTGGATGGCCCTGTAATAGCTCTTTTTGTGGGTTTACGAGGGTGGGAAGTCCATTTCCAGGGTTATTTTTCAGATACAAGGTCAAATTCAGGTCAAAGGTCAAATCTAATATGATTAATGGCACATCTGAGGCAAATGCACATCCAACTATCAGCCAATCAACTTCAGAAAATGTATACTATATCCATATTATACCATTGTGAGAAGTGACTGTGAGCCTAAAGTTTTTCTTATTCCCTTTTTACAAAACAGCAAACTAGATTTAGCTGTTACACAATTTATAGGTTACATTTGTTACATTTGTTAAAATACACAATGAACATCTATGGTAATAGATATGGAATATGGAATATCACAATTAAAAAGGAACCAAAAATATGATTTAAAAACATTAATATTTTAATCATTTGAAGCATATTAACATCAGCATAATTATAATATGACTATCCCAAACCAAGTCCATCACTACACTATGTCACTCTCATCATCTGACTCCCCTACTTCAAAATGAGGCTCTGGATCATCCTGCAGTTTTCAGTTACTACAGGTCTGTAACCTGTCAGACCATTTGAAAGGCGCATGCAGCTTGGCATTGTGCATGAATGAACACACTTGCATGTCAGTAGTTCCAAGACCACATCTGGTGCAGGCGGGGAGTGCATCGAATCTATGACCAGCTTGCCATCATCATTTGTTCATGCATGTCCAGTAGGGCTCGGCACTACTGGGTCAGCCTGCAGACAGCACTTCCAGATTGCTGCTTGGTAGTTGGCTCATTGAGCATGCATATAGAGGCAGTCTCTACAGGGTGGCAACTGGTGGGACTCGACCTTTCCCCTATTGGTAGTGAGAAGCTGCTAATGCAGTTTGTTGTCCTCACCAGTGCTGGTCATAGCAGCATACATGCGGCAGGTGACCCATTCGATTTTTTTGAACAGATCATCACTCATGTCTCATGATTGCCCCAGTCAATTAAAAGTCTCTTGGCAGGTAGTGTTCTTTGTCGCCATCTTTAGGGCATTCAGCTTCCCTCAACCAGTGAATGTGCTGACAGTATCACAGCCTGTGAAGGCATGTAAGCCAATTAGACTGTCATACAGTGCGTTTACATGCACCTTAATCGAGCTATGCTCAAAATTCGACTTTCTGACTACAGTCCTTGTCCCTGTTTACATGCAACGGAGAAAATTGAATAGCTGACGGGAACATGTCCTCCTCCACACTAGGTGGCGATATGTGTCTTTTCAGCGGGATGATACCACTTTAATATGGTCCGTTTTCTGGTTGACCTAATACGTCATATAATAAACAAGAGTCGTTCATGCAGCAGACCGACATTTCAAACAACCAGACAGATAATAGTACATATCTTACCTGCATCATAAGTAGCGCGCACATTACGTAGGAGATTAAAAGAGCTGTACTATTATCCTTCCATCTCATCCAGAAGGATGAGCTGCGGCCGTTTCTCTGAGGAACTTGTGGCATATATCAAACATGCGTGTGCAAGAGCTGCTGTCGAGAACCTCCTTCAGAGTGTCTTGGGAGACGTGCTATAATACTGTGTACAATACAAATATATGTAGGATATATTCCTGAATGTGCTTTCTTCAGCAAATGTTGCAGGGTATCTGCACCAAACATCACAATTTACTAGCTAGAATTGTGCTAGTGAGGCTAACGTTAGTGTAACTTCCAGTCCAGCTGAAATTAACTATCTAATGTTAATTAGCCAGCTACTGAATAAGCCTTAGGCTAGCCTTCCAGCGAATCTCCGGTTTGTTAGCTAGGCTAATGGGAGGCTATCTATCAAACTGCCACCAAATTCAGGACATAAATAATAATTAATAATACTTTTAAGTGAAGAGTGTCAATTTGGGAAATATTAATCCACCACGTAAAGTACGTACATTAATGTCTCGTTCACGTTACTCTTTCCATACGACCATTGTTACGGCAAAATACGGGAAAAAATATTAATGTTACATTAGATTATGGGTTCATACATAACGCTAGTATAGATATTGAAATGAGGTTTATATGTTAATTTAGTTTAAGTTAGACGGTAATCGAGGAACCAATATGTGAATATGCTTAATAATATTCCGTACACATACACATTATGTACACATAACACATTATTTTATTTGTTTGTGCAAAATCCAGGTGATCCAGATGTTCTACGTGAGATGAAGAACTGGACTAGCAGGACTTCAAATCTGGGCAGACAACACTTTGAAAGTCATCATTTTATTTATTAAGATTTTTATTTTAAATACCATGACACTGTTACAACATCTGTTCTTCCTTGTGCCTAAATTCTCACCCATCCCACCTCATGGACTCAAGAGCCTATGCTGTGCTGCTGCACAACTGTTATTTACAACATATTTAATCTTATATTGTACATTATTTAATACATGTGTTATATGTTCGACAACTAATGTTTTTTAATATTAAACTCCTGTTTGCATTTACAGTCCTTTTTTCTTTTATGCTCACTGTAGATCTTAAATTTCACAATCTGTGAATTTTGTAGTTTCTGTGAAAAGGTAAAAAATGTGTTCCAAATCTGTTTAGTTCAGAGTTACCATTGTTTAGAATTATAATTGTTAGTGAATACTCAGTACTTGTCTGAAACAAGTGTTTCTTTGGTACATGTAACTAACTACAATCTCAGTAATCTAACTCCAACATACAATATTTAGGTAAAAGTTATTACCAAAATATTAATATTGAAAACCAGTAAATGTCAGCAAGTTCAACATTTGCCCTAATTAAAATTGCTTTTAGTCTTTCTATTTTAATAATAAAAAACATTACAACAATAAAAGCAAAGGTTTAATAAGCTGTGATCAAATATTGCATTCAGGAAAACATAAATATTAAACACAACACATTTCCAATTTGTTTAGTATGCTTCACTGTGTTAAATGTACTGTAGTTACAAATTCTTACGTCTTGTGAAATACGGAACACTTTCAATCTCTCTCTATTCGTAATTTCATGTCAGTGGCCCAGATGCATCTTTCCTAAGGGTTTCTACAGAAGAAAAAGATAACTGGTTAATAACAGTGGCAAAAAGAAATACCATGGCCTGTCTTGGTTAAAAGGCCACTCCCCATGACAAGGTGCAGGCCAGGAGTGGGAACACTGGACAAACATACAAGAAACTAAACAGCATGAGCACATAAGGATTAAAAATCTAAATCTAAATATGACAGACCCAACACTGGATTGCAAGATCACATATATTACTACCTATAATGCAAAAATGGACTATCCAAAAATCAGACCAAACTTTGGGTAAACATTGGTAATATAACACAATAAAAGCCATAATAAAAACAACAGTCAGACCACCAAAGTAACTATATAAAAAGAGGATTGAAAGCCTCTTGATGCTTAACTGAGATAAAGTTGAACATAACCAACAACAGTTTTTAACTTGTTGGTTCTTCGAATGAGGAAATCTGCAAAATATGAACTGATCTGTTTTTTTTTTTTTTTTTAAGTATTTAAGTTGCACATGCATTTGACACAGTAAAAACAGCGTTTTAAAAAAGTGTTTATTGGCCACATTGAGACATACATGTACATAGATTTACACCATACTGATATACACACACACATACTATGAGGCACAGACATGACCAACCAACCTTTACTTACTCTCCATAAAAATGGATTAATTATTCATTAATAATAATAATATTATCTAAAAATACTCCCACAAAACTGTTGCACTGCAAATACACAGTAACAGTCCTTCAATTCAATGCTACTTCAGTAAAAGCATACAATCAGGAATTGGTAATTGAATTTGGTTTCTTTCTTTGGTTTCTGATTCCTTGTTAGACAAGAATGCACCTCTAACTGAGAGGAAACAAGTTATTTAGCTGTGGACTACGACTGAACATCTGTCTGCCAACTCTACAAATAACAGGAGCAGAGACTCAGTCACATTCTGTAGTATGCTAATATTATTTTTTATTTTATTTATTTATTTTTGTTAAAGCTGTTAGATTTTATGAAACTTATCAAAATGATTTTATATACTCTATCATCTATTATAATAATTCTAATCATCAATCAATAATTGTATTTATTTTTATTTTATTTATTATTTTCAATTGTTTAGATTTATCAACCAAATGCTATTTATACTTTGATCTACTCGCTATACCCACAGCACACAAACTAATGGCAGCACGGTTACCGCACGAGGTCATCGCACATGTGCACAAATTCACACAGCATGTGGAGCTGTGGATTGATCCACCAACCCTACGATTAGTGAACAACCCACTACCTGAGCCACATGTGACCTTAGAGCAGATATAGCTAATAGTATATTATGTCTAATAAAGAGCAGATTGGTAGATAAACCCAATTGGTGTTGTTTCAGGTGGGGCTGGTGTTCCTATGGGGGCTGCATAACGTCAAGAGTTTGATGCCTTGGTTGTTTTCTGGATGGCGCCATTTGGTGAAAAATCTAGAGCCTCCCTTCCAGAGGAAATCCTCCTCCATGTAGCCATTATTCTGGATAGTGACATTTTCTGTGTTCTCTTCTGATGTTGCTGAACTTTGGATTCTAGGCTCAGCGTTTTCTGGTTCTGTAATCTGCGAGCAGAAAGGCTGCAGAATAACCTCACCGTCCTCATAGTCGATGCCCGATATGTCTGTGTTTTCAGATGAGCTGGACACAGTGACAGGGAGCTGCAGAACCTCCTGTGGTTTGATGTCTTGGTTGGTCTCTGGACGGCGCCATTTGGTGAAAAATCTAGAGCGGCCCTTCGAGGGTAAATCCTCCTCCATGTGGCCATTATTCTGTATGATGATGTCCTCCACCATGTAGGCATTGATGTCCAGTTTGACAGGTTTATCAGGTTGGTTTGTGTCAGTATTTCCTGGTTCTCCAATCTGCCAGCAGAAAGGCTGCAGACTAACCTGAGGATCTTTGTATTCCATGTCCAATATGTCAGTGTATGTCTTTTCAGAGGAGCTCTGAGGGACACTGGACGCCAAGACAGGGTGCTGCAGAACCTCTTGTGGTTTGATGTCTTGGTTGGTTTCTGGATGGCGCCATTTGGTGAAAAATCTAGAGCGGCCCTTTGAGGGTAAATCCTGCTCCATGTGGCCATTATTCTGAGAGTTGGAGTGCATGATGATGTCCTCCTCCATGTAGGCATTGATGTTTAGTTTGTGCTGATAGCCAGGTTGGTTTGCGTCAGGGTTTCTTGGTTCCATAATCTGCCAGCAGAAAGGTTCCTGACTAGTCTGAGGGTTCTTGTCTTTGCTGGTTGCAAAGAGAGGATGCTTCAGAACCTCCAGGGGTTTGATGCGTTGATTAGCATTCAGGTGTAGCATGCTTTTTATGAGGGACACCAACAGATGCTGATCATCATGGTGTCCTGTCTTCATTCTCATCACTTGCTCAAGGTCATCCAGACAGTTGAGCCTGAGGAATCTGGTATCTTTAGCTTGGAATCCTGTGTCATTCTCAAACTCTGCTGGCGTTTTGAGTCTCCAGTAATGCTGGCCGCTCTCATCAACTTGGAAAAAATATTCAGTAGCCTGCCCACAATGTAAGATGTGGTCTGCTGGCTGGCCCTGAGTCTGTATGATGAACCGGAGAACATCGTAGTCCATCCACCCAGAGTAGAGTGGATACCCAGTAACCAGCTCCGCAGCTACCAGTCCCAAAGACCACATGTCAATGGCCTCATTATATGGAATAGCTAGCATCACCTCTGGAGCCCTGTACCAGAGGGTCTGCACACAGATACCAGGAGTGGCTGCAGAGACAGGATGTGCCAGCCCAAAGTCAATAACTTTGACTTTGAGTGGCTTCTGATGGCGGTTCACGACCATCACATTGCCAGGTTTGAGATCGGCGTGTACTATTCCTATGGAGTTCAGGTGGGACAGGGCTGTGGCCAGCTGTTGTATAATTGACTTCACTTCTGTCATAGGAAGACCTTGTGTGTGTTGTTCCTGTATGTAGGAGTGCAGACTTTGATCAAGGAGTTCAAAATCTATACAGATTTGCTCCTTATCAAAGAAAAAGCCATTCCATTTCACAATGTGGCAGGTATCTGGATCCAGACATCGCAGCCGTTTTAGAATGGCAATTTCCAGTTTCGCCTGTTTCACTGTTTCAGGTATGTTTTTGTTGACTTTGACGGCTACAGATTTGTTGGTCTTCTTATTACGACATTTCATTACAACTCCAAAGCCGCCCTGCCCAAGAATACCCTCTGTTATGTAGTCATCATTCTGAGTGTTTGTGTCCTCCTCTGATGGCTGCTGCTGACTAACTTGAGGGTTCTTGTCTGTGTAGGAGTCTGTACAGGAGCTCTTAGGGGGGATGGATGCAAAGAAAGGATGCTTCAACACCTCCAGGGGTTTGATGCGTTGATTAGCATCCAGGTGCAGCATGCTTTTAATCAGGGTCACCAATAGATGCTGATCATCATGATGTCCTCTCCTGATTTTCATCACTTGCTCAAGGTCGTCGAGACTGTTGAGTCCGATGTATCTGGTATCTCGAGGGCGGTATCCAGTCTCAATCTCATACTCTTCTGGGGTCTTAAATTTCCAGAATAGTTCAAAGTTCTTCTTCACTTCCCGCTTGAAATAATCAGTCGTATCTATCCCACAATTTAAGACGTCATCCGTTGGCTGGCCCTGAGTGTGTATGATGAACCGGAGAACATCATATTTTGAATTTCCAGGATAGGTAGTACACCCAGTAACCATCTCTGCAGCTATCAGTCCCAGAGACCACATGTCAATGGCCTCATTAAATGGGGCGTCTATTATCACCTCTGGGGCCTTGTACCAGAGAGTCTGCACATAGTGATCACGATCAGCATCAGACACAGGACGCGCCAGCCCAAAGTCAATAACTTTGACTTGGAGCGGCTTCTGATGCCGGTTCACAACCATCACATTCTCAGGTTTGAGGTCTGCGTGCATTATTCCTATGGAGGACAGGTGGTACAGGGCTGTGGCCAGCTGGTACAAAACTGGTTTCAGTTGGGTGACGGGAAGACCTAGGTTGTGTTGTTCCTGTATGTAGGCGTGCAGGCTTTGATCAAGGAGTTCGAAGTTTAAACAGATACGATCCTTGTCAAAGAAAAAGCCGTTCCACCTTACAATGTGGCAGGCGTCTGGATCCAGACGTCGCAGCTGTTTCAGCATGTCAATTTCAACTTTTGCCTGTCTGAAAATTTCAGGACGGCTCTTGTTGACTTTGACAGCGACTTTCTCGTTGGTTTTTGTATTGCAGCATTTGGTAACAAATCCAAAGCCGCCTTCTCCAAGGAAAGACTCCACTTTCAGGCAGTTGCCCAGTGTGCTCCCTATGGAGATTTTCAACTCTTTTGCTGTTTTGTTGGTTTCCATTGATGCTTGTTATTCAGGAAATGTTGTATAACAATGTGGAAGAAAACCGATGAAGGTATTCAGGAAATGTTGTGTAACAATGTGGACGAAAACCGATGAACGAAACTCTGTTCAAGTGTGATCGTTGTCTTGCTTGCAGTCAGTTTTAAACTCTGATATGCACTAAAGAATGACAGAGCCACAGAGGCTTATATAAAACAAACTTTCCATAAGATCAAAGGCAAATATTCTATCATGATCAAAGTAAAATTTTTGATGACATCATCAAAGGTGTTAGACGTCACATGACGTCATCATCTTGTCTCATCGATCGTTCCCGTTTGTACGTGCGTGAGCACGCACGTAATTACGTGTGGATATATTCCACGTGTGCGTGAGGACGCACGTATTTGCGTGGGCGTAGAAACCTATAGACTAAAGTAAGACCGGCATGATACCATGTGTGTGTAAAGGTTTGTTTAAGCCTCAATAAGATCTATATTGTATAATCGATATGTTTGTGTCACTTGTAGTTTAATTTAAGTGCGGCTGATTAATTCTTTATTACGTTTTCCTGTCAGATACGGTGTAGCTGGAACCTAACAACAGCGTTACTTGTGGCTCTGCGACATACTGATTTAAGTAGACTTGGACTTAAACGGACTTTAATGATCCACAAAAGAAAATTGATCATAGAATAATTTAATTGATTGATCGTTATTTAAATTAATTGTTTTTGCGTTTCTTTCTGTTAAAGGAGCGCTTAATTGGTTCAACTACAGCCGACGTGCGCTTACGAGATTCTTCATAAGAAATAGTGAGAATAAAAGTCCACACACCGGCATGGTTTCTTAAAATTCTTTGTGTCTTGCATGAATTTGCTGTTGTCGACAGTTTGAACAGACGAAATAAAATAAAGCGAGACCAGTGTGGCTAACGTGGTCGTTAGTATACGGTCGAGTGGAGAGCTAACTACGGGGCTAAGTTAGCATGCTAACGGACAATTTGATGTGTGTCTGTCTGCCTGTTAGTATTTTATTTTATTTAACCTTTGTTTACCCAGGCAAGCAATTAACAAATTCTTATTATTTACTTATTATTTACAAATGCAGCCTGAACAAAGAGCAATGGCTCGTTGTGCAACTACAACTACAGCCTAAGAATCACCCTTAACATGTTTGAGTGTTTATGCTCTAATGCTGGACTCTTTATGCGTCATGTATAAAACAGTGATTTTTAAAAATAAAAAGGCTGCAGTTAGTAGTAAGGACAAGGAAACACCATACGATGACCTTAGACACTATTTAGCCAACTACGTTTGTACATTTGTCCATAATGCTAATTCTGTAAATTTTCTAGATTACACTATTAATTTTACTAGATAATCATTATTTTTATTTTAATCTAATCTTATTTATCTTGTGTTTACTTTTATGTACAACAAAGCTACTATGACAAAGTAATTTGCCTTATGGATCATTAAAGTGTCTAAGTAATAAAAATGTATTGAATCACTTGAATCTTGAATTAGAGATGAGGCAGGACTATTTATTCCCGTGGAGAAATTAAGGTGTTACAGACAATGCAAAATAAAAAAATTCAAACAAAACAAGGGAAACTGTATAAAGTAAATTTGTGAACAGTACAAAAAGAGTGACATATTTTATCAGCAAGTAGCTAACCAACTAATTTTACTAATATTTATAAAGTTGGTGAAAAAAACAACTAATAGTGGTGATTTTGGTTTGGAAATAATGATGGCGCCATGCAGGAAAATTTAATAATGCATCCAGAAATTCCATAATCACACACAGTAGCAAGTGAGCGGTGTGCAGCTGAATAGTGCCATCACACAAACAATGGCAATCTGACGACGTATATTATCATATCAATAGCACCATCAGACGGCAGTGTTCAAGACCTCATTATATTACACACTCAAGATCGAAACTATAACTTGACAACAATAAAAGTGCACACCCACTACACAGTAATAAATATACAAAGTCGCCACACAGAATAAACTTCAGCTAAACAGCCAAATAATAAATTAAACTCACCAACACCGTTTTGACAAGCTCCCAGTTAACTAAGCTGTGTGTTTAAACCACTCCTGGTTGAATGAGCTGGTTTTGTCTGTTCCCTCTTGAGAAATTATTTAATCCTCCAGTCGATGTCCTCCCAAACCTTTTATCTCCAACTTCTGCTCACGTGGTAAAGTTGTAAATCACACACTGTCCAGATAGTCAACTATATTCATCATGCAATGAGTGAATGAAACATGAATTAACTGCATACGTACGTTACGTACCTTAGCTGAGATAGTGAGACCTGAGCAGTTGACTTCAAATCAGTCAATAAGAAGTGCTCTGGGGTCCTGAACTTCAGGCCCCACTTCCCAAACTGAAATATGTAATGTACACGTGCATGCACGCACGGCAGTTCATCGGTCCACAACACTGCAGGCCAGGAGCATCTCGGCTGTGCCCACCGAGCAGAAACAGAGACACAGCATCAGGCACAACAAACTATTTACACACAACTACACTCCAAAAAGCGAAGGAATTGCATTCATCAAATGAAACTGCAGACATTTCATTGACCTCTAATGCAAACATGCCACTGGTAGTTACATATTTCTTGATCCAGGCTGTAAATAATAACAATAGTGTTATTTATATTAGCACTTTTCAAATCTACTTTACAGTAAGCGAGTCCTTCACAAAAGCATTAAACATCTGCAGTTTGTTAAACAGGCACAATTAACCAAAAACAATAGTTAAAAGAAAAACAAGAAAACACAACACAATCCGGTTAGGGACTTGTGCTGCCTTGTATGGTGCTAAAAGGTCAGTGATGTAGCCCGGGTTATATCATTTTCTTACCTTTTTTTATTTTGTATGTAACCTGTATTTTTGCACTGCCTATCGCTGTTGCACCTAAATTTACCCACTGGGATCAATAAAGTCTCATCTGGTCTGAAAATACATAGAAACATAAATGACACCACCACTGCAGCTATTGTCGTTATTATTGTTACTAATACTTTATTGATCTGCTGTTTTTAGAAGGAGAAGTTGCTTTGCAAAACCACATCCTTTGGATCAGAGAGAGTCACATGGTAAACTTAATTTCTTCATCGTGGCCAAAATATACACACATCCTCCCAGTGAAGGCATCCAAGACGCACTTGAAGGCACAAGGACAAGTGGTTAAGACCTAATGCATTAACCCTGATCACATTGTCAAAGGGAACCTTGTGTCTGTGTACGTATTTTCATTCTAGCTTGTTGCATTTATTTTTCCTCTACAGAGTCTACCTGGAACCATGCAATGAGAACAATGGACGTCCAGTGAACTTTCCCATGTACCAGAAGGGAGGATGCACAGCAAAGCCAGTGACAGCGGATCCTAAGTTGTTTCAGTTTCACAAGTTTTTATTTCAAATTCCAAATAAACCCCTGATAGACGATAGCAGAACATAAGTAAGTGTTTCATTAAATAAGAGATGTTAAGTTGACGAATGAACCCAATGTACTGACTGGCTCTATTAGACCAACGATGGGACCAAAGTCGGTATTGCGAGCTGTTCATAGTAAACATATTTCTAAAGGAACTATTGACATGACATTTTCACCAGGTGTTGGTAACAGCCCAAGTAATCCATACATAGAAAGAAACCAAAACTCAGAAATTAAGTTCATAAATTATGTGTATTAATGTAAAATAACAGAGAGAAAAAGTGTTGAACACTCGCAGAAAGGTGGAAAAGGCATGGAAACCCAAGACACCAGCTGAAATCTATCAGTGATCACAAAGCCATCCTGCCCCTTGTCAGTAATTTGTTTTGGTTTCTTTCTATGTATAGATTACTTGGGTTGGTACCAACACCTAGTGAAAATTGTAGCACCTTTAAAATATGTTTACGATGAAAAATTGTGATGTGGTTAATATTTAATTTACCTGCTGTATACTGTAATATTCCACTACTGTACCGATACATTGTTCAACCCTATACTTACCTCATATCATTATAATGATTCTAGGATTTAAACGAATGTGGTTGTTTGTACTTACCTTGATCTAAATAAAGTTTGTTTTTACACTAAAACTGTCTCAGTTAAAGCCGGTTCTATTGTTCATTACATACTTACCTTCACACTTACAATATTATTATGATGATTCTTACCTTGATTTAAACCAGTATTGCTGTGTACACTATACGCACCTTAATTTAAACCAGTTTTATTGGTCATTTCGTACTTATCTGGATTATAACATGTTTACTGTACTCATCTGAACCAAAATCAATATTTGTGTGTGTGTATAAACTATATGTATCTGATTGAGACCAATGTGGGGACACACTCGAGCCTTCTGGGTTCCAGAGTCATATAGTAGAGAGAATCTGGCCAACTGAACTCATGGGCGCCATGTTAGATACAACACAGGGAAGATTCTACAGTGTAACTCTATGGTCACAAATGTATTATTTTCACCATTAACAGGCCTATAAATGTTATTGCCAATGTCTCAATATGTTAAAGCCCCTCACGTAAATATCCCAGTGTCTACTTACTTTAATTACCTTAAATGAGCCTGTAAAATGCTTTGTAGCCCAATCACCTCATCAGTCATGGAGCTGTGTTCACCTTCTCCTCAGTCTGTTCATCCATCACCATTAAAAGTTAGAAATTACTCAGAAAAATTGTAAATATTCAGAAATGGTGAAAATTAAAGTAGTCTTACTGGTATTTAGTATTGTCATTAGTATTATCATTCTGACATTATCACGCTAGCCATAATAACTTAGTAGTCCAGACAAAGTTATGTGTCAATTAAATTTTGACATAAATTACATCCACACATAGGTTCCACAGATGGTAGCTGCTATTTTTCTAAGCCTTCAGTCTAGATAACTAGCTAGCATAAAGTTAGCATAAGGCTTGGTTAACTTCAAACTTCATTCATTTGTAAGGTGGTGTTGGGCATTTTTGAGATCAAGGTACACATTAATGATGGCATGACTTTATTTTTCCTGTATAAAATCCTAACAAGACTTATACTGGTAGTTACTCTGTGTTTCACAGATTGTCTTTGAGACGAAGGAACTGTCCATAGGAAATGTTATTTATCATTTGGGTGATGAAGGCTGTGAGCTCTCTTCCATTCATTCATCCTTTTTTTAGAAAAAGTACAGTGTTATGGCTTCAACAGTGATCAGACCCAAAAGCAGACACTGGCTCACAATTGTCCCAAGTTCAACAAGTTTATTCTTGACACGGTGAAGAAAGTGCAAGTGGAGAAGGGCTGGCTTCTGTGGATCTCACAAGGTGCTGAAGAAGTGATGGTGGCGGTGAAGGTGAGGTTTACCAGGTCTATTGGTTCAGCCTGGCAACCCAATGCACTGGAACAAGGCACACACAAGCACAGAGGTGTGATCGGCAGGAGAGCAGACTGACAAGAATATGTAGGGTGATGGAAGGTAATCCGACCTGGTAGAGCCAGAAGCAACAATCTGGCTAGGGAGACCAGGGTATTTATGAAGAGAGTCTTGATGAGTGGATGAGAGACACTTAGGGCTGCCTGTAGGGAGAGAGTAGCCACACCCAATGCACACACAGAACACAGACTGAGGAGAGAAACACAAGGATCAAAACAGACAGGGGAAGACTGACAACACACACAGGGGAAGGAGGGGCTGCCATGACGAAACATGACATACAGATTGCAATACTGTCCTTTTACCAACTTGTATATAGGCCTAATGCTAATACTGTAAATGTGTTTTCTGTGTTGTCTACTTTTATGTGCAACACAGTTACAGGGACCAGGTAATTTCCCTCGTGGATCATTAACATCTGTCTTTTTTAAATTATATTGTTACTTGTGATTTAATCTTGCAGTGTATGGTATATGCAAATTAAGTATTAGTTTCTCCATAACTCAGTAACACGTGGTCTTGTTAGAACTTCCTGGACATCCAGGCCCCAAACTTGATGTGTAAATAGTCTCTTTGAATATTGAGTTCACTTTGAACTTGTGAGTCCGGAGCAGCACTGTTCTTGAAACACAACTGACACATTTTACACTTTGCATAACATCATTACACTTTATATAACATCATACTAAGACACTTTGGATCTGCAATGAGTAACTTTGGGAGTGAGACACTTTAAAATGTCTATATATCTATAAATAAATGCTGTATATTCCAGGTAAATAGGACTGTAGATTGGACTGTATATTTCTTTTGTAATTCTTACTTACTACCCCATTCTTTATTATTTTATTTTTATTTTATTTTACCTTATTTTATTTTGACCATTATTCCTATGTCTATGTCTGGTTCACATATGTTCTTTGTTATCTTGAGAATCTTGGACTAAACAATTTCCCTGTGGGGCTCAATAAAGTCATCTTGAATCTTAAATTGAACAGTTGTCACTACAGCAGGATATAAATCACACAAGAAACATAATTTGTCTTTTGATTTTAGATTTATTGTATTTTCAAATGATATATTTCAGATTAGAAATGAAATATTTTCAAATCATTTTCTCCGCATTTTGTACTAAAAACCACATCCACACATGTTTTAAACAGGCAGCGATATATAATCCTTACCTGCAGTAGGGATGGGCATCGATTAGATTTTGTTGATATCAATGCCTTTCCATCCAACTCTTTATCAATTACCATATAAATTCCTCCTGTGAATTTTTGGTTTACAAAAAGTAGGTGTTTGTGGTTTCGTGCAAAGAGATAAGAGCTTGTGTTGGTAAACAAATGGGAAATTGGTCCCTGGATCACTAATGCTGCTCTGCTGAGACTTAGCGATAGCTGCACTTGTTGACCGGATATTGTCAAACTCATGGCACTCTCTGTATTTAATGTTGCATGTCGTCAACAAATGCTTCATTATGTTGGTGGTGTTGCCGCCCTTGCTTGAAATTACAGTGCTACATAAATTGCACTTTGTGCTGTTACAGTCCCTTCTGGTGAAGTGAAGTCACACTTTCAACTGTTTCAGTCTGTCCACCATCGTGTCTTCCTCATCGTCACGTGACCATCATGTGATGAGAATAACATGCTTCGACGTAAATATTCAGTACATTAAGAATCAAGAATGCTGTGAATATTTACGAGGAAGCATGTCATTCTCATCACGTGATGGTCACGTGACGATGAGGAAGACATGATGGTGGACAGACGAAAACCGTCGAAAGTGTGACTTCACTTCACCAGAAGGGGCTGTAACAGCACAAAGTACAATTCATGCAGTGCTGTAATTTCAAGCAAGGGCGACAGCACCACCAACATGCTGAAGCATTTGTTGAAGACGTGCAACATTAAATACAGAGAGTGCCATGAGATCGACAATCGCCAGTCAACAAATGCAGCTATCACTAAGTCTCAGCAGAGCAGCGCTACTGAGGATCCAGTGACCAATTTCCTTTTTGTTTACTAACACAAGCTCTTATCTCTTTGCATGAAACCACAAACACCTACTTTTTGTAAACCAAAAATTCACAGGAGGCCAACCTGTGTATGTGTGGATGTGGCCCTTTGCATGTCTTTGAAATATGGGAGGAAACCGGAGTACCCGGGGAAAACCCATGCACACATGGGGAGAACATGCAAACTCCACACAGAAAAGACCAGGGCTACAACTCAAACCCCAGATCTTTTGCTGTGAGGCCACAATGCTAATCATTTAGCCACCATGCTGCCCGTCTGAAGATCTATGAGAGCCTTTTCTTATAGCAGAACACACAATAATCTCAGGGTTTCTGCCATAAAAAAAAACCTTCATAGTCTTCTTCAATCCATCACCTGACTTATGCAACAGCAGAAGGTCCTCCTTATCCAGGATGAGAAGCGTTTGAAGTAGTTCTTCTTCTTCTTCTTCTTCTGGCCTTTGCTGTCATCTAAAAAAAATAAGTGGACACTACTTCAGCCATCCACGGAATGAGAAGCAACAACAGCACAGAATATCTCAATGATTTTGTAATGACGAAAGACAAACTGTTCTTACCTAAGGTGGCAGGAAGCTCTGTCTCCAAGTGGATGCTGTTGGTGTGCACAGTGGGAGCAGGAGCAACACTGGGGTGTGGACTAAATACATGAATGTGGACTGAGTTAGTGTGATTGTTCTGTTCAGTGCTCAGCTTCTCTCTACTGATGGAGGCACAAATGTCTGTAAAGCATTAGAAAAACCCTTTTACCTGAGGTCAGTGTCCTCCTGAAGCGTGTCTCCCAATGAGATCCTGTTTTCAGGGTCTGCAGGTCGAACCAGGATAACACCTGGTGGCAGTGCCTCACTTGTGCTGTTGAATGAAGACATGTTGAATCACTTGTACTACATGCAACTGGCAATAACAAGGAGCATCCTGTGTTTTTCTTATAAGGGACATGTGATGTTGGTCATGATGAAGTGAGAACACAACTGAAACACTTACCTCTCTTCAACCATGGTCATCCTCTTGCTGTCTTTTGACACTGCCCGGTCCTGGCTGGTGGTGACTTCAGGCTCATTGCTACCAAAAACCATAGTGTTAGGTTTATGGCTGACAAACACAGCATGCAAATACACAAATCAGCCAACATAGACAGAAATATCTGTAAAGTATTTGAAGAAACCCTTTTACCTGAGGTCAGTGTCCTCCTGAAGCGTGTCTCCCAGTGAGATCCTGTTCTCGGGGTCTGCAGGTCGAACCAGGATAACACCCGGTGGCAGTGTCTCACTTGTGCTGTTGAATGAAGTCACATTGGATCGCATTACATGCAACTGACAATAAGAAGGAGCAACTTGTGTTTTTCTTATAAGTGGCATGTGATGAAGTGGGAACATAACTGAAACACTTACGTCTCTTCATCGTTTGTCATTGTCTTAATCTCCTTGGACACCGTCTGGTCCTGGCTGGTGGTAGCCTCAGACTCATTGCTGCAAAAACTCAGTGTTAGGTTTATGGTTGACAAACACAGCATGCAAATACACAAATCAGCCAACATCTAAATGAATAATTTACCAATTTCCCTGCTTACTGTCATCTAGTAACCTGTCTCCAAAACAGATAAAAACACACAAACTTACCATGGACTAAGGTGGGGGCTGCTGTTGAGGTAGCTCTTGGTGATGAAAGGATGGTTGAGGATGCCACTAGGGGTGATCCTGTCCTTCTCATCCCACTGGAGCATTGCCTTCAGCAGCTCTATGCACTGCTTCCTTTCATCTGCCTCTGTCGCATTGTCCGTCTCCCGGCGCACCTGGTTTACAAAACATTTATGGAGATAATTAATGTATGTGACTTTTCAGTAGCTAACCTGAGCTTCCTTAACCACCTACCGCTTTCATTTCGTCCAGGGAGCGGAACTTATAAAACCTGTTGTCCACAAAATCGAAAGTACCACCCCATTCCATCCAATACTCCTCAGGTGTCTGAAAGAAGGTTATTTAAGACTTTGAGAAACTAGATTTAACAATAAACCTTTTATTTTATTTCACAATATTGTACCTTGAGCTGCCATTGACCACAATCTTCTCTTTTAAAATACATTAATAACTTCTTCCCAGCGTTGAGTAGGTGTTGTGGTGCTGGACCCAGGAGATCGGTGATGAATTTTATCTGTAGACAAAACACAATGTGAAGACAGTTATCAAGCTTTGTTCCGGTCACAAGGTCAAAATTAAATCTTCTAATTCAAAACAGGTTGTGTCCTTTCTACTTGAACTGGATGCTCCAGCTTTGGTAAATAACTTACTACGTCGTATTCCATCCTCCCTGGAAAGAGTGTGACACCAAACACCATGATTGCCATGACACAACCCAAAGACCAGATGTCAATGGCCTCTGTAAATGGCAGCCCAAGAATGATTTCTGGTGCTCTGAAGGTGGAGAAAAACAAACAAACACATAAAACACAAAACGTGTCAAAGTGTCACTGTCACAAGTTAAATATTAAAGAGTACAAACGAAATAAGCACCAGTAATTCCTTTGTTTTAATCGGATCCATGTATCTTACCTATATGAAGGTGTCTGTAAACGCATTCCCTGCTTGGCCTGCCATGGGTACATAGACAAGCCAAAATCAATAAGTTTGACCCTCAAGGGCTGCCTGATACGATCCACCAGCATGATGTTGTCTGGCTTCACATCAGTATGCGTTATGCCAAGGGTCTTTAGGGCATCAAAAGCTGTGGCCAACTGCAAGTCAACAAGATTCTATTAGTATTGATGATAAGCTGTGTTCCTAGAAACATTTTTAGAGAAACTACCAGAAGTAGTTTCGCTAAGTAGAAAAATGTTACCAAGTAGCTTAATTGCTACTGCTAAAAGCTGTATATTTTGCTTTGTAGCGGATGTAATACCTGTTGAATCATGGTGCGGATGTCCTCCAGTTGCATCGGTTGTCCTAAATCTATCAAGTAGTCAAGCAGGCTGATGTCCAACAACTCAAAGATCAGGGACGTTGTGAATTTTTCGAGGATTGAATCCTCAAACTTCACAATGTTGCATTCGTCTAGGTTGTTTTCCATGAGGGTTTTCATGATGGAAGCCTATGGAGACATACAGCAAATACCACACATACATTTTTGTGAGCTAGCATTAGCTTCATGTTAAAAGTCCAGACTCCTGACTGTCAACAGTCCCTTTAAAATCCAAAGTGTCTCACCTCCCACTTCGCAGTCTGCTTATTAGTGGAAACCTTTATGGCCACAGTCTGGTGAGTTTCCCGATTTACACATTTCATCACTGTCCCAAAGCCGCCTCGTCCCAGGATTTCCAAAAAGGTGTAGTTTTCTGGGGCTGTGTCTTTGTCGTAGTTCCCAAAGAATGGTGATGAATCTGAGGAGGACATCTTTCTTTTTGTAGACTGCTGAAAGTGACAAAGAAAACAGATGAGTTTATCCATTTGAACTGTCCATCATATATGCAACTCCTGCTAAAGATATCAACAAGACTTGTCAATTAATTAACAGTAATAGTAACAATAATAAAGCTGGATTAGGTTAAGCCTAACCTCTGAGATCGGTTACATCTGAAATTTGCATTTGTCTCATCTTTCCTAATCCTCTGTCTGACCTCCAACAGCTTGGAGGATAAAAACTAAAACACCAAAAGTTCTTTGAAACAGCTACAATCACTTTGTGTTGTGCTCTCATGGTGCATATAGCTTTGTGTTACAGGAGTACAGGTAGTTTTTTTTGTTATCTAGCCCGTATCAAACAGAGGCACACTGACAACCGGCCACACAGTTTCAGTTTGATTTCCCTTTTCTGTAAAAAGTTTAATCTATACTTAGGTACCAAAACTGAGTAATGCATGTGTTTCATTACATATCTCTCAATACGTGGTACCCGTTTACCTGCATACCTTATTTTATAGTCTACTTGAAGCTCCAAAATGTTTGCTACGTGAAACACAACAGTGGAGTTACTTACTTCTCAAAATGGAAAAGTTGGTCTTTTAGATTTGGTCTGTAGTTGGATGTCCTTTGTATGGATATCTCTGTATTGCTCTTCTGTCTTCTCTGTGTTGCTCTTCTGTCTCCTCCAAATGTTGCTCTTCTGTCTTCTCTGTGTTGCTCTTCTGTCTTCTCTAAATGTTGCTCTTCTGTCTTCTCTAAATGTAGCTCTTGTGTTTGTCCAGCAGAATCCTCCTCTTATTAGTCTGAAGGGTTCTGGAACACACCTGTGATGACATAGTTCTCAAGTTCTTTTATGGAATGTACGGAATGAATGCCCATTTCCTGGTCTAGACATAATACATTATAAAGATATGGCAACAATACTTGAGTTTTTATTTAATGCCATTCTGATCATCCATTAAAGTGTGTTGATGTTCCAACACTGATAAATATACCAGTGGTTCCTGGGACCAAGGCCACTGAATTCTACTATAAAGCATCTCTGCTGGAGACTGAACCAGTCGTATAAAATAGCGGAAGCATATGTTTTAATAAATATCCAGTATACATATCTACTGTCTGAAAGCATAGTTACTTTCAGAAACTATATGGACCCCTTCTTTTGAATTTTAAAAGTATAAAGTTTTCCCCGTCGGCTTACACCCCATAACTCATAATGGTCCTTTGCTAAAGGAAAAGGCACTCAAACCTCCCAACACCTCAGAAACCTACCAACAAATCCAATCAGTGTTCTCTATAAAAGCCTGAAATCACAGGTTTGTGTCAGAGGATTTTTACTGATGTCAGTTCCAGTCAGTGAGTAAATATCTTGCTGCTTTTTGCAGTTTATTTTGAGAATTTTCTTGGGAAATGATGTGGTAGTCAATTTATAGAAAGCAGAAAGTGGTGATCACAAACATCCAAGCTGTGCTGGCCCAGTTGTTCAGGACTTCAAACAATTAGAGTTCAGACTGTATCAAATTTTAATGATACATCACTGAGCAATGGCTGAGTGGGTAGAGTTGTGTGCCGGTCTGCGACAGGAGGCTGTCATCCCAGTAATCAGCTTATCGGTCCATGACTAAATCGATTCATTTATCGAATGTAAGACACAGGTTAGGGTAAGGGTGCTGCATTTTTCCACTACAGGAAGTAAAATTGTCAGAGAACCATGCCCTGTCCAACCCAGATATGAACTTGACTGGATTTTTGTTGTGTTCTGTCTTTACACTCTCCATGTTACTGTCTCACTACTATTGTACTCTGACATTTATCTTCTCTTCGGTCTTGTCCTTTCATTCCTTCAATACAAAAACTTTTTTTCAAAAAAAAAAAGAAAAATGTGAACAGTGACAAACTTCCACTGTGTTAATTACAGTAGTTGTGGATTATCAGCTTAATGTGACGTAAATAGGTTTTGAGCTATGTGCAAGCTAAGGTCCACTCTAAAGTAGCAACACAACTCCAAAATGATACAACAAAACACCGTTACTGTAAAGATAACTTTTGACCCCCTCAAAAGCTCAAGATGACTTTCTTTATTTACTTTTATCTCATCTCCCTAAGTCTCATGTCAGATGCAAACAAACAGCAGTTTGTTCTTCTGATACAACGTAAAAAATATTTCCGGGATCCCAGTGATGTTGTGTTTGTTTCAACATAGAGCAGATTGAAAGTTGAGATGTAAGTGTGCAAGGCCTCTAAATCTAGTATTTGAGTTGTTTTTTTATCAGCCTGTATCATTTAACTGTTCCTAAAGTTAGAGCCAAAGCCTGTGGTGAAGCCTCATTTTATTATCACGGCCCATGCCTGTGTGTGTGTGAGTGAGTGAGAGGACGTGTGTTGTACCTCATGATCCCAGTCTCTGGACTCAAAGTCCACACCTCCTCCTGGGAGCTGACATCCATGATGAACTCTGTGAGTGTCAACAGACTCTGGAGGCTGGAGTTCATGTAACAGATCTGGCCTGGGTTGGGAAACCTGACACACAAAACAAGTCGCATGACACATCAACATGATTGTCTTCAATGCTAAACCACAGAAAAGGACACTAATTGGTAGTATTTATATAAAGACTAGTTTATTTTCTGTAAAATATCCCATCTGTTTGTTGTTTTCTTGTGTTTATGTGTGACAGTATGTGTATGTAGATTTACTCACCCAAAGCAGGAGTCCTGTTGAACCACAACACTCTGTGGGTAGGAGACCTGTGCAGCATCTCTGTAGCTGGGTGGACTCTCCTCTGTACTAGAGACACAGACAGACAGACAGTCAGTAGACAGGATCTGTGGAAGCTGTGAGTGTGTGGACATTAATCTGTTCACACACACTCTATGTTGTGAACCTACTCGTTGGTGCCTTGTCTCTGGCTCACAGCTTCAGTTACTGCTTCTTTCTTGTCTTCTAACGCCTCCTCTTTCAGCTGGGATGGAGCTGGCAGTCTACACGAACTATAAGAAACAGCATAAAAAAGTAAAAAAGTAGCTACAAAAGTAAGTAATACAAAGTGGAATAAATACAATAGACTCTCATCAAACTTACGTTTATACATTCATGTCAGGTTGGAATTGTACATGTCCCATTATTGCACATTGCTATTTACATTGTTCTATGTGGATGTTGCATGTAATAATAATAATGTTTAAACTGCCAACAGTGCTTGGCATTCTACAGTGTAAACCTATGGGACAGATGTGCTACGTTTAAATAAATACCTTACTTTCACCATTAACAGGCCTATAAATGTTATTGCCAATGCCTGTCGATATTTAAAAGCCGCTCACTTAAATATTCCAGTGTCTACTTACTTAAAATACCTTAAATGAGTCTGTAAGATGCTTTGTAGCCACATAGCCTCATCAGTCACAGAGCTGTGTGACCTTCTCGTCAGTCTTTGTTCATCCATCGCCATTTAAAGTTTGAAATTACTGAGAAAAATCATAAATATTTAGAAATAGTGAAAATTAGTATAGTATAATAACTAGCCTCGTTGTTATCTAGTATTATCATTATAATATTAGCATGCTAGCCATAATAACTCAGTAATAACGAAAGTCAAGGTCAAGTCTATCTACATGGTCTAAATTACATGCAGGTAGCTGATATTTTTCCAGGTCTTTAGTTTTTTCCCCCCTGAACTTTATTCACAAACTTTAAAACAAATACAATGGCAATGCCATTCAGCCTATATGAAGTCAAACATTCAAATTACATTTTCAGTATTTTGAACATTCTTTTTTGACTAGCATCTGTGCATTTGGTTAACGTTATCCAAATCCCTTAGTATTTTATATCTTTTTTTAACTGGTACACTGCACAGGGACACATTAATGTTGGTATGACTTTATTTTTCATATATAAAATCATAACTAATGTCAAAGCCACATTGACATTTACCTCACCCTTCATTCCCACACTCATTTACCTCACGTTACAGGGTGAAGTCAGTTAACTTTCTCTGTTTTTGTTGTTTTCCATTCCCTAGTTGGCCAGACTCTCTCTAACACCAAGACGTGCATTGAGCGACACCTCGTGGTGGAAACTAAGATCAACACGTGACAATTGCTACATGCGAAGGAGCGCGATTTGTCCCTTACGACTTACTGTCGAACAGCGTCAACATGTCGGCCCTCTTGATAGTAAGTCACCCTTCGAATTTCTACAAATAAAACGTTTATGTAAAACATTTTTACATATGCAGTACAAAAGGAGACCGGACGTGGCTGTAACTTTAGGAATAACGCGTTCATTCCACAGACTGTTTACTGTTTAATATTCATTATTATGATCCCTATGAGTTGTAGTCGAGACTAAAGCTAGTCCCTTTCTAGGACCCTTCCTGGGTTCCCATACACACTTCACAGACTGTTCATGACTAGGAAAATGCGCTGGTAGTCCTGTGTTTCTCATAGTGGTTTAATGTGTAATGAGCACTGTTAATGTCCTGTTCACTTCCTGTCCCCTCCGTCTCCGTTACAGTCTCTCCACAGATGTTGTCATCGGTCGGTTCTCCTCCATGTTGCTAAGAGACAGTGGAACTCCGGGCCAGCACCTCCTCTTCCTCTGCACAGGAGGCTCCTTCTCTTCCTCACCCAGCGCTTCTATGATGTGGAAATGTTCCTGAGCTGGAGGTTTAAGCTTAAGAGGAATCATGTTCAGACACAGAATGCGTACGTTTTGCATGCATGCGTTTTTTTTTTTTTTTTTTGTTTACATGCACCCACACTGCTGATGCTGGTGTCGGTACTTGTTGCTGAGTAGACTGAAGAAGAAAGAAATAAAACAGCTGCGGTTCTCAAGTGTGACTGACAGAGACAAGCTCATATCCGCTGTTAGGTACCCAAATGCATTTGCTCAAATAAAGCTTGGTGCACGAAAACAAAAATACAACTGATCTTAACAACATGCGGGTCTCATAAGCAGGGGACGATATTTGTTGTTATTTAATTATGCTGAACATTTGATTGTACTTCCATATTATCCAATGTAGAGCCCATATTCGTAGCTACTCTATGGTGGCCAACACATTTAAAAGGTCTTTTCCTGTGAGTATGTGCCAGAAATATAAACATTTTGGATGAAATAACAAAATACTAAAACTTATCTTCCAACCAAGTAAAACAATTAGGCCACGATAATTATATAAGACTGGACTTGCAATATGCATGACAAATAGGAATGGCTCAACTACTCATGAGGATTGTAGGTGAACTTGTAATAGAGGTCTGGGAAATGTCTTTTTTAATATTGGGTCTGTCATAAGGCTTAATTGTATACTTCTTTCCAATGTTCTTTTTTTTCTCTACAGTTACTATGGCTACACTGAGAAGTATTATGGGCCAGACATAGCATCAGCATACTTTATCTTATGTCTGAGGGGAGGATTTAGGTAAGTGCCCTGTCTCCCCTGTATATTCGATCATTTTTCTTTAACGTGCAGTGTTTGTGTGGACGTCTTTTTCTGGTGCAGCCATGGTTCACACAGCACATTTGGATCTGTGTTCCATCTTCAGGTTTGTTGGCCAGTCAGAGTGGTTCCGTGCAGACCAGAGGGGCAAGTTCAACTGGGACTTCTTAAACTACAAGGACACTCCTCTAGAGGAAGTAGACTTGAGCTTCACAGTCATCAACTACAGGGGAGTGGCGAACCTCGGTACAGCGCTTCTACTCAGCTTTTTTCGGCTCTTTTCATTCTGCTGCTGTTAGTTCCTATGATATTCTGCGTATAAGCTCAGTTTGTGATTTGATTTTATCCCCATCAGAGAGACAGCGCTTTTTGCGAACTCTGAAATTACAAGGGTGTCCTGAAGTGGACGACTGGTTCCTGGCAAGGCTTCATGTGTTACAGGATTCTCTGGAGGAGCTGGACATCTCTCACTGTCCACGCATCACTACAGGCGGCTTGGCTGCACTCAGGAATCTCAAGTAAATAGGCAAAACTTACAATACGGTCTAGTTAATATTACCGCTCACTGTCTGTTGTATTAAATTTCTTTTGTGTTTATTGTGCTGAAGGGGGCTGAAGCGTCTGAACGTGTCATTCCTTCCCGGGATTTCAAATCCAGGGTTGGTGATCATCCTGCTGGAGGAGATGTTACCTGACTGCTCCATCACAGCTTCTGGCTACGACCACAGCATGCTGCAGGTGGAAGGAGAGGGGGACGAGGAACTCATACAAAGACAGAGGTAGCACCTGAACTGCTACAGGAAGCTTGAAAAAAAAAATCCTCAGAAAAAAAAACTTTTAGTGTGTGCAGTCTCAAATGAGAAGAAGCAATAAGTCTGGTTTGTGCATCAGTTCATCACAACAATCCCAGATCCCAGTTTTAGTTAATCGCAAGGAGACTACACAGACATTTTGAATTCACAACTGAAATCTGTGCCACATTTATGATGGAAATCTAAACCTATCCAAATTGATATCTGTCTCAAGAAAACTGCACTTTTGTCTGTTGCTGAAATGTGGATATGATTGTAAATGTATGTACTGTAATAAAGATTTTACCACCACTGTAACCTTTGCCTGTGAACTCATATCACAAGTTTAATGGACAGTACAAACCACGTGGCACACATCATAGTGCGGCTGTATCTATTTCTAATCTTCACTGTCGAAGCTTATGTGAGTAAACTAAAGCTGGTAATCCAGTGTGCGCCTTGTTCTGCAGCAGTCTCTTCACAGTGAGCTGATAAAGACACCAGTAATACTGGGAGACGAGGGTGAATGAGGCTGAAGAAACCACTGCTACTTCTGTATGTAAAGACACCATCTACAAAATTCTGATAGCCAAGTTTGACAAGAACAGATTATGCTAAATAATCTACTCCAATTTTGCATTTTTGATGGGTAATATGGCAAACAACATTAAAGAAGAAGAAAAAAAATCTATGATAATTTCTCATACCTATGTTTATTATTTCATTTGAAGAAGACGGCGGATTTTTAGAAATATTTGCAAGGGCATTAATAGTTTGATCTCCGGTAGGAACTAATCATATTTCGGGAACTGGGTCACAACCAACACGGACCGTGTTTGTGACGGACAACAACAAGACGGGAAAGCAAAGCACTAGCAATTGACTGGATACTTGTCTCTACTGAATTATTATTATTGCTTAAAAATTGATTGTCATCCAGACCCTTGTGGTTTAAGGGTTTCAGTATACGTATAAATGTCTGATGCACCAGGTAAGATGGCTGTCTGCTCCGTACATTGAGTCGTTTCACTGCGCTACTGTAACGTTTACAGATATGAGTCTTTGCCGAGGCACAGTCTGACACCGTGTTTAATTCCACATTTTAAGGACTTCCTAAAAGAGACGAAGAGGAGGAGGAGGTTACACCCGAACCAGAGGTGAGCTTTTTTTTAAATGTTACTCTGGAGCTAGCAGCTAGGTGGGGTTAATGTTGTTCCGGAAGTTGTTAGCTTTGCCAAATTAAAATGAAGCCTTCGTCCGTAAGTGTGTGACACATCGCGGTGGATAACGATGGTCGCCAACAAAGAAAGCAGAAGCAGACCACTTCACACTACAGTAGTGCCGGATTTAAGGCATTAAACGTCAGTCTTTCAGAGTTTCCGCAGTCTCAGAGCATATTTTGCATTGTGGGTCTTAAATTACATTTAGTCAAGTCTTAAATCCTTAACGTCCATTTACCGCTTCATTTGCAGTATGACACCATCTGACCCACCCCAGGGATGTGCTGAATTTTGTTATTTCAGTTTACTATTTTATTTTGCTATTTAGCCCCATAATTCCCCATAATTTAAATGTAACCCGTCTTAAAAAGTCTTAAATGTAATTTGTGCAAACCTGCAGAAACCCTGAGTATTGTTTCCTCTGCAGGACCAATCAGACGACAGCAGTGAGGAAGAGGCTGCTGGAGACACGGACAGTATGTGGAATTAGACAATGTCCAAAAATACATTGAGTATTATACTGTTATTATACTAGTTATTCATTAATTTTAAGTTTTTATCAGTGATGACTTGCATATCGCAGGCTGTAATGGGCCATATTAACCACAATGTTTAAACTTAAGTGCCAGATCCTGGTCATTCAGGTCACATTGAGTGACTATATTCATCTTCCCCTTCATTTCCACACTCATTTGATGCTCTTGTGTCTCTACCAGTGGACTTCCTGCGCAACCTCTTCTCCAGCACCCTGGGCCTCGGCTCAGCAGACAAAGTTCTGGATGAGCTGACTCTGGATGGAGTGGCGAGATACATAAACAGCGGCAAATGTGAGTGGCCGCCCTCCTCCACTCAGCCCAGCCTGTTGTGGCGGACCATAGTGAATTAATTTTCTGCTTACAAGTCCGTTACCACAAGGCAGTTACTGACTGACTCAAAAGTTTCTCTCTCATCCTCACAGGTAAAAACATTATCTGCATGGTTGGAGCAGGAATATCCACGTGTGAGTATCACAGCCTAAATGTCACAGAGTAAACATTTGAAGGTATTCTAAACTCATCAGTGATCATTGTTTTTGTTTTTATTTTTTTTCTTTAACACCATCTCCCTTCACAGCTGCTGGGATCCCAGATTTCCGCTCGCCAGGAACTGGACTGTACGCAAACCTGCAAAAATATAACCTACCTTACCCGGAAGCCATCTTCCAGATAGATTATTTTAAGGTTTGTGAAAGATTGTGTTTGCCATGGTTCATAATGCCCTTTTCAGTGATTCAAATGTCTTTTCTATTTTTCTCCTTTTTAAAAAAACACAAATTACTTGATAGTCTGTATCTGCCCCCCCACTGAACCTTAGCGCATATTTCAATCTATAATTTTAGGTCCTTGGCTGCTGTGGCTAGTATGGCGTTAATTCAACTTATGACAGTTGTTATAATTATTACCGTTTATTTTGAGGGATGGCTTTTCCCATATTTACCGTCACTACTAAACTTAAATATTTTTCTCTGTCACAGAAACATCCAGAGCCTTTTTTTGCCTTGGCAAGAGAGCTTTACCCAGGACAGTTCAAGGTACAACACAATTGTTGATTATTTGTCTGTCATGTAGAAAACGACTATAGACTGCCTCACATGTGTTTTTTCTCTCATGTTTGACTTCTTTTGGTGTTTAGCCGACTATCTGTCACTACTTTATGAAGATGTTGAAGGAGAAGGGGATCCTGAGACGCTGCTACACACAGGTAGGGCAGATCCTCAAACACATAAGCATAGACATAAATGAAGTAGCTGAGTCTGCGTTTACATTCCTTTGTGCGTTCATTCAGAATATTGACACCCTGGAGCGGGTAGCCGGCCTTGAAGGGGAGGATCTGATCGAAGCCCACGGAACCTTCTACACTTCTCACTGTGTCAGCTTCTGTTGCCGAAAGGAATACAACATGGACTGGATGAAAGGTGTCTTTTGCTTGAGATTATTGAGCTGTTATTATTATTTCAGCCGTTTGGGATTTTAACCTCCTCCTTCTGCCTCGTAGAAAAAATCTTTTCTGATGACATTCCCAAATGTGACAAGTGCAGCAGCTTGGTCAAACCAGGTCAGTGGATATTTGTGTCATTTTCATTATTGTATTCTGTTTTAGTTGTATAAGACCTACTTACATTTGAGCGCATAACCCTGTCCCGCTCTAAGATTACAAACATGACTGATGTCTTTGTATTTGTCCTTGTCTTCACTCAGATATCGTCTTCTTTGGAGAGAATCTGCCCGTTCGTTTTTTTACTTCCATGAAGATGGTGAGCACGTGCGTGGTGGAGGTTTGGGAGTAGTTAGACGGGATTCAACCGGTTTGCTAAAATAAATAATTAAGTGGCATGTCTTTATTTACCTGTCAGGATTTCCCTCGCTGTGATCTTCTCATCGTCATGGGGACGTCTCTGCAGGTCCAGCCATTTGCAAGCCTTGTCAGCAGGTAGTACAGATAAAGTTTCATATTTCTGTCTGAACACAGCCACTGCTTCACAAATAATCCAGTAGCATCCTGTAATCGTGCATTATGAAATATTAAGGCTTTGTTAAAATATCTCTGAAGCGCTCACTTACATTTTATTGTAGTGTCTCTAGTGAAGAGATTGTGTTTCTTTGTCCTTCAGGGTTTCAAAAAGTTGCCCCAGACTGCTAATTAACATGGAGAAAGCAGGGCAGGTGAGCCTTCACCACGACATCAGCCCTTTTTTTAATCACGTTTTTGTCATTAATATATTTCTTGAAGTTGCTCTTCATCACTTGGATTTTATTTCTTTCTCCACAGGCTGATCCTCTATTTGGGCTGCTTGGTTTTGGAGGAGGGATGGACTTTGACTCCGACAAGGCTTACAGGTGATACTGACATGATGCTGCTCCTTCTCTCCAACAGGTTTCCTGTATTAACGCCCTAAGATTAACACAGATCTGAGTTCAGTTATGATCTTGATGAATGGAACTGAGATGTACCAGCTTAGTTACTGCATAAAACATTAGCCAAAGACACCTCAGGATCAGAACAATAAGAATTTTTTTTTTTTAGTAAAGCAATAAACCACAAGTTTAAATGATTAAAGTTTACTGTTAGACCACCAGAGGGTGCCTCAGCCTCAGCCTTAACCTCTGTGAGGAGTTTGATAAATGTGTATTATCATGGACTGTGGTATACTACAAGTATACTATACTGTTAAGCAAATCTGCTTCTGTTACTTAGCTGGTTGGTTAGTTGTTATCTCACTTATTACTCCTCCAGTCACTTGATGGTTTCATCACATCTAAAAGTTATTTCCCTGACGAGGTATTACTAGCGCAGTAGCAGTGCTTTCTACGGATGTGTGTTTTATGTAACAAGCAGTGGGTTCAGAATTTAAATGCCAACCATTGAATCATATTTTTAAAGTGCTTGTTCATTGTCACTGGACATGCACAATGAAACCAACTTCTGACTCCGTTGCCTTTCTTAGAGACGTAGCTCACATCAGCACATGCGATGACGGATGTTTGGCTCTGGCTGAGCTGTTGGGATGGAAGGTGAGTTACACACTTGTCTTAGAGAGATCCTTTACTCATTTAAGATTTGTACTTGACAGCGGTGCTTTTAAATAGAACAGTCCCACAGTGCAGTCAGTAATGAAATCACACCTCATTCGCTCTCTGCCATTTGAGTTTACTCGTCTTGCAGCTTCTAGTATATTCTTTCTCGGATCATGAAGTAAAAATGACTTTTCAGGAGTAGCTAATGCTTAAAATTGAGCATTTATCTGCCAATTTAAGATTGTATTCTTAAATTGGCAGATAAGAGTCATTAAGTATTCGTTTGAGCACATCGGTTTTATTCATGGAAAACAGAAATGACGAAAACATGCAAATTAAACTAAAGATACAGCTTTTGCAGTGTAGTGAGATTTCCATGTAGGTGAATGTTTTTACTTTGGACGTAGTCTAACGGGCTGTTTCCAGTCTTTCTGCTAAATTAAACTAAACTAATGACCCCTAATTTCCTGTTTTCTATGTTAGAGAGGGGAACATCTTTTCATGGAACTTGCCAAAAAAAAAAGAGAAGCTTTTAAGATGAGCTGTATTTGATGGAAACAGTCTACACCATTTCCAGTATCCATCTACTGTATATAGACCATAATTCAATACAGCCAATCAAATCTTAGGCCAAGCAGAAGCGTCAGGGTTGGATCAAAGGCAGAGCAGACAGAGACAGCAGCTGCTGCGCTACTCGAGAGCCGCAGACTCTGAACGGCAACCCACATTCATGTTCCAGCTGAAGTCTTTCTTATCTTGTTTAAAACATGAACACACCAGAGCTTGTTGAGTGTTGCTAACTGCTAATGCTGCAGTGCAAAAAACCTGCATAGAAACATCAGATGTCACGGTGTACACTAGTACTTCTCTGTCAATCAAGTACCGACACGGCTCTTTATCTAGATGAAGGACTTTTTTTAACACCTTTACAGTAGAGGTTACAATGTTGTACAACATACTGCTTTTTAAAAAACTCATCGGCAGGATCTTCGTTCAGTTCCCATAAGGTGCTGGCTTAATTGGATTTATGTAATTTGGATTTAGAGGTGTTAAGCACAGTGTTACTGGCCGTAACAGTAAAAGTTGACACGCGATCGTGGACAGGAGAAAAAAAAAGGTGAGAGGTTTTGAAATGTGAAGGTAAGCTTTTTATAATGTCCCTGTGTGAAGCTGTGGTCGCAGGTCACCAAGGTGCAAACAATAAGGTTGAGCTCGATATATTTATGTGTTTTTTTTCACAAGTTGGTTTTGTTCTGTCTGCGTCAGTTATTTTAAACCTCTCGCTTTGTCTCCACCTGTCTCTAGGCAGAGCTGGAAGAGTTGGTGAAGCAGGAGCACGCCAGGATCGACAGTCAGGGCAAGAAGGAAAAGGCCGGTGAGGGCAAAGGGGCCACAGCCGCGGCTGGTTCCGCATCAGCGGCACCAGAGCCCAAAGCAGAGGAGTAATAACGAAAAGTTGCCAGTCTGACTAAAGCTACTGAAGTGACGGCACAGTTTGGAGTTGGCTGTAAGAGAGAGGTTATGATTCAAAGTTGTTTGTTTTTTTTGCAGAAGTAAAGCTTTGACGTGTGTCCGTCACACTACTTTTACACATACGTAATTCCTCTGAAAAAACTCCAAGACTGCTGGCGTACCTGCTTTACTGTTGTCTCTTTACGTCGTTAGCACTTTATTTTTTGATCGTAATCACTTCTTTTTATTTTTGCATTTGCTTACATCCTTCCCGTCTGTATATTTTTTACTCAATTTTGCCACTGTCCAGACCCTTGTTTGTCTTTCTACATTGTGACAACATGTTTGCAGACAATGTGGAGGGTGGTAACTAACGCCAAAACTGCTCCAGATTCTACTACACTGCATAAAATCTGAAATGGCGTCTCCTAAACAGCTCATACACACTTCTGATGAAGTGATTTAAACACTTTATTAGCCAATTAATTTATTTCGGTCTAGATTGAAAGTCTAATTATCATAAGGTGTGGTGGGTGGTAGATGTAAATATGACGACTAGTGGTGATTTGGAACTCCTAAAATGCCTTTAAGTTTTACTTAACAGTGTTTTTCATGTTGACCATCTGCTCCTGTCTGGTTGTCACCATGTTCTAGTCGGCCCTCAGTTGATTTTGCTTTACAAATCTATGGGGACAGACTACACAAGAAGGATAAACAGACACACGTGACTAACGTAATGTATAATTTAATATAAGAAGAAACTGTTTCATGGTTTTCAACTATCTGGGATGAGCTGCAAGAGTATGAAGTGTCGCATTAACAATTAAAAATTGCTGGGGTGGGCGCAGTAACATTAATATCTGTACCATACTATGGAAACTAATCCTATCCTGCAATAAATTTTACATTTGTAAAGCTGAATATACTTACTTTTGTCGAGTCACATTGGATTCATCGTAACCCTAACCTTTGAGCAGCACTTTGTCAGAAATCGCAGCAAATATTTAACATTAACATGTTGAAATGAGTTCCTGTTATGGAACATGCAAAGGCAAACTCACTATCTTAGTGAAGCTAGTATTGACTTTAGCACATTAGCATCAGGGAATGACAACTTTTGCCAGTATTCAGCCATAACCAAAACTGGTTTTGACCTTACAATGGCGCTTGATGGAGGACCATTAAAGTTATTGTACCTCTGCCATCTAATAATTGAGACCTTTCAGTCTGGACAACTCAACCGAAAGACCACTGCTGCTCACAGCATGGATAAGAGCTAAGATGAAGGTGTATTTTGTTTTTATTCAATTTTCTTTGCTAAAAAACGAACAAACAGGAAAATAAAAAGCATGTAAAACGAAGTGTAGTGAAGAAGCGTAATCAAGAACCAGTCTAGTAGACGCTCACACCTTCCTGACAGGAAGCTGCAGAGGGCAGGGAGTGGTTTTGAGTGCCAGCTGAAGGTGAATGATCATTGCCATTACAAATCATGGTGCTGTTGCGGTTGTGACAGAAAATGTGACAGTGGTGCTTTTTTTATACACAGAGACCATGAGTCTCGTTGCCATGGCAATGTTGACCCATCATCAACACCTATATCTGCGGTTTCCTTGATAGGAAGGACTGCCGAGCAGCCAGCAAATCAACCTGCATGTACATGATGAAAAAAAAATAGCCACAAGCCCATCGTTTACCTCTCTGTTGATTCTATTTTTTTCGTTAACCATGTTGCTCTTTTGCATCGTCGTTTTCACAGATACAAGATCAAATCTGTAACACTTAGAACACTTAGAGTTGCGGTGAAGCAGTCTCTACAGAGTTTTAAGTCCTCAACTTTGAAGTTTCATCACGTCTCAGCAGAAGACAGAGAGAGCGCTGCAAAGAGAAAAAATAGGAACAGGTAGCTCTGTACAGAACGCACGGAGTCTACACAGCTCTCAGAGCTGGGTTAACCACAGGCAGACTTGAGGGGAGGGTAAAGGACGAGCTATAGATGTTCACATAAAAACTGAAACTACATATGATAAATGACAGCATGCGACAGGGGAAGAAGAACATGGCAACGGTGTGACGAGTAGATGCATTTTGAAATTCAGAAAGTTCAGTCCGTTACACCAGGAAATGTCTTGATGATGTATTTCAGAGGAACATGTGAGCTTCCTATTGTAGCCTCGAAGGTATTTTGAGCTTTTAAGCAACACTTTGCGTCGCACGGAAAGGAAGCGTTCAAGAGAGAGAAGATTGCATTATGCACTGAAAGTGCTAATTGTGTGAAGTGGGAAGACACATGAGCTGATTCAGCCTAACACATGTAAGTATCAACTGTTTCAACTATAGCAACTATTTTGTGTTTTATTCTAGAAATGATTTTGAATATAATGTTTAATTAATGTCCAAAAAGCTGAATTTTAGAAGAATCTTAAAACGTGTACCTTAATTTTTTTTTTTTTTTTCCTCTGTCTTTGATGAACATTTTTCTTTTGTCAGCATGGCGTAACCTGCATTATTTTACTGGACATATGCTCTATTTCAGATATATACACCCACATTGACGTGTCCGTATGCTTGCGTCCAGGGCGGTCCACAGTTCGGTTAATGGGACTACAGCTATCCCGTGGAGGAGCAGCAGGAGGAGACTGTCGCTCCTGGAGCAGCTGAGGGGCTGTCAGGAGGCCTGGTGTCCTGGGACACCCTGGGACAAGGAAGGGGCCCATGCTGCTATCAGTGGGACTCCTGCTGGGGTAAGCTGTCCTCCTCATTGAAATATGAGAAGGAGCCTCGACTTGAGGATGGTCGTCAGGTCTCCAGTCTGATATCAAATTAATAACAACTTAAGAGACGTAGAGAATTCCTTGGACTACGTCGGGTCAGCGGTTCGAGCTAATAACTCTTCATATTTTATAAAGTCACTTACGATTAAAACATGAATCTTGACCTCCTAAACAATTACTCTTTTTAGAAAACATTGCGGCCTTTATACTGGTTAGCAGTCAAGTTTTTGTCTGAAACATACTTTTATTATTATGGCAAGTATCCCAAACTTATATTATCCCAAATATAGCCACATAATATGTCAAGGGTCTTGATCTTGGTCCACTAACTTTGCAATGTTAAATTACAAATCCCTTTCATGTACTGTGCACGGTATGTTGTACGTTAGCATACACGTATACTGTTTTGTAGCTTTAGCAGTTTGCAAAGTGCTTTACAAAATTTGCCTCAGTCACGCAAACTTTAGGGCACCAATGGAGGCAGAGCTAATATGTGAGGTGTCACTTAAGGAGGACACTCCTGCATGTAGACTAGCACAGCCCCCCAACCATGTGATTAGTGGTAATTTGTAGATTTCAGCCTTTATGTAGGCAGTCCTTTCTCTGCCCTTTTAAATAAACGCTCTATTCTGTTTTTTTTTTGGAATGGCGCATCCTCTCTGTGTCTGCTCTCTGTTTTCCCCTCTTTCGCTTCCTCTCCCTGTTTCAGTCATTTCCTTGCAGACCACCTTTAAGTGCTGAGTGTCTGGTTTAGATTGCCGCTCATCCTTTCAGTTAATATACGAGACCAAGTGGATTTGTGCTCGGGTCTCTCTAAAAAAAATAAAGCAATTTCTAACCTCATTCAAACCTCTGCTGACAGTAGTCAGAATTCATAGCTGAATGCTGATGTCCATATCTGTGAAAGTATAGTTCCTTTTTCTGTTTGACATCTGATAACACAACAAACTGCCTTTAGGGGCTGAATGCAGAAGTGGCACTGAATAAAAGCGTGTGCACACGAAGGAAATGACATGACAAAACGGACATGTCTGCAGAGAGAATGTGAGTAGAAAAGGTGAACGTATTGGTTATTTATAGGTTAAACAGAGATGCAAAACTTTTACTGGCAGCGAGAAGTCAGTGATCTGTAACTAATTGTTCACAGGAAATTATTTTTTTTTTTATCTTTTGCAAATAAACTTACAAAGGAAGCCAAAGGCTTGTAGAAATCGTTGTGCAGTAGTCACTTAATGTGTTACGGAGGGTGCAGTTTGACTAGTTTCCTTGATTCAGTTGGTGAACAGAACAATATTTTGCTAGTTTCTGCTTAACTGTTTCTTGAGTGAATTATCTCAGTCGTCATTGGAGAAATTCTTGTTCATAATTTCCGCTGCATTGCTCAGTGTTCCCGTGTTCAGAGTTTGGTGACATGTAGTAAACTTGTCTTTATTTTTGCGCTGAGCTTGAAACCCACTTCCTCTATGTATGTTTATAGATGTGCGCTCATGTTTGAGAGCACCTCTGAATCCTGTTGGGGATCATCTGTGATGATCTAACTGCATCATTCATAAGTGACTTGAGACTGCGCCCCATTCAGTGTAGTTATTTTGTGTGTTTGTGACTCTCGTCCGTCGCCAGTCTCTTCTTCCAAGAAAGGCAAAGGTGTTCTCGAAACAGAGAGTGCACGCAGTGAAAGCAATGTTTCATGTGTGAAGTGAAGCTGAAAATGTGAAGCAAACAGATGTCAGAGATATTCATGCCTCTTAACCCTTGGAAAGCTGTGGGCAAAACTTAACTACAAGCTTGAGTTTTTGTGGTAAATGAAAAAAGGAAGAAAATGGGGACGTGTTTTTTTTTTTTTTTTTAAATGTGCAACTGTCGTTAAATTTTGAACGTTGCTTAAACCTGATTGGTGTACAGAATGCTCAACATTTTAAACCAGACCTCTTCCTCTCCCCAGCCCTTACTGCTTTGTTGTTTCGTCAAAGCTGTAGTTACTGGTGTAGCAAGTGTAGTATAACAGTCAAAGAAATCTGACGACAACAAAATCTGGTTTGATTTGATTTTGGATACAGCACAAGAGTCTTTGAACAACATGTCACAGTGAAAGGTGGTTACTTTATGGAAAGGGCGGTGTGCATCCTGTTGCCTGCAACTCTTCATCCAACAGCCCACTGCAGTTCCTTATTCTTCCATTACTACCTACCTACCTACCTACAAACCACCATTACTACAAATATTTCAAATTGATCTACTGTCAAACAGGGCCAACAATGAACGTACAAGTATATATTTTAGATGAACAACAGCTATAAGCACTAATCTCACTGACACACACATTGCTGATGCTGTGGCTCCTTCATAACTTAACTACAAGGTAAAGCTGCAGTAGTAGAAAGTGTTTGATTCGCATTAGCTGCCATTTCAGAATCCAAAAGCAATCATCTAATGATGACTTTGAATTCTGTACACATGTCCTGGTTTTGGTTTGTAGCGGTTACACTAGTGGCAACTTAAGACATGGTTTTTCCCACAGACATCCAGTTCCTTGTACTGGAAATACGAACATTTTGCAATACTTTCATCAGTAGGGAACAGACTCAGTCAACATTGTGCCACCTCAGTCAGCATTAGACAATTATAGTTAACAGACATTTATTTATTTTTAACTCTGATTAAACAACTAAGAACAAGATTAACCACAATCTTCCCATTAACTTTAAGGTTGAGGCTATAATTTTGATAATTGGTAAACACATATGCACATTTGTTCTGAGAAGTTTTCACTTCATGTCATGTAATTTAGAATGCGTAAATCTTTTTCATCGCACAAGAAGCAGTGCCAGACCAATTGTACAAGTGCCTCAACCAGTGAGGCCTTCATCCAGTCAAAAATTCGAAGACAGTTCGACACTTTGCCAGAGGTAAATATGAAAAGTGAACGTGATTGAGTAATGCTTAATTTCAGGGCTCAGACTTGGAAGTTATTTGTTCATAAATGTTGCAGAAATTAAAATTCATTATTACTTTGGATAGGATGTTACAATCGCTTGTGCCAAGATCTGACGATCTGAGGCAAAACTCATTCAGAAGCCCAGTCCAACTGAAACTGACCAGCAGGCTAGCAGTCAGCTACCGACACCAGCTAACTAGCCTAGCCAACAGCAGTAGGCAGTACGCAGCACATCATAGGGCTTTTCAAATGGGCACCTCCCTTCACCAGTGTTTCGTTAAATTAGGCCCATGACACCTCAAGAAGGCTTAACAGTGAGTTACAGTGTCCTGGAGTCACCCCCCTCCATGCTGCCACCACACAACTGTGTGAATTTCAACCACAGAGAGGTTAGCTTAGCCCTTTTTACTGCTGTTCAACAAAATACACAGTTGTATGTCCGGTGTCCGTGCTACCTCCGTCCCGAGAAGGGAAGGGATGGGATGAGGATGCAGACCCTGGTTTGGGTAGGGGACCCACACACCCAAATACAAAATCACAAAATCAAACCACCAAACAGTTAGTGTGACTGTGGCTTCTAAAGATGTTTTACTGTGATGGGAAGTGGCCGATCAGTGTTGTTGGGTGTTTTTTGCAAATGCTGTTCAAAGATGAGATTAGCCATAACTGATATGAGATGAACTTCGTTCAATCACACATGGTTTCAGAGTATGGTGTGACTGCGGAAGGACCTGATCAAACTGCAATCTTCAAAGTTCAGTTTTGAACTTGTAAACAGCAGTTTGATTAAATGGACAGTTTTCTATAGTTTTCAGTCATATCACATACTGTACCTTCCTTAGTGCTTACTTTGCTTATTCATAAAGAAGGTCAATCGATTACTAGGAATAAGGAGCCTGAGCCAAACTGGGTCCAGTTTTCCAGCCTCTATATTCATATCAGGTTTCTGAGTGGGCTAACACACTCTGCAGTATTTACCAGCAGTGAGTAAGGACATTTTCTGTGTGTGAAATTCTTTTTTTTTTTTTTTTTTTTTTTTCAGCCGCAGTCTGAAATTATTAGTCTTTTTCCTTTCTTTCAGCTGTCTGTGGTTACTCGTTTTTTCTGCAAAGCCACGCCATGTAACCTGTCGATGTGAAAATGTCTTCCTGTTCAACCGGCTTTCGTAACGACTCACTGTGTGTTTCCCCGTCAGAGTTTCCTGGTTGTACGGGACACCGTGACGTCTCAGCCCAGTGTGTTGTGTGTGTCCTCCGGAGCACAGAATGAAGAAGTCCTTGATTATGATATCAAATGCGCAGGCACAGGTATGGACTAACCGCAAGCAAAAACGGATCGGTTTCTGTTTCACTGTGTGTGAAGCAGCCATTGAGTTCCTTATGTGTCACCTTTAGAAGTGTTTTCACCGTATGACTCATTACTTCTGCGTGGCGTCAAACTAGACTGAAAACTGCTTAAGTGACAGTAAAATGTTTCAGACAGTTACCCTTTCTGTTTTTGGGTTTGCGCACATAAAACCTGCAGGACGGACCTAGCGAAGTTATTACAAGAAAGAGTAGATAATATTTTGACAGTGTTTTGATGAGAGCAGCAGAACATTTACAGGATGTCTTGCTTTTATTACTGCTGTCGTGGCTTACGACACTTACAGATCTGATCCGTCATTGACACACTTGTCTCTACTGTTAGGGGTACTCTACACTTCCAAGTCGCTCTCACACTGTAAATTAAGGTTCTGAAACTTGAAGACTTGTGATGCGATGTGTGCTAATACTACTCTGTAGATGCGCATAGTATAAACACAAACCCATTCTAAAGGGTCAGCTGACCCCTCAGACCTCCAGTGACGTGCTCATGCTTATCTTTAAAAGTTCCCTTCTGGTCTTCTCGCTTTAAGTCTCGATATGTTTCCAGGAATGTTTTTTTTTTTTTAATTTCAACAGAATAACGTAGGTTGGGACTAATGCTGCCTACTCTTTCTCTGTTTGTGTGTTAGTCTTCCAGTTGTCAGAGTCTCGTCTCTCATTCTCTGACTTGGCTCAGCTGGTGTTCTTCTACTCTCTGACCAGGTAAGAACCTAACGCTGATGTGTTTTTCAACATATGAGTGTATAAGTCTGAATTTCCACTCAAACCTGTGCTGCGGTTTTTGATAATTGATTGAAAACCCAGTCAGCTCGGGCACCGACAGAACTGTCATTGTTCTAAAACGGACCATTTTTCCTCGTGACCGGGCTGTTTAACTTGTTTATAATTTACCTCTGTCCTTTCTTTGCCTGTACCAGGGATGTGTTGACTGTTTGTCTGTCCATTCCTCACTGGATCTACAGTGTAACCGAGAAAAACAAAGATCGCCTCTCTCAGCTCGAGCCCAGTGAGTCTTGGCCCGTCTGCAAAACTAGAGAGACGTTTTCACGAACTGTCTAATCTCATAAACGTCTACGTTGCAGAAACTTGGCTCTCCACTCCGCCCGAGCATCAGACTGATGAAAAGACGAGCACGCAGCCCAGCAGCTTGATGTGTTCCATACAGGTATGTTGGTCTGTGTGTGTGTGTGTGTGCGTTTGTGAGAGACTGTGAAGACATTTGTGCCAGATCTTTTATCTCTGTGGTTAGAGTGGAGCATATCTGGGCATTCGTCAGCCAGCCAGAGGCGTTATTGCTCTGAAAGCTGAAATTATAAACAGAGGACAAACTTGTTCTCCCTAAACACTTAAAATGTTTATGATATACAAACTAATTGTAAGAGTGCGGTAAATATCGATTTTAAATTTGACATATGTAGTGCTCCTGTCCACTCTCAGCAGTATATATATGAGCAGTAGTTTATATCTAAAAGCAAACCAATGTGAAAGTTTTCAGATAAGATAAAATGACTGTAGTGTGCTCTCGCATGGAAGGACAGTCATTTATTTATTTCTAAAGAAATAAACTTAATTTTCAGCTTTTTGATTTAAATGATAAATCTCCATCGATAATAATACCATCTATTTTTAATAGCGCAGTTGAGCGCTTTGGAAGATTAGGTGTGAAATCTTGTTGGGTTAAATGCAACATTAAAGGCTGAGGCAGGTTTGTACAAGTGAGCAAGAGATGAGTGTGCCATCTCCATAAAGTCAAACAAAGTTTTATTTCAATAGATATACTGTGCCTTTCAGATTTTCCCACGATCCTATCACCCACATCTGTGCGTATGTTCTTTTTGCTCCAGCTCACGTCCACCAATGGAGCCCTGTGTATCATCAATCCCCTCTACCTCCATGAGCATGGAGACGACTGGCTGACCCACAGGGCTACAGCGGGACATGGTGCTGCACAGTCGCCGAATTTCAAAAGAGACCGGCGCCTCAGCACCACCCGACAATGGGCAGGGGCGGGGCTACAGAGTAAACGAGCCATCTCACTGGACCAGGAATCCACTGCGACCGGTGCAGACAGCCCAGGTCAGAGCTTCATGGGGATTTATAACAGTATATTTATTTTGTCAGTAGTGATATGAGCATGTAAAAAGTAGTTGGAAAAGCAGCAACGTGATCTCTCTGTGAAAATTCAAAGACCTAAAGTTACTAGAGTAACTAAATTTTAAAAAGAAAGTGTTCTCTGTGCTCCATGATGTTTTTAGAAAGTGAGTTCATCTGAATGCATTGCCAGCCTGATGTTCATAGTTCATGCTTTCCTTGTCCAGGTCTTTTTAGAGCCAGGTCAGCTGATTCATCTCCAGCCCCGCAAACACCAACAGGGGTGGTCCTCAGGAGGCCCAGCCGAGACTCCACCGCCAGCCTCCCGCAAAGGACAAGCACGGGGAGCCTGTCCCCATCCACCCCCTCCACCCCCGGAAGCTGCACCCCGGAGCTGCAGCGGCACGGCAGCCCCGTGCCTCAGTCTCCCCACAGGGTGTCGTGGATAGAAGATGGGGTCTGGCTTCCTCCACCCAGGCCCTCCTCCTTGCTCCACCCGCCATCGCTGGAGCTCGACTCGCTGTCCATCAGCAGCATAGAGGAAGAGCAGGAGTCCACAATAATAAACGCTGCACCGTGTCACGTCTCAGCGCACCGCCTCGCAGATAAGGTCCTGTACCGGCTGTCTGCGGTGGGCCAGGCTCTAGGTGGGCTGGTGAGCCAGAAGAAAAGGCTGACTAACCGAGTGCAGGAGATGAGTGAGCGGAAAGGCAACGCCTTTGCAGAGGCTGTGAAAGGATTTGTAGAGATGACGCTCAAGAGAGGGACCGATGCTAGTGGGCCCACGGGTTCAGAGTTCTTACAGGAAGTAAGGGCATCACTCACCTCACTGAGGGAGACACTGCTGGACTATCCAGAAATCCAGACATTACTGGACAGCATCACCGACCTTAATGAGTCAGAGATTGGTGAGTGAGTTTACAGCAAAAACTGACAAGACACAAATGAACATTTCAGGTGTTCAGCTGTTAACATATCTGACAGGGCAGCCGAGTGGATCAGTTATTAGCTATCTGCTAACTTCTCTTTTGGCTCTTCCCTAGACTCCCTGGTGGAGCTTTCCCTCCACAAAGTGGCTCTGAAGCCAGTCTCCAACCACCTCTACGACTGCATTCACAGCGCTCGCACGAATGACGGCACCTTCGAGAATCTCCAAAGCAACCTGCGCGTGCTGGAGAAGAACGGGGTGGAGGAACTCGGGGGGTCGGCGGGAGCTGGAGTTCCAGACGCCGTCAACCTGGAGCGCATACAGCAGAGGTGGATTACTATGCATGAGTCCCACTCCCCGAACAAGAAGGTCCAGATCCTGCTCAAAGTCTGCAAGAGCATCTACCACAGCATGAGCGCCAATTCTAGCTCAGGTAGCCTAGGCAACATTTCTGCTTCTAGATTTAGTTGTTGCTTTTCATGCCTGACACATTTTTTGTTCTGTTAATATCCCATTAAAGTCAAACTCCTCCTCTCTTGCAGGTACAGTGTTCGGAGCAGATGATTTCCTTCCCTGCTTAACGTGGGTGCTGCTCCGTAGCGACTTGGTCACTTTACAAATAGATACAGACTACATGATGGAGCTGCTGGACCCAACACAGTTACAAGGAGAGGGTAAGGCAAATAGACCCAAACACATATTCATAACCAAATCACAACTTAGACACATTGTAATGTGCAGTAGTTGGCATCTAGAAGTTACTAAATACTCAAGTAGGACTTGAATATCTGGGTTAACCTGGTCCCGGTCCTTAAAGTCCAGGTTTTACTCCTAGTTTTGTTCATTTAAATATTTGTTTTCCTACTGCTTATAGAATCTCATACACTGTCTCCGATTCTACATCCTCGTATCAACAGGTGGCTACTACCTTACAACTGTGTACGCCTCGCTCTACTACATCAGCAGCTTTCGGCCCCGGCTGGCTGCCCGTCAGCTCAGCGTGGAAGCCCAGCAGTCCATCAAACAGTGGCACCGCAGGCGTACGCTGCACTGCAACCAATCTCGTCGCAGCAAGCACCGGCGCACCATTCGCAGGCAGGCATGTCGGGACAGGGACTCGCTCAACAACTCCGAGCCAGAAACAAGTAGTAAAGAGGAATGCGGGAAAGAAAGCGATTCGCCTAATGCCGATGAGTCACAGCAGCAGGCAGAAAACGGCACGGAGGATCTGGAGGCACTCAAGGAGGAGACGGGGACGGAACAAGGAGCCGAGGACCAATCACAGACTGCTTCTCCAACGTCAGACTGTCAGCCAGTGTCACAGGACGAGGTAATAACAAGCAAACAGGAAGCTAGACAGACGTTTCGTATAGCAGAGGAAGAAGACAATAGATTATAGCTGAGAGGACATTATAGTAGGACATGAGATGGAAAACATGGTGGGCTGTCAGTCATATATTTGGAGGTGGTCAAAGATGTCCAAAATTCTCCCACTGAGCCAAACCCTTCCTGAACTCAGTTCACCCGAATACCAGTGTGACTGTTGAACAGATCTTAAGCGTACATGAAAAACTGGACAAATTGGAGGAATTGGAAATGTAAAGTGCATGACTTTTTTTTAAGTTTTATTTATTTATTTTTTTTGCAAGACACTTTTTAACCTTCAGGAAGTAAATGTGATTGTTTAGTTAGTTGGTCGCAAGCTGGAAACTGCTCCACTTAAAGTGGCCACGGGTCGAAGACGTTGCAAAATCACTTAACTTACTTTCATACTTGTTTTGTAAAGAAGAGACGTTTTTAATGAAACAACTGGTCGAACTCATGCCTTGTTTTGATTCATATCTAACTGTAAATGCGACACACCATCAGCACCTTCTCAGCCGATGGTATGAGCTTGTAGATGTATTAATATAAACGTAATCATTTTGCAAAGCGTGTAAATTAATTAAAATAAAAGTTTGGTTTTGTTGTAACATTTCGTCCTCCACTCTTTCACACCATTTCTAGCGGTCAGATGTTTTCAGCCAAAAAACCTCTGATAAGTGCAGCTGCAGAGTTTTTAGTAGTAAAAAAAAAACTGACGATTGAAAATTTCCTCACAGACAGAAAGTGTGGCTCCATGGAGCAATGACCACTTCATGAAACTGCTGGTTTGTTTTTTCTATCTCTTTGTTCTTCACCTTCCCGGATCGACCTGTCTGGGGCCCTGGTCTAACAGTGTTTAAGTTCAAAGGCATGCAAGACAGAGCTTCCATTCATCAAGAATAAAAGTGGTGAAATAAATGCATACAAAAAAGTGGGGGGAAAGCAATCGCCACACAGAAATAGCAGTCCTGCCTTTAAACCACTAGAGGGCATCATTGAACCTTCTCTGAGATGTACAGCTTTAATCTTTGGATTTCACAAGCATATTTGTGCTTCTCCTTTGCACACAAAGCAACATCACACATATTGCTTAAAAACATTGCATGTGTTATCATTTTAAGCCACTGATGTGACAGTTGAAACTTGTGTAAGTTACCAAAAATAAGTCACCGGACTGAGAGGTATTTGAAGTAGCTTTTGCACTCGGTGAATTCAAATTACAAACGAGGATTACTACCAGTGGGAGATAAAGATAAAGTCCTGGAAAATGCTGAAAGAGCAGCTGAAATCAAAGGGCTTAAAATAGTAGTTGAGCAGCTGAACATTTAAAGTGAACGACGAGTTGAGGTTGAGTCAAAAGAAGGTTTAATCATAAAGACTGGCTGAATCTGAGGCAGGAAACAGTGTATAAAAGATGCTAAATACATTAAGTTTGCACAGATTGGAAAGGGTGCACCGTTGGGACAGACAAACCAAGGAAGTGGAAGGAGCCCCCCAGATTTGTGATGAAAATCATACTTCCCCTAAACCCATGAAGGCCCTTGAGTGGTTCAAAAAGACTTCCACTATCACTGAACTCCCACCACCAGGGGGGATCGCACACCAAAATCTTTGCTTAGGCCCCCCCCAGAACCTAGGATCACCCCTGCTGACGGGCAGTTGAGGTTGAAAGACCAAAAACTAACTTAAGCGAAGGCAACTGAAAGAGCTAAACTGGTGGCTTACACCGAAAGACTTGTGAAGAAGTTTAAACAGAGATGAGGCACTGGACACAAGTAATGCTGCAAATGAAGAGGGAGCACTTCTGCGTGTTGAATCACCTGCCAACTACTGAGCACTTTAAGAAGTTGAAGTGACGGTTGAAGTTGAAGTTTAATGATCTGAAGCTGCGGCCGAAGCGAAAGCACGTGTACAGTAGCAGCTGAAGTGACAGCAGAGGCAGAAGCACTCGACAGGAGATGTGTTAGCCATTGACATTAAAGCAATAACATATGTAAATATAGAGGGGAAGCACTTGTTGCTTCCCAGGGTGAAGGATGTAAGCAAGTAGATGCGGCTGAGAAATCCGAATCAGTATAAAGAGATGAACACTTAAAGGAGCTGAAGTGGCCGATGGAGAGCAGAGTTAAGGTTGAGACACTTTAAACAACTCTAGTGGAAAATAAAGTTGACACGGTTAAACAGCAGCAGATCAGTTTAGGTGTTTCAAAGCAATACTGTAACATAATCTAAATGCAATTAGTAATTTTACAAATTGACTTGTCTTATTATGTCAAATATTTTGCGCGGCTATTTTTGTTATTACTATGTAATCAACAGCCCGTAAACTCAAATGTTACTGCAGACCCTAATGGATGCACACACATCGAGCATGTACACATGTAAATAGTTATACAGGGGGCCTCCCTTATGTAAATGTACACACTCGGTCTCATGTACACACACATATGGAACCGTCTCATCGCTGCATTCTAAATGACCGAACCAATCAAATTTGCCTAATGAGACATCTGGCATTCAGCCTGCATGTGGATGTCAAGCCCAGAAACAGCTGGGCCTTTACATCCACTCACACACACACACACACACACACACACACACACACACACACACACACACACACACACTCACACACACACACACACACACACACACACACACACACACACTCACACACATGCATTCACATATTCGCTTTCTCTTCACTTTATCAGTGCCGTTAGATCTGGAAGACTGACAAAGAAAAAAAGAAATGCAGCGATACACATTGAATCACTGAATCACACATTTAGAGTGCACACACACACACACACACACATATACACACAGAGTAACATTTTTTTTTGGGGGGGGGGAGCGTTGTGGTCTAGACTATACTTGCCAGTACATAAAGTCACACACTGACTCTCACACACAGTTCTTTCACACATGTGATATATTATGCATACATGAGTGTGTGTAACGCACTCACCACAGCCATAAATTAGATATATGGCAGTGGCGGCGGCCGCGGAGGAGGGGGGTGCACAGAGAAGAGCAGAGGGGTGTGTGTTCGTGTGTATGTGAAGCAGGGAGGCGGGAGGGGGCACAGATGGCTGTGGCCTGAGGCATTTGAGGCATTGCAGCTAAACATGGAGACTGCAACACAGACGTACACACACACACACACACACACACACACACAGAAGATTAAGTGTATGTGGGGACTGCTCACATATACAAACACATATAAATATATGAGGTAAAGAAAGAGAAATAAGAGTGACGTACAGTACAAATACAGAGTGCCGCTATTTCCTCAGTTTCCATTACTGTCACTAGTCATTACTGTGATTAATTAAAAAATAAATAAATAAAAAAGAAGAAGTCTGTAAGAATAAAAAGCTGGTTCTTCTGACTGCTTGTGTTGCTTGGACAAACCGGTAACCAATACAATTAAAAGGTTAAGTTAAATTAAACTATTACTACAAATGCTACTATTATAAACTACACAAACAGTTATAGTGACAAACTGTTTTATCAAAAGTTTGCATTAAAATTGCAACACAAATTTTAGCATTTGCTATTGTCACTTAAGGTTTTAGAGCAACACTTGTAATAAGTTTAATAAGATGATAATGTAATGTAGTACATTCTTCATATACAGCTTGTGGTACATTCTCCAGCACCGTGCGTCTGTTGTGATTCTTCTTCTTGTACAAAAGGTAAAATGCATTGATTTATATAATATAAATATATATTTCTTTTTTTCTGCTTTCTTGGTGAAAGTGTCGAACAGTCTTGCAACACAAAACAACTCCTTAGTAATGGCTGTTTATCTGTAAATGTATTGCTCATTTTGCACTGGCATTAGTAACAAACTTTTTTTTAATAAAATTGCAGACCATCCCCGCTAAAGAAACAGGATCATTTGCAGAATTTGAAAGTAGAAATCTCACCACTGACAAAACAACAGAAAGCGTTTGTGTTTCTGCGTGTCATATTAAACCTGCGCCCCGCGCTGCCTGTTTTTAATAATAGTCATACACTCGTGTTGTGCTTAAAATGCCCCAAACATGCTTTGTACCGTCTCACTTTAAGCTCAGCAATCCTCTTAAATCAGCTGGGATGAAGTGGAGAGTTTGACTGCGTCTTTACTGTCCTTCCATGCCTCGTCCTCATCTGTCACCCGTCCCATATAATACATGTAAGTGTCTTTGTTTTTGCTGCGGCCTTTCAGTAACTGTCACCGTCCAGCAGCTTGGCTCTGTCGCGGCTCATTCACGCACCCACAATAAAACTTTCTCCCATTCTCTTTCTCCTCTCAAGCCTCCTGGAGCTTTTACATTCCCTCTCTGTGTCATTCAGTTCCTCTCGGCCCTCTTCCTCCTTCTTCCCCTCTGCATTCCTCCATTCCTCCCATCCCCCCCCCCCCCCCCCCCCCCCCCCCCCCCCCTTCCCCCCTCTCCCTCTTCTCCCCCTCCTGACGTTGTAATGTGATAATGCCACCAGGTAACCCTCTCCCACACCCAACCAGAGACCACACTTCACGTTAAAATGGAATTGTACATATTTATGCACACACCCGTGCGCTCTCTCTCTCTCTCTCTCTCTCAAACACACACACACGCGTGTACACATATTCACATTACACACATATGTATTGCATTTTGCTTCAACAGTCTAAATGGTCAAATTCAAGCCAGTAGGCGTCTTGAAATGATGAAAACATTATGAAGAGTGTTGCGGCGCATGCGAAGAGGTTTCGTATTCAGGGGCCGACACCGTACCAGTGCTGCCACGGAGATAAAATGACAATCGTGCGCGCCGTCATTTCATAAACGTGCTTTAACTTTGAATGTGAATTTAAACACACAAAATGCGTTTGTTGCCTCAGTTGTTTTCTAAGAACTGAAGTTGTAAGGCTAAATAATCTCCTGCAGCGCCACACACCCTCCAGCTCCACAGGCTGCGTTATAAGCTCTTTCTAAGCCCACCACACACACACACACACACACACACACACAGAAACACAGTGCACATAAATACACCCCAGCATGTTCAGGCTCCCTTTTTATTCCATTTGTCAACGTACAGGCACATTTTTATGCAGTGTATTTCGCAGCCTTTAATGGAGTCTGTGATGGTGAGAGAAAAGGCTGACAGTTGATCTGAGCCAATCACAAGCTGAGGACTGTGTGCGTGTGTGTGTGTGTGTGTGTGTGTGTGTGTGGTTTTTTTCTGACCCAGGCAACGTGTTGCAATGTAGATTTTTCTGCTTGATTTATCTGGGACCTGATACTGTAGAAAAATATTATTGTTAAACCATATTCTTTAAGACTGATCATATTCATACACACTGGATATAGTTCATAGAGTTTTTAGAGATCATCTAGCTCAATACAAACAGGAAGAAAGAAACAAATTCTATATTTCTTTTTTTTAATGTTGTATCTTCAGACAAACTGTTTCACAGGAAACTTACGTTTTTATGAATTAAACAAATATGATCAGAAGGATTTAGTGGTCGAAAAAGGCTAAGGTTTCCCTCTGTTTCCAGTCTTTCCAGTCCAGGCTAAGCTAAGCTAACTAGCTAACATCAATGTTCTGCTTTAAAAATGTTTAGGATTATACCATCCTAAACATCCTTAAATAATTTTAAGCAAATAACTGTTGCTACGGATACCATACACTTAGTTGTTACAGGATTTGGTCCAAGATGCCGAATGAAAAAGAAATTTAACCATAATAAACATTTAAAAAAACAGAAAAGAAAAAAGAAACCAAAAAGTTTCTAAATTAATGCAAACAGTCTTTTGCATCTTGTACTGACATCTCTCGTTAGATGTCAGTGACATATTTACCTATGTATCTAAGCAAGACATTGGAACCTGATTACAGAAAAAAGCTAAACTCTTCTCTTTTCCATTTTTATCTTTTCCTGCTTTTCTTTTTGTTTTGTTTTGTCTTTTTTGGTTTAAACCAATAGCATAGCATGAATTACGCGCAGTGTGGGATCCATCAACCGGACGGAATATTTGGTAATTTCGCTGTGTGGAATTTAAAAGGGAGCTCTGTCACTGAAAAATGGCGGTGAACTCGCTCCTGCACCCGCTGCAGGCTTTGTGGGTAACCAGAGCTCCATTTCCAGTTCTCAGAGGTCGCGCCAAAACAAAAGATGTTGCGCCGTTTTACATGACAGTGTTGTGAAAAAGATCAGGCAGGCAAACAAGCCGGTGAGGGGGTGAAAGAGTAAAAGTGAGGGGTCTTGTCTTCGCCAACACGGCCCAGGAGTGAGTGTGTGAGGGGACAAAAGAGAAAAGAAAAGTGGAGGGGTGCTGAGGTCAGGACCCGGGTGCCAGGGAGAACAGTTATTTCCTGTTGACCTATGACTGAACTCCGGCCCCTGACCCCCCCTGCTGCTCCAGGCCCATTGGGGGCAGTGGCAGGGGCAGGGTGGACTATTTAGTGTTTGTGGTGTGCTTGGGGTGCTGTGAATGGATGCAGGGTGGCAAAAGGTGGAATTATGTATGACTGTTTGATGGCTAAAGGGAGGTCAGATGAAGAGAGAGAAGGATGAACAGAGGTGAAGGTTACGGATGATACGTGCGCATCTCCAGCTGGAAGCAGAGCATTTAGATGCAAAACCTTACATTTTAGAGAGACTGCACTTGTTGTCATACTGCGGTGCCCTTTATTTCAGAGATGAACCGATAGAGAAGAAGAATGCAAGCTCTTGTCTGTGCGATGAAGCATTCTAAAAAATCGGACTGCGATAATCCAGCCTGGGTGACAGATCACTGCAGCTGCAGCCTGAGGCCTCCGCTAGAGATAAACAGTCTGAGGACGGAGTGACATGACTTATGACTGTGGAAAAGGAGCGGGATTGCACTATTCTTCAAAAAGAAAAGAAAAAAGAAAAGGTCTTCAGAAGGAGAATGTCTGTGATGTTTGTTATGAATATCTCAAGAGGCAAAACGCTCCTGAGTGGTTTGGATTATTGTTAATCAGGAGCAGACAAGTTGATTCGTTCCTCTGCTGTTTCAGAGTTAGTTTCTTACTCCATCTAGGATTTACGTAATGGGTCGCCCTGGAATAAGAAGTGTGAGCTCTTCACACTGTGTAAAATTAAAACCAGTATACACGTATGCATTTTTACTGGTGAAAGATCAAGGCTGACTGCTGCGGTGTTTTTGAAAAAATGCGTGTGAATGGTGTAAATGTTTTAAACACAGTGGCTTTCAATTCCTACATTTTCTCAAACACAGAGCCTGGACATTAGCTGTTTGTCTGTTCTACTATATTAAATCTATACACTATACGTAGATCTTCATAGTAGTTCATAGAGTTCATAACCTTTCAGTATCGTAGTCATCTGTGGCGTCGGATGGGAATTTCCACTCATCATAGAAAAGATAACTCAACCATTCTAGTAATGATAATGATGCATGTAAAGAATTCCTGCTGATATTTGGTACAAACCAAAATCATATTTCCAAAGTCAACATGAAGTATATTTTATGTTTTAGCTCACTATGGCTCACACCAGCCTCTGTTTCACTGAACAGAGAGAAACTACTGAACATTATGTATTTAATGCATAATCATTTACATTTTACACAAACAGTTTTATAGCTTAAAGTCTGTATCAGTCATTCTGCAAATGACGCACCGTTGCACATTCGCAGCTGTCATCCTACACGATCTAGATTTCAGTTTGCTGATAAGAGTCGGTGGACGCCTCTATTAAAACTCAGGCTTGTTCTGATAGATCTGTCCTAGACTCTCACTCTTAACAGTTTGGTTGTAGTTGTCTGCTACTAAAGCTGCCTCACCTCTTTAAATTTAAAAGCCCAGGAGGGACAAGTCCATCTGGGTTTAGATCCTTCCGCTTTACGATGTATTAACGGAGAATTAAAATTATTTGGAGAGAACTTCAAATGAAGTCTCGGCCTATTGGGTTTAAAACTGTGAAATCATTTTCAGATATGGTGTTTGTGTGAGCATTCTGAACGCTGTTCGTACGGTTGTGTGGTTGCTTGTTATTTTCGTCGACAAAATCAGCATTGTATAATTTATCAGCGTGTGTGTGTGTGTATGAAATGTAAACATAAAAAATATATATAAAAATTCCAACCCCAAAACTAGAAGAAATTTAAAAGATGTATAGCTGATGAATTATACCAGGCTGATTTAACTTGCCTTTTTTTTTTCGTATTGTCCAATTCCTTTGTAGTGCAGAAGTACAGATAATGAGTACAGTGACTAACGGTGAGTATTCCTCCGTCTATTAAGAAAATTCAATTTCAAAACATCTTGTCTGAACCAGCTGCAGGTAGTGTTCCACCAAGCGTGCAAACAGACGACCAGCGACAAGTCTTACAAAAAAAACATTTTAATACTTTAACTGTATTTTCCATCATCATCATTCAAATACTTCAGCAGTCCGAGCAGCGTGGAGAGGGAGCTGAATGTTTAAAGAGTCCTTTGGCTGCAGCTCCGCTCACACACACCGCCGCGACAGACAACAACGTACTAGAAATGCTTACAGAAGTCTGTGTGTATATGTGTGTGTGTGTGTGTGTGTGTGTGTGTGTGTGTGTGTGTGTGTTGAAATGGCTTTAAGTGTGGTGTTTGCTTCTGCTGCTGTGTGTGTGTGTTGCGAGTGTGTTGCGCGTGTCTGTAGGAAAAGATCCTAAGGTAACGGACACCTCTTGGCGTCTTAAGGAGGTCAGTGGTACGAGAGCGAGGCAGACTGGAAGTCATTCATAGTGTTTAGCTTCATGCTGAGGAAGAGCACTAACGTTTCAACAAAGCTCAAGTGAAGCTGCATCTGCCTGGAGTGGCACACATAAATATAAAAATAGAATAAGAAAAAACTCAAAAAAAAAGAAAAAAAAAAGCTTTAAATAAGGTGTGTGTGGAGGTTGTGTGTTTGTGTCTCTGACGGTCGTCGTGTGCAGGAAGACGGGGAGAGGTGGAGAAGGCGTGTTGACGGGATCGAGTCCCGCACGGTAACGTCCATGTGCTGTGGGGGTGAATGTCTCTCTCCCATCCGATGGAGCGTCTTCCTGTGGTTCAGCAGGCAGGCATGATGGGAAGTGTAGTTTAAAGCGTGTGTCTCACCCACAGGACACAGTGGAGACGTTTGGAGGAGGAAGCACTTCTACTCTGAAAGAGGTATGGCTTAAACCTGTGGGTCCAGACTGAACTGTGTGTAATGTTTATGTCTACTTGTGTGTATGTGTGTGTTGACGAGTGGAACAGCTACATTGAGGTCAGTGTCTTTCAGTGGGGAATGTAAACTTTCAGAGCAATGTGTCTTTTTTTTTTCTTTAAATAGTGTACTGTATGCGTCATTACACATACGCAGCCGCACACTCACACGCACACACACACATCCCACCACGCGCACACATTCGTACAGTCATCTCCCTCGCACAAAAAAAACGCCAACTCCCCCCTCAGCTAGTGTGCGTGTATGTCCAGTCCTTGGGCGAGGAGCGGCTCGGCGGGATGTGCGTGGGGCGGCGGGTGGAGCAGCATGGCGGGGTGAGGGTGAGGGCCCGGGTACGAGTGGAGGGACGGTCCTGGGTGGGGAGGGTAGCCCGGTTGAGTCAGCAGAGCGCCGGGGTAGTCAGCCTGCAGAGAGGACATTCCCTGGAGGCCTGGTGGAGAACAGAAATGTCAGTTGAGATGAATCATTTTCAGAATTTGGCTCCACTGAAATGCAGAGACCACATCAAATGTGGGAGTAAGAGAAAGTCATTTCCCTCTCACTTCTCCTTCTACTTTCGCACTATAAGACTGAATCCACTCTTTTTTATAAACGCGTGTTTCTTTTATTTTGTGTTAGGCAGCTTCAAGTATCAACTTTTCTTACCTTTTATTTTAATCTAGCTCCACATACGGTACGGTCGAACTCTCTTTAGTTTCCTCTTGAGCCTTGTTTAAAGTCTTCTTAATCCACACATTATATCCTGCATGAGCTTGTTTCATGATTCTGTTTTTTTTTTTACACTTAGATTTTATTGGATAATTTTTACAATAATAAAAAAACTACATGATTTCAAGATTGTCATTTTTTTCACAAGGAAATATAAAATACACTGAGTGAAATATTCAAACCACAGAATATATTTGGACACTTTGGGGTTTCTACTAAAAATCTCAATAATAATAAAACCCTATTCTTACTCATTTTGGCTGCGGAGAAGAAGCTTTTAATGACCGATCCAGTGTCCGGCCGCTGCTTTTTAAGAGGTTTTCATAGTTCTTATCTAGTATTTCAAATTAAACGACATGTTTGCCTTTTAGCGTGTTCATTAATCCATTAAAATCCCTGACTGGTTCCTTTCGGTCCTCAACTTTTCCAGGTGTCGTCTTCTGCTGGTAAATATTTATAGTCGTAATATTTAATGATACACAGCAAGTAGATGCGGAGTGCAAATATTTATAACAGATTTTTTTTTTTTTTTTTTTTAGGATTTATTTATTAATTCTTTTCCCTCAAGCCCTTTTTTTTTTTTGGCGAGACTTTTGAGTCGTCTTTAAGGGCCTGGCTGGTGAGACCGTTCTTGTTGTCAACAAATCTCATAAAAAGGCCAAAACCAACATATTTGATCCTGCCAACCTCCCTTGCCCTCTACTTGAGACATAAATCATCAAAAATATAGGTTTTCATTCTTGTTAAAAAAAAAATAAAAAATCTGCAGTTACATTAGTCAAACAGCAGTAAATAGGGATTTTGCACAAACAGGGACTATCTTCAACATCAGAAAAGTCCCTATTTGGTGTTGTAGTGAATCGTTTCGGTAGCAGGATTGTGTATGTGGCGCAACTCGAAACCAACCCCAGTGTTTGTGTTAATGGTAATGAAGAAACATGTCACCCAGTGTAACTGTGTGTGTGTATTTAATGGCTTGTGGCGCACAGGAATGACGCGTATCGGGCTCAGACGGCAGGATCAAATCACCCGATCCTTATCGCTAAAAGCCAGCGAGCAGCATTTCTGTGCAGGCTCTGTACCTGCTGTCCGAAGGCCGAGGTGGGCCTGTCCGTCGAGCCCGTAGCCCCCCAGAGCTGCTCCCTCTGGGCTGTAAGGACCACCCTGACCTGTGAGACAACACACGCCTTCAGACACATATATACAACACAAACACACACACATATATATATACACACACAGAGGCCTGCTGAGAGACCAGCTAACTGGCTAAACACCAACCTGAGCGATTTGACTGGTCAATCATCGGCTGAACTATTCTCCTCCTGGCGTTGATGAACCTGCGCAGGGGAGAGAGACATAAAGAAGGAATGTGTTTTAGACAGAGAGAGCGAGAGTGCGGGATGGACGAGGCCACCCGTTAATGGAGAAAAAGGCTGACCAGGAGACTATTAACCTTTTCCCTTTTACAACCACTTAACCCTTTCAGAGGGCAGAGTAAATCAACGTTGGGGCCGAGCGGATATCGATCGGCACTGCGATAATTGATTGATCTGTGCCGATCAGGCTGCTCCGTGCGTGCGCTGCAGCGGCGACGCAGACAAAAAAAAAACGTGAGCTATCAAATGGCAAAAATCTGTTGTTTAACACACTTCCTACTTTTTGTTTCTTTTTTTTCTGTGTGTGTGTATAAAATTGTGAGGCACGTAGAATGCATGATTCATGAGCAGCATGGAAATGTGTGTCGATATGTGTCAGGAGCAGTAAATAATCGGATTATTGGATATTGATTTGCTATTCTGTTTTATGAACATGAAGCGAGTGGATTTTATGGCGCAGCAGCCTTGAGGAAAAAATGCTTCGTAGGACATTTTTTCCTCTATTACAAGAAGGGCTCCAATAAAGTAGATTATAGTCCTCCCTAAAAGTCCTGTAAAAGTGCTACCTTATTTTTAATCAACATTTAATCACACGGAATGTGCTCATTAAAAAATGCAACTTACAGGAGTAATAATGAATATAGGTGCGATTTATTTCCGCACCCGCCTGGCAGGCCAATATATTACAGACACGCCGGCAGCCATGCTGTTAATTTGAAGGTTGATGCTTTACATTTAAACAAGACAGTTTAACTGATTATTGATGAGCCATGGGGCTAGAATTACTGTATTGATCAGGAGAGCACTGACCAGTTGTTGACCTGTAAGATGGTCAGCCCCGTGTCCTGCGACAGCTGCTTCTTCTGTTCCTCGGAAGGGTACGGGTGCTGGGGGAACACACACACACACACACACAGCCCGGGTTAAAGATGTGGAGCCACACGCCAGGCGGTGTTTGCAGCTTTCTTGTTAACATGTAGTGAATGCATGCGGATCAACAACAACAACAACAACAAAAAGAAAAAAAATAAATCACCTCGAGGCAATTTGAAGCTTTAGCTTGAAATTGCGTGAACTCTCGGTGTGAATACTGATGACCTTCCGTCTGAATTCACATCTGCTCCATCTCTTTCAACCTCAGCCACCCCTCACTACATATTTCTCTCTCTTTCACACACACATACAGTAATAATCGGAGTGAAGCAACATTTGACCTGCCTAATTTAGTAGCTAATTACCAATCTAACCACCTCACCAACAATTACTCACTCCAATTCTACCACTTGCACAATTATTCAGTCGCATAAGCATATTCACATCATCGCTTAATCCCCCGATTTTTCATTTAATTTAATTGACCTCCATTACAGACTCGCTCCGTCTATTCCAGCGAGTGACGTTTCGTCCCGTGCTAAATCCTCTCTTTCAGTGATTATCCCCTCATGCAGGGAAACGCAGCGCAAAGCGCAGGTTTCCTTTGTTCAGGTACAAGTCTGTAGAGATCGCTTTAATTGCCTTCAAAATTCAATATTTTCACTTTGAAGCCGTGAGAAGGGAAACGGCGAGCTCACCGACAGGTGCTGGAAGAGCCACGCTCTCATGATGTTTGTAGCCACTTTGGGGAAGATCCCTCTCTTCTTGTTGTTCCTCCTCTCTCTGTCGGTCTCGTCCTCCTCTCCTGTGCTGGGAGAGGCCACTCCATCAAGACCGTCACCTGCAGGAAGACGGAATCATTTGTCTGTTTGGGACGCTGATATTTTATAAGAATATTCACAGATTGAATTCGTTGCTAATGACCATCACAGAGCCAAAACGTTTCACGTTTTGGCTCTGTGATGGTCATGTCTATAAACGTGTCTATAATCACTATTTCAGTGTGGCGGGAAATGACACAGTTTATGAGAAGCTACTCTGATGTCTTTAGTTTGCTTTGTTATGTCCAGCTAACAGAGCAGAACCTTAATAGTCACTTCATAAGAAATGCTTCTTATAGAAGAAGCTGAAAGTAGAGTTCCCTATTTTTGACTGAATAATCAAAATTCATTGCTTAATTGACAGATAATAAACACAACATTAGCTTGTTCGGTGCTTGTGTACCTGCATCGCTACAGTTGTCTGCGGTGCTGTGTGAAGGCAGGCCACAGGTGCCTGGTGTTCCCAGAGGGGTGGTGGCACATTCATCTGGCTCCCGTAACCATGACGCATTCTGCAGGGAGAGGAAAGAAAGAGGTAAGATGGTGAATCCCCAGCAGATGAGACAACAAGGAATCACACAACACTGGGTCATAATTCAAATTTCCAGCGGACACGGATGAACGTGTGAGTGCCGAAACCTATTCTTTGGGGTAAAACTGCGTGCTGTTCGACATTCAGCGTCTCACCTGCTCTGACAGGCTGGTGCAGGACCCGGTGAAGTCCTCCATGTCGGACTTGGAGCCACCCTCCCGCTCATCCAGGACGAGGTCTGTGGGCATTTTGCCCTTCAGACAAGTGATGTAGCGGTGGCAGAAATTATCGCACAGGTCGTGCACCTGCAAAACAGAAACATGTTTTTTTTTTCCTCGGTGCATGCTAAAGGACAAGCACACACCTGCTCAAATATGTGATTTAAGTTAGGCACCATAAGAATACTTTCATATAAAAATGCAGCTGTCCCACCAACCTTCTCTAACTCCAGCAAATGAAAGCGAAGAACCTGTATGGCCTGGATCATCTGTGGACAGAAGGACCCAGATTAATCATGAGGACACATCCCACCATGCAATGTGTGAAAAGTGGCATTCATATTTTAGCACAACGTCGGTCACCGTACCAGGTTGTCCAGCTCAGGGTTGGAGGAGAATATGGGCTTCTCTGAACGGATCTGCAACACAAACGCAACCAATTATAACAAAAACTTGAAAAGGAAAAAAACCCTCGTCGGGTGTCTGCGCTCTGAGCGGCCCTCGCACCTGCTTCGCGAAGGCCGCGATGTCGTCGTTGAAGGATTCGGACGAGCAGACGTCGCTGTGGCTGGGCATGCCGGCGAGGTGGGAGGTGGCTGAGAGCGAGGCGGAGTCTCGAGGGGAGCAGGTGGCCAGCTCACACTTCTCAAACACTAAGGCCAGCAGTGGAAACAGTGGGTGACTGTGCACACACACACACACACACACACACACACAGACACACACGCAGACACACACGTACAGTTAACATACTATACATAAACACAGTAACAGTTGACATAGTGTACGCATGCTACATTTACAAAATGTAGCACAGGAAACTTTACACCACAGTATTTATGAAACAGACAGCTGTAAATGCTCCACGTGTATTTTCTTACTCAGCACAAAAACATGCACTGTGTGTTAATCTGCAGAAAGTGCTTTTTCATCCACTGACAGGCTACATAAATCACCGCTTCGGCCACACGCTTACCCGTAGATCTGGTCTTTGTGGTGTTTGAGCGAGTCAGGGATGGTGGGCCCGTACTGTGGGGGATGAAGCGCCCTGACGTCGTCCCCGTACCCCCCCACCGCCATGCCCTCCGACCCTGAGTAGTGCACCAGCTCTTCATACTGAAACGCAATTAGATGGAAAGACGGAAAACATGAGACACGGCCGACATCTGCGGCTGTCTGACATAAAACCGTACTGTGATTTTATTACGTGGCTGAGATGTCAGGAGGGGGGGCAACAGTTTACTGGACTGTACAATCAGACCTGATGTGGGATTATATCTGTAGCAGAGTTTGTATGCGTCTGCGGTGCTGCAGGTATTTTCCACTACTGCTGCCTAATATGGACAATTTTGTGATTTGTGTTTTTTGTGTGTTCTCGCAGCAAATAGTATTTATTTTTGCTACTAATTAATCTGAAAATGTTTTTTTTTTCTGTGAGTAATTTGATGTTTGTACATCCATGTTAATGTAGTTCTTTACAATCTGTGTGCAAATAGCAGTTTGCTCATGAGAGTCCATTTTTTTTTTTGTTTTCCTTCAGCTGAGGGATTACACCCTGCTAAAAATGCTACCACTCTCAGGATTACAAAAACCTTTATAAAACCCTTTCCAAAGCACTCGCAGCTATGAAGAGCAGCCGGGATAAAGAAAAAAGCTGTTTTTTCTTTGTTTTTTTATTTTGTTTTTTTTTTAGCTCTTTAAAAGTGTAGTGTGTTGCGCTCAAGAGAAGAGCAGAGAGAGGAGATGAGAGAAGAGGCAGACGAGATCCTTGGAGGAAGACCAGGGCGGGCCTCTGGCTGCTAATATCCTCTCCTCCCTCTTAAACTCCAGACTAGACAGGAGCCGTGCTGAGGCGTTCCCTCACGACCCGCTGTGACAGCCACACTGGGGCCCCGCTCGTGCATGCAGCGAATCAGACACACATATGGTTCGACACAGACACAATGACGCACGCATGCACAGACACATCCAGAGATAAACAATCACTCAGCGGCACTCAGAATATACATGTCATGAATATACATGTCTGGCTCCCTTGCTTCCCTCTCTCTCTCTTTTTTTTTCTTCTTTCTCGCTGGGTGTTACGGAGCTAATTTGTGCATCTCTGCAGCTTCTTTCTCTGAGGCGCCGGTGCTCAGGTCAGCAGATCTGCTTCTGTTTCTCTTTCTACTGGATTAAAGGGACTCCCGTCACAGTCCCAGGGGGCCACGGTAATCACAGACAGACAGCGCACATTAGGCGGCCTTGCCTGAACACCTTCACTTTGAGTGTTGTTTTAACCGAGCCATAAAAGTTATGACGTGCTTATCCTAGTTTTTCTGTGCAGGCCAGACTGGAACTGGGTTATTGTGGTTTACTACACAAATGTGTGACTCATGGTTACAGCGGGGAAGGTGATTCCTTTATATTTCCGCCATAACCCAACAATAAATATTTTATGACGAGTTCAGAGCACCAAATATGTTGAACAGGCACAAATATATTTGTCCAGTTTGAGTAGATGTTTTGATTTTATTTGTGGAGTGTAATGCATGAACCCAACGTAAAAGCAATTATCCACATATTCTCCCAGTGTTAACCTCTGGGAATCAAATAAAAAATAAATGAAATTATTCCTCTTCATGTGCATGCACTGCCCTCCTGGAAACCCTTCTGCGGGACCCCCGGAGGTCTCTGGACCCCACTTTGGGAACCACTGTCCTAAATGGCTTATCAAATTGTTGTATTCCAGAGTCCCATATGGCCACCGGGATCACAGAAAGCACCTGCTCTGAGGCCCTGTCCCCGGACACCTTCTAGTTTTTATGGAGGCTGGCTATTAACACAATCACCGCTATCGGATTGCGCGTCTCCCTTTACGCGCGGCCGCTATCGAGTTTCTGTGCGTCAAGCGGATCAAAGCGCACAAGCTGAGATGACAAATTCCGCAAATTTTCGCTTTTTTAAAAGTCACGCAACTGGTAAACAGGCATCAGATGGCAGTTGTTTAAATCTAAGTTTTAATCGTGTTATTTCGACCTGAAAGTTGCTACAAGCCAAACGGGCGGGTTTAGTCTGCTCCTGCTGGGAGGAAAAGCTGCGAGCCAAAATCTTCCCGATCGGCAATCACGTCAGATTATATAAAAGAATGCGTAGAAGACTCAACTTGATCCAGCTGCTTCGGACACGTCAGACATTTTGTGAAAGTGGAGCTGAAATACCAAAAACTCCTTAAACCAGCAAAGACAAATACGTAAACGTCGAAATTACAACAATGTAATTGTAATATGTATTATGTAAAACTGTTTTTGCTGTTCCTTCTCTACATTTAATGTAGTGCAGTAAAAACAACAACAAAACACTCAGTCCAATTTAAACATTTTCTCAGGTTTCAATTTATAAAATAAAAAGCGAGAATATAAAAGTTCTTTGAGGATAATTCTACGAGAATAAATTGGTTAAATTTTGACTTGAATTTGCAATTTGCATCTGAGCTTTGATCAAACACAAAAAATACAATGTTGATACAAACTGAGTTTACATATATGTACCTGAATATTCATAGTATTTAACAAATAACTGTGCATTTGCTAAAGTATATATATATATATATTTAAAAAAAAAAAAGTTAGGCTACAAGCAGACAGGCAAGAACCCATGGTTAGCAGAAACAAAATGAAATGCTACCTGTTGCAGCTTTGGCATTTGACTGCCTCCAAATGACTAAATTAACGCTTGTTTTTCCAAAGGTTCCCCAATCTCCATTAGATCTCCTTATTATTTTACACTAAAGAACAGCTAGACCTCTGTTTATTAACCAGTGTTACTAAACAAGGCACAAAAATGAATGCTTCTTTTACCAACCATTAACCCGTTTACATAACCTACGACAAATGACCCACCACGTCCAAAAAGTCTTGTTATATCATCTGTATTATTACTGTCCCTGCTGTTGCACTGAATTATCTTTATCTGGCTAAACTGAAGCTGTTGCTGGCGTAGAGGTGGCTCTGAGGGTGCATGCATGACCTCTTTCCTGCTTCTCAGCTTTCTCTCTGCTGGCACTGTTTTCATACAGCAGTGATTTTCTGTCTATACACGGTGAACATCACTAATTGCTTTCTTCCACTCTGAGGTCTCAGTCCGCCTGCTGCCCGTCAGCCTCTGCCCACTTCTCCTCCTCCACCACCACCACCACCACCAAGCCTCTGAATCACTGTAGCAAAAAAACTGACCTACTTACCGAGTTGAAGAGCTGCATCTCCTCTCCTCTGCCTCTTAATGACCCACACTGCTCTCTACACTACTGACAATAAAGTCATATTCTTGCAAGAAAAGCACGAAACTTTGGATCTAAATCGACTGTCCCCTCATTGCAAGTTAACCTCCTCTGAACTGCAAATTCACCTCATGAATTAGGGATGAGTTCGGGGTTAAAGGTGACTGAAGAGTTGCTGTTTCTTTGCTTCAGCATAAAAGTACTTAGAAAGAATCGCTTTGTAGAACATTTTAAAATAGATTTGTAGCTTTAATGTGCGTTTTGTGTGCGTCTGTTTCCACCTGAGACATGACAGTAACATCATACTGGTCTGTTTGTGCCGGGCCCTGTGTTTTTGTGCAGCTAACCCTGCGCAAAGAGGATTCCCAACCATGTGCTCCTTTAATGATCCTTTTCTAGTTAGATTCTCTCTGTGTTGACATAAAAAATCTGTTATCCGGAGCAGACTCTGGCCTAAATCACTTTGTATATGATTTTTTTTTTCTAACAAAAAAGAAAAAAAGAAAAAAAAAAGGCAGACCTACCCTCTTATCCATGCGACTCGACAGCCAGTCCAACCCCGGAGATGATGATGCGCTGCTGGGCTAGTCCAGCGAGCTTTGCTCTCTTCCTCTGTCTCTGGGGTCCTGGAAATTAAAGTGCATTTGTTTTTTTGTTTTTTGTTTTTTAGTTTTTTTTTCCAGGTGCATCAGAAATTAAGTCAGAAATAACATCACAAAAAACAGGCAGTAAGGATTCAACGAAAAAACATAGTATAATTGTTTTGAAAACAGTCAAGACCTGCTCCTCCTGTGTGTTTACTCCGAGTCCATCGCGTCTTATGTTACAACATAACGATGGGACTGGTGGTTTTATGGAGGGATGATATCCTAATACCCTATTGTATGTAAGCCTAATGGGTTATGATGCGCTAAGAGGTAATAAACGCTAACAGTTCTCGTAGCCTATTAAATGCTACTAGTCGGTAGGGGGGGGAGTAGTAATAAAGGGCTCCGGTAAATGGTGTAAAATGTCCCACCGAGACGTAAATATCCAGTCCTGTTCGGGCCGTGTCCGGTGTAGTCCAGAAAAAGCCCGGGCTGAAAGGGAGCAGCGGGTTCCTGCAGCGCCTCGCCTCCGCCTGGTGCGCCTCTCGCTCCGGATCGCAGAGCGTCGGAGATGCTTGGTGCTGTGGGAGACTGACAAGACGGCGTCCCCTTTCCTTTCCTTCCCTATCCTTTCCTAGCCTTTCCTTTTTGGCTCCTCGCGCTCGCTGTCCGCGCAGCGTACGGCGACAGGCTGGAAAATGTCACGGCTGGGAATGAGCGATGGTGTTTTCAGCCTCGGGAGGAGAGGAGGAGGAGGAGGAGGAGGAGGAGAGAAGGAGGAGTGGTGATGGTGGTGGTGGTGGCGGTGTGTGGGGAGGTTTCGGAGGGTCAAAACGCGACGGGGTCCCTTGGCCCCCCCACTCCCTCCATCCCTCCTCCTCCTCCTCCTCCCCTTCCTCCGTTACTCCTCCTCCTTATCACACACACAAACGCCAGAGAAGAAGAAGAAGAAGAAGAAGACCCCCTCCATCGTTTTATCTCGGCCATGCTCCGAGCCCCGCGCTGATTTCACTCCTCCGTCATCCTTCCATCTTTCCCTCCCTTTCCCCTCATCCTCCCCGCAGCCGCGCTATCACCATCTCGGGATAACTCTGGATGAGGACCGTGATAACTCAGCTCACTCTGCATCATGTTTGACAATATCCGTGGAAATCCGCGCAATCAATTACGGTCATTAGAAATGAAATTTCTGCAGCGTGCACACGCAATAATTTCCGCGGCTGATATAGACACGGAGCCCTTTAATTGATGCACTTTTAAATGAAATGCACGGCGCTGTTCGGCCTGCAGGAGAGTTCATTTTAAGGTTGTTTTCAAGGAGTAAAATGAGTTTATTCGTCTCGCGCCGAGTCATAAATAAATTCGAAGCGTGCACGGTGACAAGGAATTTACTGGCTGATAATAGCTTTCAAAGTGGTTCATTGTTTTTACTGACACCTATTCAAGGTCAGCCTTTTGACGCGGCCCCAAACGTCACCCTTTGGTCTTACTTTTTTTGTTGATTGAGAGAAGAAAACAAAACCATGAAAGCGAGAAAGTTTAATTTTAACTCGAGAGAGTGAGAGAGGAGAGAGAGGAAAAAAAAACCTTTCACATGTTAGTGGGATAGCTAAACTCCCAGTCTTGTGTTGTAAATGGCACCTAAGTAACATAATAATTATCCAAAACGCTCCTCTTTCCCGGGCCCCGCTGCGAGGGGCCAACAGGCGGCTGCACTTCAATCAGCGGCAGCTTGGCGGGGATCTGCGGGCCGGGGCAGGCGTCTCCGCGGGCGGCGTGGTGTTTGGCCGTGGGGCCGCCTGTGAGGGCCCCGCACCGTCCGTGCAGCCTGGGGTCTTTCAACTCCGCGGGGTGCTGGTTTCCTACAGGGGTGATCACAGCGCTCAACCCCCTCATACACTGAGCCGGTAATACAGCCGTGAAGCTGTGTCAATGGGCTGGAAAAGGCGATGCAAGGCTTGTTTTCCCTTTAACAGGTTGAATGAAAAGGATTAACACATTGAAGTGTGCAACATCTGAAGAATTCATGTTTACAGGGATTTAGATTTCCTTCTCTTCTAAGCTTTCAATAAACAGATTAAAGCGTCCTTGGGATGAAAATGGCTCCTTGAGTTGGGTGTTTCTCTTTGGATTTTTGTTGAGTTGTTGTTTGACTTGGATCATAAATCTCCAGGCTCAGTGACATCTATCAAACAGGCTATTATCTAAACATGTAGATTACACTCATTTACATGACAAACACTTAAAGGCTCTGTCATTTTTATAACATCACTGACTTTAACACGCCTTCATTTGTGCACCACATAACAATGCATTTTAACACAACATATGTTGTCAAGCTCATGTTGAAAGGCAACAGAACTGATTTGTCTGAAGATACACACTGATGCGATAAATTAACTCAAGTAGCAACATTTGATTTATAGGACAGCAATATGGAGTGAGATAAAGCACAAAACGATTAAATAAGTTGGCGTGTATTGCAAAGTCCCCAAAGCCACGTTTTGGTGTGTTTTTGTCATATGATTGTTTAATTTATTTGACAATTAAGGATTTTTCTTTTTTTAGATTTCATTAAAATGAACTTTATTGTCGTCACACACACAAGGGAATGACATGCAGTTAGCATCTAACAATAAGCGCAGAAGCAGTAAATACAGAGTATGTACATAAGGGTTTACGTATTGATGTAAATTAAATTATAATTAAAGCGGACAATGTTCCAGTGTACACACTGACCACCGACAGCAGGATATTTACAGATATTACTGCAGGATATTTGCAACATAAAACTGTTTTTAATAGAAATTATGGCATTTACATCAGGATATGAATAAACTATGATTAATAGAAACTATATTACGGCAACATCATGATGACACACTTTAAACATACAATACACTACAGATATAACCTGGTTTTCATCTCATTTGTTTCTACGATAAAAATATAAAAATGATCCAAAGTCTATATGGTTTTCTGTTTGATCATAAAGTAGCATCACACATATAACTAACTAACAATGTGATCATTTAAGTTTGTCACATTCATGAAATTCATTTTAAATAGAACTTTTTAAGAAGAAGAAGAAGGGAGTATTACTATGTAAAGAGTAAGAAGATAGAACTGTTTATATTATTTTAAACATGCACTAAATCAAGCCATTGGCAACATAATACAAAGCTGCAGCTATTTGCTCTGACTCACTTCCTCTTAAAGGAGATGTCCCTTGTTTACCCAACACTGGCTGAGTAAAAAATTTCATCCTGATTACCTAAATGTGTGGCTGATTAAAGCTGCGGCGCAGCAGCTTCTTGTCTGGTTAATTCAGTTTTTACGCGTCCACCTCCCGTCGTGAAGCGCCCCTGCTTGTTTTCTGCGCCACGCAGCTGAGGATCAGCCGGGAGGGTTCGTTCTGCATGTCAGGGCTGCTGCAGTTATTTGTCACTCCCTGTCAAGGCTCAAGCCCCTGCTCCCCTGCACCCACGAGGCCTGTTGAGTGCGTGTGCTCAGATTAGCTTGCGCCTGCGCTCACAGTGGCGGCCGCAAGAATGCATGCGCCGTCACGTGTGTGTATGTGGCTTCGAGAGCTTATTTGTTTGTGTGCTGGAGGGTCGGCGTCAAGGTGCTCCTCTTCTAAGTTGGGCCTCACTGCGGGCGATGCCCAGGGCTAGAAATCAGGAAACAACAAGCGGGGAAGTAGAGCTGTGTCGATGTGCCTTTACATCCTCTTGCATGACTTTAAAAATAGCTTCGGCTCTAAAGATGTCTTCAAACAGTTATTGTTGTCGGCATATTTTTCACAGCGTGATGCTGCTGCAAACATATAGTACACATATACGACGTTGCCAGCTGTTTCACATGGGAATCCATCGTATCCACGGTGAGAAACAACCGCCTCTTGAAACCGCTGCTGTGCCCAGTCTGGTAATCTTGCTACAAAAGTCTAGTTTCACTTGACTCTAGAAGGCCACCCAGCCTTGTTGACTTGTGTGACTCCGCTATTAAGAAAATATGGCGGCCATGACCTCTGGAAGCGAGACAAAACCACCCAAAACATCAGATGACTGTGACCCCGCACCGCTTGCCTTAGAGGGAGGGAGAAGACTGATGGAGGGAAGCAAAGGGAGAAAGGGAGGACGAGGGAAGGAAACAGAGAGGGCTAAAAGTGGGGGGCAGTCAGGGGGTGCAGAGTGCATTTTTATGAGCCTGTGCCTCTCTAGTTTCTGGGTTGTCTGGCGGCATAGACATAAATTTTCTCTCCCTCTCCTCCCCTCCATCCCTCCATCTCTCCTGCTTTCTTCTGGCACGCTCGCCAAGCAAATCCGCCCTTATCGACCTACTCTTGCAGCCTGTTTGCAAACTTTCCCCCCAGTTTCTCCCCGTTCGCCCAAACCCAGGTCGTCCATCTTCCTCCACATGCCCACTCTTTCTACCTGGCGTGGCATCTCGCTGTCTTTTCATCCCTCATTCCTTCTGCCTTTCCCTTCTCCATTTTTTTTTTCTGTTTGTTTGTTTGTTTATAGTCGGCCAACACCACCTTTCTCCCTTCTCTTATTTTCTTCCTCCCCATCCCCTCCCCTCCTCCCCGGTCCCCTTCCCGCACCCCCCTTATAGATGGAGATTAACTGGGGAGCGCAGCGCCATCCGTCCTCGTGACTGTTTGTTGTTAAGGAGATGGATGGAGGCTCCCTCTGCCAGCCCCACGCAGCCGCAATTACACCAGCCGCCATGATGGATGGAGGGGAGGGAAAGGGGAGGGAGATGGAGAGAGGGAGATACAGAGGGGGGCATCTATCACGCCCCTTAATCTACCTGTCACTGCACAGGCTTGGTTGTGGATGGTGGGTAGGGGGGTGGGGGGTGGGGGGGGGTGTCCTTTACCCTGGCTGCTGGTCAAAGGTTTATTTCTCTTTTCTTCTTTAAGCTGAATTTGTTCCTCTGCTTTCATTTATTTATTTGTTTTTACAGAATTAGACCTGCAAGGACAAGACTTATTAAATGTCCTCTTCTGTCAAATTGATTTCCCAGCGCTTATTGCATTCTGTCGCGCACACTCGCACTGCGTGTGTGTGTGTCTGAAGTGTGCGCGTTGGCAGACATCAACAGGTAATAAGATGCATGTTTCTGTTGCCCTTTAGAAAAAAAAACGCGTGATTTGCAGGAGGACACGTTTCTGCATAAAGCCCCGTTATGGCTTACGCACACACAAACACACACTACAACTCGCGCAATAAACGTGCACAAAAGTGAACAGCTCTCACACACACACGCACTACGTTCTTTATCAGGCCATCTGTAGTTATTGCCTCTGCACTCCACCCACACAAACTCTCGTCTGCGGCATCTTCAGCCCGTTCTCATACCTGTTGAAGGCATCAGAGCTGTGACCTATCAGAGGGTAAATATGCACACATCATCTGCAATGCCTCTTCATTCCCCCCTCACAGTGCTACGGAAATGTTATGAAAAGTAATCTGAGGCCTCCTACCCTTTGCCGCTCCTCCTCCTCCTCCTCCTCCTCCACCACCTCCACCACCACCTCCACCTCCTCATCTGTCCAGAGGAGTGAGAGATGGGATGGAGGGATTAATACTCTTCCGCCCAAGCCAGCCCTGGGAATGATAGATGGACAGATGCAGGAAGGGAGTGGAGGAGGAGAGAGGGAGATTAAAGGAGAGAACTCTGAGGGTTCATAAATCCAAAGGGGGAGACCTGGTCCACATCACACACTAATAAGATCTGCAAGAAATCTATGATGAGGGCGAGAGAGACAGAGGTGGAGTGAGGATGCCGGAGAGAGATGGGAACAGTGTAATAGCATTAGATGTAATCTAATCATGGCAATAAGATGTGAATGGATGAGTGTGAGCATGGTGATTATGCAGAAGAGGGATGGCAGCGTGTTGATGAAGCTCCGGGGCGCGAGGACAGGCCCTGTTATTGGACAACAGATCAGAAGCGTTATAATCCTCAGCGGAGAACTTTCCGCCGCGCCGGCCCCATAAAGGCTGTGTTCACTGTATGTTCTGTCAGACTTTTTTTTTTTTTTTACCACCATATGAAAGCAACAGTATCAGAGTGTGTGCTGCGGGGCTGCAAAACGCCTCAGTTTGATGTAAAATGTAAATCAAGGACAAAGTGCGTTGAATGAAATGAATTATTCTGTCTGTATCGCGCGGGCGTGTGTGCGCGCGACGGCCGTCGGCGTGTTAAGAATCAACTGTAAGTGCATTAAGTGCAGTTGTGCAGCCGTGACCTGACTTGGATCAGATAGAGTGCTCCTTCACCTCCCTCCTCTTCTCCGCGACCCTGCCGCCACCCCTCCCCCTCTCACTCCCCAGCCTCTCCAACCTCCCCTCCGTCCACCAGGCCACATTTTTCATGGCCCAGCTGTCGGAGGGCCGTGATTGGTTGGCCCAGCAGACAGATAGCCGATAGGCTCTGATTAATAGTTGAGGCCCAAGAACTTCCTCATTGATCAACGGGACAGGCTGCAGGAGGAGGGAGGGGAGTGGGGAGGAGGGGGAGGAGGGGGAGGAGAAGGAGGCTTGGGGGAGAGAGAAAAAGCATGCCCTGTCGCTCTGCAAGTGCTGGCTGATAATCCAGATAGTGCCTCTTGGAGTTTGTGGAAGTGTGTGTGTCTATTTGCGGGTGTGTGCTTATTTACAATACTAAAGAGATGAAGCTTGATAGCAACGGGATGAAATGGCTGCGGTGAAAAAGTGCTTCAGGTTCTTTCCATCTGCCCTGCTCTTGCTCTGAGCCGAGGTGTGTGATAGCATCAGTGAGTTTCCCATGAATAAGAAAGCAAGGATATTATCAATGAAAACACACACACACACATACACACGGCCTATCTGGGGAGTCTGAGAGGCCTTTATGTATATGTGTGGTTGTGGATTCAAATCACCCTAATAATAAAAGCACGATTAATGAAAGCCATTAGTTGTCATTAGTTATTATCTAGAAGAACAATTCAATATAATAATATAACTCAGCATAGCTTGTTTGTAATGTTTGGTCGATTCAAAAGTGCTTTAAACGAATTTCTGAATGCAACACTGTATTTGTTACAGTATCTGTGTTGTAGGTGTTGGATGTGTGTGTGTTTATGTGTGTGTTTGTGTGTGTTTGTGTGTGTGTCCCCTCCTGCTGCTCTGTCCAGCCTCTAGTTGATTGATGATCTCCACTCCCACGGGGTCAGCAGGGTCATGACCTCCCCCTTTTGACCCCCTGCCAAGCGATTCTCTCACACACACACGCGCGCACACACACACACACACACACGCAGAGAAACAGATGGTCCTGGGACAACTGGTGCTTCCTCACCTTCCCCTCACAAACACTTTTCATCTCTTCATGATTTCTCTCACTCTTAAAAAATACACAACACATCGTATGCGCAGGTTCGCTGTGACATCATCACGCACTGTGGCCTGCTTCAAGACCCCCGGACTCCCACCTACGCAGCAACACCACACCCTAGTGACACAACAAGGTTATGACTACTGGTGCATAGTGGAAAAACAAATCACGTTTTATTTTACCAGAGTCAGAAAAGGTTATTAAGTGGGAAACGGGCATCGTATAATTAAATAAGCAAGTATGTAAAATTAAATCAGAAGATAAAAACCTAGAAAATCTCCACAAAAGTTTATATGTCAACCACACAATTGATAAGAAGTGCAAAATGAAAGGTCAGCTGCAGTGCTATGAGATCGTTAGGTAGATGGAGAGTGAAAGAGGCAATGGAGAGGAAATGGAGGGTGAGGAGGATGGAGCAGAGCAGGCAGGCCAGATTATTAAGTACTTCTTATCAGTTTCATGGCACGGTGATAAGCCCTGATCTAGGTTACACCACGATCTGATCAGGCTCTTCTTTTCTCCATCGCCTCCTGGGCAGCTGTCTTCAGCCAGCCGGCCACGTGCTTCTCAATCTCCTGAGACAGGAAAATCAATGTGTTAAAAATCACCAGACCTATTTACGCTTTAGTTTAGTTTTTATGTTGCAATATCCAAATAAATGTGTCCACTGAAACCATGTTTAGAAAAAACAAGAAGTACTGTTGCTCATATGAAGGTTTATAGGCGTATTTTGATGTGAGCTGATTGAATAATGACTATGTAATATTTTGAAATTACGCTAAATGAAACAATGTACTGAGTTATTAGTAACTGTAATCTAGAGGATCCCTGTGTACACAATACAGAGAGACACAATGCCTGGCTCAGATCACAGCCCTTGTTCCAGTGTTCATGATATGACAGGAACAGTGAACGTCAGGATAAGAGTCTGACAGCTGATCAGATGCCAAAACAGTACACACTGGTTTATGATACTATGACTATGGGGTTTGACATACGATGCAATAAAAATAAATCTAAGTGATAAATAAGAAAAATATTAAATATACATTTTTTAAAAAAGGGAAATGTTTAGTGACTTATGAGATGATAAGGGTCTGGATGTATATGTGTGTGCACAAGAAGGGGATTTTTCATGATACTCTAAAAGTGGTAGCTACCTCATATATCGCAAAGTAACAGTAGAAACACTGTCTAGTGTTCATGTTACAAAGTAAATCATACGCTAGGTGTGCTTGCATGTATTTGACAAATCTAAGCAACACTGTTGCATAGACAAACATAGAAATTCATTGTGATGAAGCCCGCCATGTTTACACCCTAGTGGCTCAAATCATATGAACAAGGAGAAGGTTTTCTTTTTGTAGAGCTGAGCTCCGTGACAAATCAGAGGTGTTTTTGTTTTATTTGTAAAATCGATAAGTTGAATTGCCTTCTTCTGTTTCATTTATTGATGTAGTTGAGCAACAGATGATGAAATATCACAAGAAAAAAAATATTAGGTAAAAGATCACATTAGCTTGTGCAGAAGGTGATGAGGATTTCCATGCATCACTTGCTAATGCAAGGTAGTGACTTCTCTACAGCCAGTGTGAACACAACAAAAAAGGCAGAAACCAATAAGTCTTTGAAAGTTCATGCTGGAACCAGAACATGTTGTTACACACAGACATGGAAAGAGGTGCACACGTCCTCCAATACAGCACTACAACGTAGCAACAACACCGAGCGCTCTCTGAATATTCCTCCAACAGTCACTATCGACCTTGGAAGTGTGCTCATGTTCTGAAGTCCCAGTAAGACGACCTAGAGCAAAGACATTTTGTTGCTTTGATAAACTACACGTTTCTTGTACAAATGAATAATACCTCAGTGAGGAGTTCATAGTGCACAGTACCTGTCTGGCTTCCCTGAGCGAGCGTCGGTCGGTGACTCTTCTACTGGCCATGTCGGCACAATGAGCAGTGTCCTCGATGAAAACCGTCTGGGCCTGTTCTCCATCCTCAGTCGTACCCTGGACCACCGACAGCTCCTTCCACGGATCAATGCCACCTGTAGCGGTGATTATATAGACTATTATATATTTAGCATGTAGACCTGCATCACTGGCTTTTTATAAAATCAAGAAACAAGAGGCATTTTTAAAGTCAGTTTAAAGTTTGCTTTATTGTCAATTCCGTGCAGTACACACACAGAGGATGAAGGCCCATCTCATTCGTTTGAGGTGATATTGCTAATTTGCTTCCAGTGTCTCACCGTTGACATAGAGGACCCTGTGGGTGTGGGGGTTGTCTCCTCCATAGTAAGTGTTAGTGAAGGTGACGCGTGCAGACACAGAATGCTGGGAAATACCAAACAGCATGGCACAGAGCTCAGTCTGAGTCTGCAGAGTCAACATCCCAGAAAATGGACATGTGGCGTCCTCACAAGTCTCATCTACACACACACACACACACACATAGAGAGAGACATGAACAGTGATGTTGATTTCATATACATTGTTTATGTTGCTGTGTGTGTGTGTGCAGATGTGCTGTACAGAAGCCAAACTCAGTGCAGGTCTGGTACGTCCACTGTCTCTCTGCTCTCCTGCCAGACTGGACAGACGTGTCCATCAGATCCTTTATTGCTTTCTCATGGGAGACGTCCAGACACGACTCAGTGCTGGTGGAACGGTAGATCTGGATTAGAGTACACAAACAAACACACACATTGAAAATAAAAACACAAAAAAAAAATACGTTTTCTGCTTATGTTTTAAAGAAAAAATACATCTTAACGCAGCCTTAACGTCTCATCACAGGAGACAAAAAGATCTTCTCTCTGAGGCACAAAAATGGCTCAGCAGTGACATCTAGAGGTAATACGTGAATACATTAGGAGGAGGCCATTCGATACCTGGGAAACTTTAACAAGGCGTTTGTAAGCGTCCACCTCTTCCTCGAACTCCTCACTCGTATTGGTCATAACACCACACAGCTCTTTAATAGGCATGAGCACCCCTTCTTCGTTGTACTGCACTGCCCCCATGAATATGTCGGCCAGGTTTTGCATCAGTTCAGTCTGAAGGTAAAAGACTTACGTTACACTTGTGAAAAGAGAATCAAGAATAAAATGCAAAACAAACAACAGGGGTCTTATACGAATACTTGTTAAATGGATAAAACATTTAGCTATATAGCTAATGGATAACTACTCAACATTTAGTTAAAAGTAATAGATACACAGGGAAAATGGTTAAATACTAAAATAAAAAGCAATGGATAAATACTGAACAATTAGCTAAAATGAATGGACAAATAGTCCAATTAATAGAGACTAATGGATCAATAGTTTAGCTAAATTGTGGTGAATAGTTAGCTAAAAAAAAAAAGCTAAAATGAACGCAGTAAACAGTTGGCCAAAGATGTAAGAAATGTATGTTGTGCATGATAAAATAGCTAAATTAAGTAGAAGTAGAAAGCATTAAGTATAGATAATAGATTTGTTATTCTACTGGTGCATAGAAACATAACAGTGAACCATCTAAACACTGATACAGTATGTCAACTGTGTGAAAAATGACATGATATCTATGGCAAGTACTGATAACAGTGTTAAATAATAACCCATCTAAAATTTAAATACACATACAATGGTTCTTGAAGACAAGCAGAGGTCAGAAAAAGGGTCGTGAAGAAGTTATTTGGGCTACGGGTCTGCCATGTAAACAATTCTTTTACTATCTGACAGTGTATTTTTTAGCCCTGTTTATGTTTTTATGCTGATCAATCAATTGTGAGGAGTTCAGTACACTGGGATGTGATTAAAAGTACTATCTATGTATAATGTACCTCCTGTTCAGTAGTTAGTAGTAGTAGGTTATAGGCAGTACACTTAGCCTTTGATCACACCAAACACTTTGATCACCTGATCAGCAGGATCCTTGGGGATCTGACAGCATCCAAAGTCCATGGCCACCTGGCTGATATTTCCACTCATCAGTGCAGCTTCCACAGCAACAAAAGCTTCCCGCACTTTAGCCAGACACTGTAAGGAGAGGACGAGTCTGAATCTAACACAAAAAGTAACAGGCAAGAACTTAATGGCTCTCGTATGACAGGTGGCAGCTTTCGCACCTTCTCAGAGCCACCAACTGCCATGTTCTTCAGACTCGAGCCAACAATCTGAAACAGAGGAAGCAGCAGATGTGCGAGATGGAAACTTGGATCACTAAACTGGCACAGTTCTGTAAGACATTGTAATAAGAGTGCAAGAATTGGTTCTCGAAACTAGATTGCATTCAGGCTGAAAAATGAAATATTTCAAACAGAAATGATGACAACATTGTGAGATCTAGAATAATTTTTTTTTTTACAAATTTGACGGTGCTGAGTAAGCTTTCAGACCACACAAGTCATGGATGAGTGTCAGTTTACATTGTTGTAGGCAGAGAAGTCCAGCTTTGCCTTGACCGGTGCAGAGGAGGCCACAGCTCCATACACCAGGCTGGGAAACTGCAAGAAGAATGGAAACGGAGACAGAATCACATTATTCACAAGGTCTTTTTTTAATCAGCATTATGAACGTAGCTGGCAGAGCGGTGTGTCCAGCTCTGCTGTCCGTGACTAAGTCTAGTGTGGAAACTCTTGCCTGCCTGCTTATTGTATGAAAATGAAAGTGCTTTCTGGGAACCAAAAGTTTCTTAGCAGCGGCGTTCTCAAGAATGAGGTGTTCCTCTTGAACACCAAACAACTCATCTTTCAGCCACGTGTTTGAAGACAGTATAGAGCAGGCATTATGAAGCAGTCTGAAAGCACATTTTGCCTCATATGTTGGAAATCTTTAAACATTTAGTAACCACAGATCTGAGTCTGACATCGTGCTATGCTACCGGAACATCGACTGGGATGCATTGAAGTGTAAGAAATCAGAGCAGGGGATGAATTTATATGCTCGTCTCCTTTTCCACCTTTCTTCAGAGATAGATGAACTGATTCCATATTTGTTCTCATAATGTATGTGTCTGGAAAGATTTAGAATTAAATAAATTCTAACTATATATATATATATATTAATGCCTACATAATTAGTATTTCAAGTTTGTGCCATGTTTTAATCTTAGAGTTTTGAGTTTTCAAGCTGCTTTGAAGGCTTCTTCTTCACCTTCCCTCTGAACCAGGCAGACAGAGCTCCGGAGTACGAGCCACCAAAGCTGATCCAGGTGTTCCTGTGGCTCAGACTGAAGCTTTGACTGATGTACTGGTGGAACAAAGCCAAGTCAGCAAGCCTGAACCCAAAAGGAACAAAGTACAAATGTTAAATTGACGTGAAACTACAGATACAGTCAAAGACACATAGACAAATGTATAAATAGAGAGATCACACGCTCTTTGTTCTCACACCCGCCTTTATACACAGAAAACAATTTAGGAAACGATTAAAGAGACAGGATTCAACGGATTTGCATGTTCAGAAGAGTTGATGCTGTTCTCATCTTCTTAAAATGTCCTTACTTTTGAGTGACTGTCCTGGAAAAAGTAGCTACTTGATTCCCCAGGGTAGAAAAAATGTTTCAATTTCTATGATGTGTACTAAGAGGTACTAAGACTAACACATCTATACAGGTATACTCACACACAGACACACACACACACACAGGCTCAACCAATACTAACGCCTGCTGGCTGCTCAGGTCGGCCAGGTTCTCCGTCTTGAGGCCGTCCGGATTGACACTGTTACCATAGAAACGGTGCTCCACAGCCAGCAGCAGAGCCCCATGCTCTTTAGCCATGTCAACGTGGTGACCTGGAAAAATATGTTTAAAGCCGATAGCATTCGGCGTTGAGCGAGGTTACGTACATGTATTTTTTTTAACAAGAAGTGCAGAAGTGCTGCAGCAGAGAGGATTAAAAGTGAACGAAATGTCTGATGAGGTGAGGAGCAACAACGTTATCAGTCCCTTTCTCAGACTGACACCTTGGAAGGCAGTCTGGAAAAAAAAATCCAGCTGAGGCCATGAAGTTTGTGAAGCACCATTAAAAGCAAGAAAAAAAAACACAGACCAATGGGAAATTTCATAATTAAAGTGAAGTCAGCCCATATTTGGTAATGCTTTAAAGTAGGCTACTATTGGACTCATGTCTCTTTACAGCATCAAAATAATACAAAGATGCACTGAAATCTTGAACTTCAAACAGTATTGATAGATGGGACTTATTACGCAGGTCATTTTTTATACTGATTAAACAGTTTTCAATTTAGTCTGTAAAATGTCCAAAAATAGTTTTTTAGTCCAAAATCCAACTACGTAATGCAGAGAAAATCCAGAAGCTGCATCTGTAGTATTTCAGGCGGTTCTCATTCAAAAATGAGTGTTTTTCAAGAGGAGGAAGAAGTTATTTCCTTCTCACATACATACGTGTGAGGTTGGATAAAGAAGAAGAAGAAGAAGAAGATAAAAGTATGCCTGCAGTCAAGTCTCATCTTACAAACATGAGTGGATGTTTCAATTGTTTGCACTTTCGTTTCCAAAATTCAGAGTGTGTGCTGGGTGGTTTTATCTGCCTGTACCTAGTGCAGGCATTTGCTGCACGTTACCTGCCAGGACATCAAACTCAAAGATGGGCCCTTCTCCTCCAATGAAGAGAAACACTGGGCCATCAGGACGCTGCCAGTGGGCCTCGTTCACAAAGAACCTCTGGAAGAAAGAGATTTAGGAAAAAAGTAAAAGAAAGAAAACGGCAAGGAAGAAAGAATCGCTTTATTCATTCAAGGCCTTGGTGCCAGCCAGTAACCCTTTACTTAATGCAACAAAGGAAAAAATGCACAATGGCAGCCTGTAACAGCTAAATGAAGACGAACATTTTAATCCTTGTTGTCAAGAAACGTCTTTTTGTGATAGGCAGGTTTAACCGGTCTGGATTTCTCTGGATGGAGTGCTCACTCGTCCCTGTCTGTGCTGCCGTGGTACAGAGTTCAGCTTTGAACTGAAGAACAAACTGAGGTCAGTGGGGCAGATGGCTTGTTTTGCTGCAGTCTATTTTGTAATTTATGCTGACAAGGCAGCTGTTTTATCTGCTTTACTTCATTCAGAAATCCTTACAAGTAACTTTAAATGAAATGGCCTTCTGGCAGGTTATATAATTTGAGAATAAAACACTGTGTTTTATCATTAATTTAAGCTTTAAAAATGAAATATCAGACCCATTCATTAAATATTTATGAGGAGGAACTATGCATGATGGATGACTGGGAACCTACTAACAAAGGGCAACATCTCATTAATGATCTGCTCCGTGCAAATTGGAACATGAATGTAGAAAGCGCTGTTTGGCATTTCTCAACCTGAGGGAAAGTAGCTGCGTCCTGTCGGTTGAAGTGGTCCAGCGGCTGGTGAATCCAGGCCTCCTTCACGTGTTGGAGAGGCTGATGACCTCTGGCTGCGAGCGTCAGGAGGAGCTGCTTGCTTTTCTGCAGCTGGAGATCACGCACGCGCTCCTTGATCGTCCTCAGGATCCGTCCTGCCGCCAACAAAGAAATGAACAAAGAAACAGGGAAAAGGGAGAAGGACAACTGTGACAATGTGGAAAACAACACTGCAGATTAGGAGAGAAACTTAATAGTTCTGACTGTATTTGAGGTCTGATGAAAGCCTCCGTTGGTCTCTGGCAACACCAGAACAACATTCAGACTTTTATGGTTTGTGTTGACTATGGGAGCGTCACACACTGAGGGTTTGATGTTCATGAGACTGGCTATGTATGATCTATTTTAGAAACAGCCAGCATCTGACAATACTTTCCCAAGATTCCTGTTCTTTTTTTTTTTGTTCTTGCTAAACTTTGACAGCTACAAAGAAAACTAAAGTACATAGCTCATATAAACCTTGTTCAACTAGTGCACCCTCACCTAAAAAAGACTGGTTAGCAAAGAGCAATTAATAGGGTTTATAAACTCTAAACTCAGACTACCAGGGTGTTATCAAACTTGGCAGCACAAGGATCCTTCAGTTTGTTAAATAAATAAAACAAAAGAAATTAGCATCTGTATTAAAAATGTTAGTAGGTCCTGATGTCAGTAAGTCATAAAAGTACTAATTTTAGAACAATGCATGAGATCCAACTAGTTTCAGGTGTAAAATCAACTATTACATTCAGAGGAGCATCCTTCTACTCACCAGGGTCAACGGAGTGTAAAAGCAGCAGAGGGATGAGACAGCGGGCAGGAGAGAACAACATTTTAACCACTAAAAAAAAAACTATAGCTAAACTTAATGCATATCTGTGTGTGTTAAGGAGGTCCGGTCTCTACTGCTCCCTATATAGTCCCTGGAAGGGGCTGCACCGTCCTGTGTGGAATCTGTGACATGAGGGAAGAGTGGGGCTCTGTGTGTGTTTGTGTATGTACGTGTGTGTGTGTGTGTGTGTGTGTATGTGTGTGTGTGTGTGTGTGTGTGTTTGAGAGGGGCCCTTTCATGATTTTTGAAGATTAAAAATTTATTTAGCGGAAGGTGCTCATAAAGTGTTTGTGTATGTACGTGTGTGTGTGTGTGTGTGTGTGTGTGTGTGTGTGTGTGTGTGTGTGTGTGTGGTTATCTGAAGCTTGCACTGCTGTATATACTGATGCAGAGCAGGAAGAGGAAAAAGTTAAAAACTGCAGCTGTAACTCAACCATTCCCAAAAAGCCATTACAAAGCAGAGAGATCTCCTTACATCGCCAAGCTGATGCTTTATTTTGCTGAGCAGTTTACTGTATATAGAAAAGAGACACTCTCTCTTTCTCTCTCACTTTCTCTCTTTCTCGCATGCACGCACGGACACACGCACGCATGCGCGCACACACACACACACACACAGATACACTGAGATACACAGGACCAAAGACTGTCACATGTAAAAGTGTTCATTGCCGTTTACATCTGGGTGATTTCAAGTATCGGATTCACAGATGGTAACTGTGGCATGAACGAATGAATGAATGGGAAAGGTGTTAACTTGGACAGGAGGACAAACTGTTCACCCAGTTACTGAGCACACAAGAAAACACGCACGGAAACAACATTCTTGGGGTGTGGTGTGAATCTTCGTAATCTGTTCAAATCTAAAATAATTGCTCAAAATAATAGGTGCTATTATTCCTCTCTGGTTGGAAAAAAAAAACATTCATTATGCACATGCGGTCATGAATGGACGAGGACAGCTCTGTCTTTCTTTCTACTGAATGAGATCAGTGTTTTCAGTAACTTTTGTTTATATTTCCTCCAGATTCAAAGCAGGTTTGGAGGCATGTAAAGGCTGACAGTATATATAATGAGATCATTTTGTTTAGCCTCCATGTAAACAGCAAACAGTTAGACGGCTCGAAGAAATATTCTCCGACATATACATGGTCGGGACCGCTGTTTAGGAAGCTAGAGGTTATAAAAAAAACAAAACACCTGCAACGACCACTTATTGAGATTCCGCCGAGGAAAATGAAAAACATTCGAAGGTTAGCCCGGGGCGTTTGAAGTTGCAACCAACTGAATCCTCAGTGTCTCAACACCTTTTACAGAAGTCAGAACCTGAAACTTCGAGAGCAAGCACAGGAAGACATCTTGAGCAGGAACTGCCTCGCGTGGGCGTACCAATCTGCTTAGGTGGAAACAGACAAGGGGAGAGGAAGAAGATATGCAGGAGGAGGAAGCAGATAATCTCACACGTAAATTTCAGTAATGTATACATGGAGTAAGAGTACAGGATGATTTACTTTAGAATTTATAATGAGTGATAGAAAATTGGATAGACATAGAAATCAAATTTTTCATTTTAGAAGTGCACGATGGGCTCTTCTGTCATATGAAGAAACAAGAGCAAAGGGCCATAAAACTTTGTCAGTGACCGTATGTAGCCACCCACAGTTGCAGTAAGTGGGTATTATCACTATAGCATGTACAGCATGTTACCTGCTCTACAACTGATGTAACGCTACAAAATGTACAATTATTATTGATAAACTTTAAATAGATTTAAATAGTCAAATAAATACAGTCAGTAACATGCATTGTTAAAATGAGTTGAAGCACACACAGGCTTGGCTTGTCAGGCCAGGACACAAAACAGAACTCAGACGCAGAGTTAGATACGGCTGAAGTCAACCTCAATGAAAAAACACAAAAACACTCCGGACGGAGGAAAGCCATCAAGGCAAAAGGACAAACAAAAATACCCTGTAAAAAGTTCCGCAAAGTAAAAATCACTCCAACGGAGGGAGACCAAAAGAATCTCCTGAGACGAACTACAAAAAAATAAACAGGCAAGATTACGAAGCACGATGCTGTGGCAAAGCATGGGGCAAGAAAAGGCTGGAGTGACCACATATCGCACATGACGCAGATAATATAAGCAAATTTCAAAATAAAACAGGAAGAGACAAAGAAACTACAATCGAAACCACAATCTCGCTGCACGCAGAACACGAGATTAATTTTTATCATCTAATCATCAAAAGGTAAAGAGCTGCTGAGTGTTGTGCTCGACTCCAGCATTTGGTGAGCCACGTAGAAGCATTACTTTTCTCAAATGGCAGACACGAGCAGCGACGTCGAAGGAGGGCTTGAACAGACCCAGGGTTACGCCGTGGCCTATGGCTGCATCCTGGCACTCGGCCTGCCTCTCAATGCCGTGTCCCTGTGGATTCTGCTTCGCCGACACAGCCTCAAGTCGCCGAGCGCCGTCTTCATGGTCAACCTGGCGATGTCAGACCTGCTGCTCGTCACCTTCCTGCCGACGAGGATCTACTTCTACTGGACAGGCACCTGGCCTTTCGGCAGAATGGCGTGCCTCATCATCCAAATGCTCTTTCGCAACAACATCCGCTCCAGCTCCATCTTCATCACCTTCATCAGCGTGGACCGGCTGCTGGCTATAGTTTACCCACTGAGGTCACGCCATCTGCGAACCTCGTCCAACGCCTGGAAAGCGGCTGCAGTTCTTTGGCTTTTTGTGGTGCTGACGAACATCCCGGAGATTAACGTCTTTCTGCGACATTCAAACGACAATGATACATCTACTTGTTTTAAATTTCTTCAAAGGAGTTCAGTTAGATCTGCCGCTGCTTACCTGCAGCTAGTGGTTGTGTGCGTCTTGCTGGCAGTCAACATTGTGTGCACCGCCATGGTGTTGTGGACTCTACGCAGCCACCTTAGTGCCTCTGCAAGGGTTCAGAACAAGGTAAATGTAATGCTGATTTTTGCCATTAATTTTGTTATGTTCACTATATGTATCTTGCCTGTCTCACTTGGTGTTACAATAAGCTACAGCCGTCGGGTTTTAATGCCCATGGTATGTCTGGCCTCTGTGAACTGCTGTCTCGATCCCCTATTGTATTATTTTTCTTTTGATGCTTTCTGGAAGAAAAAAGAGAACAACTCACAGGCTATAGCTCTGTGAATTCTCAATGTGGCCGTGTCATTGTGATTTTCCATTTTAGTAGCAGTCTGTTTGCGCGTGAGATGCTCTTTTGGCTCCAAGACTCTGTTAGATGGCCTCAGGAAAGACACCAACAGCGGTAAAACGTGAGGAGGCAGAGAGAAAAATGCTTTTTGTGCTTATGGGCTGGCACATGCATTAAAAAAAGGTTGCCTTTTGGATGAGAAAAAAAATTCTAATATTGTAAATTTTTATCTGTTTTCTATTACTGTAAACTATAATTATTATAATTGTCTACTTTAGTAGAAATCATGTTGTGATTGCTTCACACAATACCTTGGCTTATCTCCGTTATGCGTTCTGTACATTGTAAATAAATCCTTTTACTCTGGCTTTTGTCTCGTTTGTGACTCACTCTGTATATCTGAGCCAGCGGCTCAAGTGCTAAACCCTATCAGATTGAGGGGAATCGGTGTAAGTCTGCAGCAGACTGTGAGGATCTAGTTTGCCTCATCTTCAGATTTTATCCAAAATGCGGTTAGGCAGTGAGGCTTGGCAGAACGTCCTAAACTGGACTTCATCCTTGACTGTCTTAACCTACAGCACCAGTTAAAATGCAGCCACTGACAGACACCACCACTGCCTATTTCCCATTCAGGTAACGACAGGAAACGCTCTAAGATAACAACCACACTTCTTATAACGTGAGTGCACGTGACACGAGAGATAAGATGATGACATTGAAAAACAAATTAAAATTATACTCGGAGCAAAGCGAGAAGCAAAATAATTTCATAGCATAATGATAAATAATCAGAAGGAGTTGTGCTGTGATTGGGTTAAAAACTGTGAAATTCATTTAAAAAAAACACAAAAGATCCACTTAAGAAACTGTTGGCGCCAAACTGAAAACATTTTCAGTTAGAGAGAGACAACAACAGAACAATATCTCATACGAACTGTGACGCACGATGGAGATGTGAAGATGTCGTGTTTTGGGCTGGCTTCACCGTCTTGGAGACCGGGCACATTGATTGAGAACCCTCAAATATGTTGCAGCTGAAGTAATTTACCAAGAAAATTGTTCAAATGTTTCAACAAGCTAATGTCAGGGACAGTTGTGCAAAAACAAGTTATTTCTGATCAAGGGGCCAACACTGCCTTCAGAGGGCAAGGATGAAGTTAAATTTTCCCCAGACTAATATTACATCTTTTGATATTGATATGATAATGTTCGAGTATACTGCCATTATTTAAGTATTGTTTCAAAGGATCAAATCTTCAAATGTTACAAGGGCTGACTTAAAAACAGCAGACAGAAACTAATAGTTTAACTTAAATAATGCTTTGATACACATACAAACAAGACAAATCCTCAAAAGCAATCTTTATTGATAACTGAAGGTGTCCATCTATTGCATAGTGTGGCAACAATTACTTTATATATACACCTGTTCAATTGCCTGTTAACACAAATAGCTAATCAGCCAATCACATGGCTGCAATTCAATGCATTTACTCATGTAGAGGTGATCGTGACAACTTGCTAAAGTTCAAACCGAGCATCAGAATGGGGAAGAAAGGGGATTTAAGTGACTTTGAACATGGTATGGTTGTTGGTGCCAGACGGGCTGGTCTGAGTATTTCAGAAGCTGATGATCTACTGGGATTTTCACACACAACCATCTCTAGAGTTTACAGAGAATGGTCTGAAAAAGAGAAAATATGAGAGGTCAGAGGAGAATGGGCAGACTGGCTGGAGATGATAGAAAGGCAACAGTAACTCAAATAACCACTGGTTACAACCAAGGAATGCAGAATACCATCTCTGAACACACAATACGTCCAACCTTGAAGAAGATGGGCTACGGCAGCGGAAAACCACACCGCGTCTCTCCCGTCAGCTAAGAACAGGAAACTGAGACTACAGGCTCACCACAATAGAAGACTGGAAAAACGTTGCCTGGTCTGACGAGTCTCGATTTCAGCTGACATTCAGATGTCAGGGTCAGAATTTGGCCTAAACAACATGAAAGCATGGATTCATCCTGCCTTGTATCAAAGGTTCAGGCTGGTGGTGGTGGTGTAATGGTGTGGGGATATTTTCTTGGCACACTTTGGGCCCCTTAGTACAAACTGAGCATGGTTTAAATGCCATAGCCTACATGAGTATTGTTGCTGACCATGTCCATCCCTTTATGACCAGTGTAACCATCTTCTGACGGCTACTTCCAGCAGAATAATGCACTATGTCACAAAGCTCATATCATCTCAAACTGGTTTTCTTGAACATGACAATGAGTTCACTGTACTCCAGTGGCCTCCACAGTCACCAGATCTCAATTGAGCACCTTCGGGATGTGGTGGAACGGGAGATTCGCATCATAGATGTGCAGCCGACAAATGCCATCATGTCAATGTGGACCAAAATCTCTGAGGAACGTTTTCAACACCTTGCTGAAAGTACGCCACGGAGAATTAAGGCAATTCTGAAAGCAAAAGGAGGTCCAACATTTTACTAGCAACGTGTACCTAATACAGTGGCCGGTGAGTGTATATTAGTAATTAAAACACATTAAATTATATGTATCAGGTCTGCATAGTGTATTTAATAGGGCATATTATCCAAGCTTTTAGGGTCTGGAAACAGAAGCATCAACAGACTAATTTTTACCATTTTATTCACAGACAAGATTTCATTAGCAGACAAAATATACAGTTCAAAGTTGGTTTTGTTTAGCTAACATATAATGTGCTCCCGTTCAGTGGTACTGACTTTAGTCCAGTGTCTGACTCTGGACTAAGGCATTAAACGTTGTTTTACAAAACATTCTAAGAGTGCTCTTTTTCTCGTATATGCACATGCAAGGGGAAAGAAAGATTACTGTAAAACTGAGTAATAAATGCAATGGGCGATAGAAACACAAAAGAGAAATGAGAATCAGTGTTCACGCATTTCAATGAAATGGTCAGAGGAATGCAGCCTACTGCCAAATGTACCCTTCTCTTCTCTACCTTCTGGTGTGTGATGATGCTTGAGATGAAAAGGCAGAAAGTGGAGCGAGGAAGCAAGAGGCAAGCAAGAAGATAAATATGCAAGGCAAGCTACTCATCATCAGCAGTTACATGTTTACATTACAGAGAACATGAGAAGACAAAAAAGAAATCCAGAAGGATTTGCTCAGGAAAACAAGCCTTCATGCTTTGCAGAGATGACTGTTAGCAGAGCAAACATAAAGTAACCCCCAGGGCAGGAGAAAAAAACAAAACAAAGTACAGTCACCTTGACAACACATGGAGACACTCATATCCCCCAACGACAGTAACCATCATACAAATCCCCGAGTGGAGAGGTCTTGAAATGATAAATTATTACTGGCTTAAGGACTTTGCTACATGGAAAATCCTGTGATAGAACCGACAGCTTAGTATTGCATCACATGTCAGAGTAAATATTACCTATGGGAAACAGAAAAAAAACAACAGGCAGGGATTAAATAAAAATGAACGAATAACAAACAAATCTCTTTTCACCGAACAAAAAATCACAAGTAAAGTGCAACTCAGACACGATCAGGTCGACAGGAGGGTGCTACAGTGGCTGGGGTAGTGACTGGAGATGTGCCTTTGGGTGGGTGGGATCTCAGGGACGGCGACGGCGGCGTTCACGCTTCATCGCAGATAACCGTGTCCACCACAAATGTATTCTCAAAGTGGCGGATGTGGTGGCAGTCTTTCGTCTCGCGCCTGTTGATGCCTGTGAGGGAAACGGGGTCGGACAGGGAGGGGAGATTAGCAGCGTCGCTCCGTTTTGGTGCGTGCGGAACTTCAGATCCGCTCGCCATTCAAACAGTTAAGTCAAACCGTCTAAACCCAGGAACAAAAACAACCCCAGTGCTACCGTCCCTCAGCTATTTAAGATGTTTCCAATGATTGTGGACCCAAACTTACGCCTGCGGGTGACGCGGCGGTTCAGGCGGTACGTGTCCTTCCCGTTGCACAGGCGGTAGATGAAAGGTCCCAGCTGACGCATGTTGTGAACTTTGCCAGTCACCACCATCTCTTCATGGATGATGTAGGTCTGAGGCAAGTACGTTCCCTTCTGGAAGAGACACGATAACAACAAGCTCACGAGACAGGACTTAATCAGAAGAACACGACGTCTCACTGTTTAAGTGTCAGACAATAAATGTGGCACTTTACTGTAAATAACTGCAACCAATAGATCTGTTCAGGGGAGCGTGAAATTTTCTTTTCTAAAATTAGCAAGGCTCGTGAAGGCACGAATGTTTCCAGTATTGCAGTTGTGTTACCTTGACATTGATAAGAAGCTCCCAGAGGTTGCGTGGAGGCATCACGATGGTGGTGTTGAGCTCGATAACGTAGCACTTGTCCAGGGCAATGTCATGGTAGGCGGTCAGTCCCTGGAAAATTTAAGCAGTTTATTGAGCGGTTACTTTAAATGCTGGTGGTTAGTTAGTGTTTTTGTGTATATCCATTTATGTCTTAAGAGTGTAAATTCTACTAGGCCAGCCCAAACCTTCCCCACCCTAAAATTCCTGTGCAGGGTTGGTCTGGAGCCAGTTCGTTGGGAACCAACTATGCCAATCAAATTGGTTGGGTTGGACTGTGGTGACGGACAGAAAAGCAACAACATCGACGTAGTCACAAACGTCATCGAGTTAAATTTGTTTACATTAAAATGACTCCGATTGGTTGTAAAACTGTACGATTATCCAAAGGTATTTTTTTGTCTGCCCCATAATGAAATCAAACTCAGCCTGTGATAAAGCTGCTAGTTTATGGTCATTTCACATCACCCTGTCAACGTTTCAAATTTAAAAGGCATTCCCTTCACTGCATTAATCAAAATTTGTAGGCTACTCCTTAGCTTCGGCACTGGTTGTGTTCCCATAATCCCTAAATCTGCACGAGATGGAGGGATACGCAAACACCAACGTGGAACCATAAATCAGCCTTTGGAAAGTATATCGAGCAGTACAGTAGCTGACAATAGCATTAAAGCTCAGAATAGTGTTGGACAAGTGGGATATTAAAAAGATTCAACTCTCCCATTCCCTGTTTTTAATTTGTGTTTGTCCTTACCCTGTGGAAGTCGTGGATTATGTCGGCAGGGTCGCTGCCTCCAAAGTGAGGCACGGGCACAGTGATCTTCTCGTAGTTGTCAGCCAGGTAGATGCCAACGTTCTCCTCCAGCTCCTGGCGCCCACGCAGAGGGGCATAGGCCGAGTCTTCGTAAAGCACCCTGCAGTGAAACAGGTTCTCCTCTGGGATCTGCACCCAAAAATTTTATTCAGATCAACTCGAAAAACAAAAAATACCTGTCTCACACCTTCTTAGTGCATTACAGTGTTTGTAGGAAAGACACGGGCTGGGTAATGAGGTCTTACATGAGGTATGAAGTAGTAGCGGTAGACATAGATGGAGGCCAGGACGAGGCCAGCCATGAAGACTACCAGGCCAAACGTCAGGCAGCAAAGGCCATTGAGGGGAGACTTCTTAGGCCTCAGAGGCAGGACCAGCTCATCTTCATCCTGAGAACACACACACACACACACACATTATTATACTAAAAAGAGAGAAGCATTTCCAGGCCGCTTCAATCCAGCTTACTCATCTTCACCGTGACGAGCAGCTGAAAATGGCCCGAATTAACAACAGCTAAAATAGAAGCTCACATTAAAAAGAAGGAATTAGCAAGCGCCGAGGCCGGCCAGAGGAAGGGATGACAGAGAAAACTTGACTGAGATGGTGAGTAATCTTCCCAGACGCCTCCAGTCTCGCAGCCCATCTGTTGGTGCCACGCGCCCAACCTGTTCTGGCAGGGTGGCACTACACACAGATAGTGGTCGCTTCCATTTACACCAATCATGACTAACACCGAGACGGCTTGGCGTTCAGCGGAGCTGTACTGCTGACTGACTGCGGCGGGTGAAATTACTTTGTGGAAAGCCGGCTCTGAGGAGAAACTACAAAAGGCTGCTATTCATAGCTGGAAGGGAAAAAAAATATGTGCATGAGAAGTGTCTCTTGAAATGGAAGTGAATTTTAAAAGAAACATCCTGGTAATCTAGAGTGAACTTGTTCAATTATCTTAAAAAAAAGAAGAGAGAGAATACAAAAAGCACGCTAGGTGCCAAGTACCAAATATCAGGATAGTGTGCATGGTGTGTGTAGTGCTGTTTTTTCTTTTTTGCATTTGGAGACAGAGGGTGCATAAGGACAAGGAGATGACAGTATGTGTGCGAACACACACGCACACACACTTCTGTCAGTTCTTTGTGTTCTCCCCATCCCACTGAGAGAGATGGAGGCGCTCTCACGCCAGCTGAGGGCCTGACACAGCACGCAGCCTGCCCAGCTCCTGTTCAATACATTTGGACAAACAGATCGCAAAGTCGTACAGCGACCGCAGCACTATTCCCCTGCAGCACTCGCTCTGCAATGCATATCTATATGACACATACATATATTCCATCACCATCCTCTGGGGTCAGCCATGCGTCTTTGATAGGGGAGATGCTGGGATGCTGCCACAGCAAAGTTCAGGACTCCGCTGCGCTGCCTCCTTCAGAGATGTGACAAATAATCTTGCATGCGCTGCAAGCCACAGCAGCCCATCTGCCATTTTGTCAACCCAAAGCTCTGCATTTCATACATTCTACCTTTATTAGAGCTCATAGGGCGTTCGTTTAATCCAGCACTGAAATAAATACCATAAGGCCACATCACTAATGCTAGGAAAGCCTACACGAAGGCCTTGAAATTGCTTCTTTTTTTTTCTTTCTTTTTTTTTAAGTAATCCACAATGCAGTCTTGAACAAAGAGCATGCAATTGCACGTTCTGATAAGTTGCACGAAGGGTGCAGCGGGCGCTTTTGCGCACAGGAAAGCATCCCAGCAGATGCCGTGTTTTGTTTCCAACCTAAAGGTGATAGATGCTGTCCAAGAAAATAAATAAATAAATAAATTAAAAAAAACACAAACCCTGCTGCTCATGACCGTGCAGGTGCAGGCTGCCCTGCAGAGCAGCCAGGCAGCACAGCCCGGACACAGCGGGCGTCGCATTACACAAGTATCATTTTCAGGCTCAACAATGACGAGCGCCGTTAATGAGCTCAATGAGAACGAACGACGCGTTGCTCACCATCGGATGAGGGATGAGGATCTCGGTCTTGTCGCCGTCATTCTCCTTCTCCACTTTCTGTCCCGCGACAGACTGGAAGCTGATCTTCACCATGGCTCGGGGCGGGCGTCCGTGCGTCCGTCTGCAGGTGTCTTCACCTCTGTGTTGTAGCTAGCTGGACCACCTTCCTCACACTAATCCCCACGGCTCGTCGTCGACGGGTCGCCCTCCTCTCTGCTCCCACCGCGATGCTGCTGCTCTGTTTTTGTCTCTATGTACCGGAAGTGTGCTGTTTGGGATTTTTTTTTTTTTTTTTTTTTTTTTTTTTTTTTTTTTAATCGTCCTTAAAGGAGCAGTCCGCTGAAAATAGGTCAACCTCCATTCAAGAAAACCAAGTGATTTACCTTTAAAGAAGAAAATTTTGATATTCCGAACGGGTCTCGTCCTTTAATTATTCCTTCGTGCACCATTTTGCACAACTTGCAGAGCACAGTGTCTCTATTTTATTTCCTCACATACTCATCCACACTTATTTCTTAGTGCAGGGGTCTTCAACGTTTTTCAGGCCAAGGACCCCAAAGTGATGAAGAGATTAAGTAGGGGCCTCCTACCTACTATATGTGTTCTGTATTAAACTCAGTCTAGTGCTGTTTATACATTATTATTATCATTTTGCATTCAATGTTAACTGTTCAGGTAATACAGAGGTTCAGATATTCATTGTTTTTATTTCAAACCTGTGCAACAACAAGGTGTTTTATGGGGAAATTATGGGGGAAAATTAAAAAAAATATGTGCAAAATGTTTAAATGTGTTGCAAACATTCATGACCTGTTTTTTTGTTTTTTTACCTTAACTTCTTTGATTTGTATATATTTTTGGATTCTGTTGAATTCTGCTGTTGTATCCTGCTTACCTGAGGATACTTGAGAACATTTACCAACTTTTCTCTCATATGCATATTTAATGACTTATTCTGACTGCCTCCAGCTTGATGAGCTGATACAATGAGTCCTACTGTCCTGACAAGTTTTAAAACATTTTTAAAAATCCATTACGTATACTTGACACAGTCTCACTCTGCTAAAAGATAATTTTTCATGTGTGCCTTCTCTTGTCTAGTATTTTACAGTGACACTGCTACTTGCTGGGAGATAAGTCCCCCCCCCTCTCAAAAACCAAGCTTATGGGCATAATCCAGCGTCGGCACACATTTCACAGACGCGCTGTGATTTTGGTGCGGAGGAAGAAAGCGACCACAGCATTTTTTTTTTTTATTCCAAATGTTTTTTGTTCTTTATTTTTGATTGTAGGGCCCAGGCCTTTGACACTTCTGAAAGCACCCACACACTCTATGCTGAACCTGGTGTTGTAGTCAGCGTACAGCCACGTAGCCGGGGGTTCAGTTTGACATTTCAATGTTGTTAAATACTTGGTAAAACGAAACAATTCCAGTACAACATCTTTAGTGCAGCATCATGCACAGCCAGTGGAGCAACATGCTTGTTTAATGCACATGGAGGAGCCGTGGTCTCGTCTACTGCGCTCGCCTGCACTGAGATGGCGTCTGATTTGATGCGTCACATTACAACAACCATGTCGTTCACTGCAAATGAGGAAAATGTGTTTCATTGGTTTTGCCGAGCACCGTGAGGACGCCATGCCCAAAGTGCTCTGCTACCCACAATGCTTTACACACATCATTGTACTGGAATTATAAACCTTCAGAAGAGAAAACCTCCAACATGAGGAAAAGTGGTAAAATATGAATGAGAATGGGCAAATTAGTGAATGATGGAGAAAATCCTCACTGCCCTCGACTCCAGTTAGGTGATGTTGATCATCCAGCACCTCGCAAAGTGCACGAACACACAGGCTTTAATGTTTCAGTTAATGCTCTACCACTCCCCTCTGCACCGCTCACGCCCCTGCACATATTCAGCAGTCTGAGATACTCAAAATGTAGATGGAGAATAAAAAGAGGATTAACAGATCCAGAGCTAACACCATGACATTCCTCTGCTGCACAAATTGTTAATATCCTATCGGTTAGCTAAATGTGAGCTGGCCCTTTAAATTATGTACAAAGAAACCCACCAGCAACCATTTCAGCAGTAAAATGAAATGCAAAAACAATGTCACTTAACTTGTTTTTTGTTTTGTTTTTTTAGTTTAGAATGTAATTTGATTACAATTAACCAAAAACGTGACGTTTAAGGTAATATATATAATATATATTCATATGTCAAGGTTAAACAAAAACCTACAAAGCAAAAAAAAAAAAGAAAAAAAAAGGCATATGTACATGTTCACCCTGTCCCAGAAAACAATAACACGACCCAATTCTCCGGCTTTTCCAAATTCAAACCTTGCATCCCTCCCTCCTTCGTTCGTTCGTGCGCCACGACGGAGCACGCAGGAGGTAAACAGTGCTGCATGATGGCATCTGAGAGTTTGTCCCCGGTAAAATGAACCACTGTTGTCGGATGAAGGCATAGTTGTGAACTGTAGCAGGTTGCCGTGACGCGCATGAATTTTTCCGAGTCTGTGGCACTGGACGTGGGTGCCAGACTGGCCAGGCCATCACAATGCCCACGCTTGGGTGCAGCCATGGATCTGTCACATTTCAAGGCATGCAGCAAACACACCAATGTTCAACTTGTTCGTACCGTTTCCATCACATGGTTTTAGCTGACATTCTAATGTGTGTGCGCATGGCTGTTATGTAATACGTGTGTAAACGTGTCTACCTCTGTTGCTTTGTGTGTGTGTGTGTGTGTGTGTGTGTGTGTGTGTGTGTGTGTGTGTGTGCGAGTGTCTATCAGGAAGTCTGCCTTACTTTAAATGCACAGACATTTTCTGTCACTATGTTTGATGGACTGTTGTGTCATTATAATATACCATAAATGTCTCAATGTGCAAGAAAGCAGCAGCAATTATTATTTTCTCTCATTTCTTTTGAAGGAAAAAGACTGAAAAAAAAAAACAAAAACAAGAAAATATCAAATGTTCTGAGGAGCAGAGGAGCTGGCGACTTCCTGATGAGCTGACGTGGGTATGTTTGTTTTTTCATTTGTTTCCTCAATTTTTGTTCAGAAACCAGGACAGCGGCTGCTGATGGGTCCGTTAAGCAGACGTTGTCTGGGTGCTGTCCAGACATTGCCCTGGCGGCTGCTCCCTGCACCTCTGCTCTCTGTCTCAGGCCTCTTGGGGTGCTGGCCTCTTGAGGTCCCTGATCTGTTTGACCAGGTAAGTCTTTTCGTCGTTGAATTGTTCGTCTTCTGTTCTGTCGTTCTGGAACTTGCTGAGGAACTCGATGAGTTTGGTCTGGTTCTTCAGCAGGATGTCCAGGATGGGTTGTGTCTTGTTGGGGTTGGCCACAAACACCTAGTGGAGGAGGAAGAGACAAGAATGTGTACGTGTTTGTATACAAAGGTAAGAACCACAAGGTTTCTGTTTTCTGTGGATTTATAGTTGCTGTTGCTGCACTTTCATCAAGACAATCTTTGTCATTTCAGAGTATTAAGCTTCTTTGACTCAAAGACATCCAAGTCTCATTACACTCACTGTGTTTACATGCACAGCTTTATCGAGCTATGCTAGAAATTTGACTTGATTTTGACACTGAGACACAAATTTGACACATATGTTATATTAGTCAATAAACAAATCCCCTCACATTTTGAGTTGTTTTAATGCAGAACATTCTGAAGGTACAAGTACTTTAAGTGGCATTGTCTGAAAATTATATATCCAAGGATTTCCTGAGTTGGTAATGGATCTTTAAAACGAAGACTGTTTTTAAATCATTCAACCCATCCCTAAAAAGTTTAATCACGCAGAATTAAGTGGAGAACCGTTAATTACTTTAGGTAGTCATGAGCATGAGTACCTCTGCCTGGGTTATTTCCTGCTTTCCTTTATCTCTTATGTTAACTAAGCATTTAGCATTCCTTGAAATGCACCTTTGGTTTTACCTTAAAAACATGAAAAGCCTCAAACTGGATGTTGCGGCTCTTGTCCCGTAGCAGATTCATCATTAGTTTGAGATTCTCAGGCTTGCTGATGTATTTCGTCATTATGGTGAAATTGTGCCGGTCAAGAAGCAACTCTCCCAATAACTAGATCGTTGCAGAGTGGGGAAAGAGAAATAAACAGATTAAAAAGCTTTGTGTGGCTAAAGCTTTCCATTAACCACACATGTGACAGATTTGCAATGGTAAAAATTATCTAATCTTGTTTCACTCCTTTACTTATTAATCAAAATCAAAGCAATAATAAACCAAATAAAAATATATAACGTAGATAAAAAAGACTAACATTTATTCTAAGCATTTTAAATGATGTGACACTTCATGTGAATGAAGTCACAGAAATACTAACACATGTAAACACAAAAACAAGGGGCCTTAAAAAGACGATCTCTGCGGTGTCCACCACTAGATGGCAGTCATGGCAAGGTGATGGAGAGAAACCCAATACTAGAGCCCATCTTTAAATAGCTTTCAGAATAGAGTTGCGCCACTACATGAGACCTGTTTACTGGCACGAACCGGGGTCCTTACCTTCAGGGACTGCCGCTTAGTCACATAGTTTTCTGAGTGGAGTAACTTCTCGTATTCACTAAAGAACTGGAGCAAAAAAAAGAAAGAGGTAGTGAGAGTGAGAAGACAAAAAAGAGACGCGTCTAAATGTGTCAAGGAGTGGTTTGTACGATTGCATCCATGTTTTGCATCAAAACACAGTGACAGGAAAATGAAAGATTTTGCCCACACAGACTGACAGCTACTTTGTGTTCGCAGCTCGCACATTGTGTCCACGACGACTGGTTTGATGTCGTTGGAGAAGAGTGAGCCAAGATGCCGAACAGTCAGACTGACAGTGGCGGTTCTAATTTGCATGTGGCTGATCAAACGAATTTTGTTTTTTTTTTGTTCTTTGGATTTAGTTCGAATAACTTCAAGAAAGAAAACAAGTACAACTACTGATAAAAGATCATATAAAAATCTGGTGAAAAAACCCAACTCCAACGCTTAAAACTATTTCTCCTCTGATCTGCACCAGTGCAATTTGGAATAGTTCATTTTGATGCGTATGCAGTTCTGTAGCTGCTAATGGACGGTAAATGAGACATGGTTGAATTGTACATACATACTTTAAAGCTTTTTGTTCCTACTTTGCTTAAATCCGTTCCCAATATTCGATATTAAATGCTGGGTTTTGGTTCAGTATAGACTTACTCTGTCATAATGTTGCTCCAGAAACTCTGCACTCAGAAGCTTGTGTCTCGTGAGGAGGTCCTGGAACCAGAAAGAGCATAAAAACAAAAAGTCAGACCTAATGGTTGTGGCCTAGCTGGGTTTCATTTGTGACTCTGCGGGTCCACACACAGAAATAATCCTTAGAAACACATTTTAAATTCACCCAAATAATAAAAACCCTGAAAGACAGAAAAAGGTTTTTGGCTGCTGTGTGATTAGTGACGAGGATAATCTGGCTAGAAAAACATAAGAAGACTGCTTTATTGCTGAAATCACTTAAGCAAGGTAATCCGTTTGCTGGACAAAAAATTACAAAACATTTCAAAGAAGAAACTTTAATTTGGGACCAAAAAACTGGACATTGCTCTTTAAGAAATGGTGTAGAGATCAGTTTGATGTTATTATTATACACGTTTTTACCAAAAAAATATTGACAAGTTCATGGCATCTTTTACTTTGTAACAGCTACTGTTGGCTCCGAAGCTTATTCGTCTTGACGTGGATGCATTATGCTACAAAGGCTCGACGACTGATGGCAAACGCCGACTTACTTTGAAAGTGGCAAACGCGTCTGAGGCGATGTCGAACGTGGACATCTCCACGTATCTGAAGAAGTCATAGAACTGTTCGGACCACAGTGTGATTTTAGCCAGCGGTTCATGTCTGATGCATTCTCTCAGCATGATACCACAGTTTAGGGCAATCTCTGGAGACTCATACCTGTATCAAACAACAACATAAGGAAAAGAAATGGTCATTTTTAGGTTTACAGAGTAATTTCACAGCTGCAAAACGTCCAGCACATTTATAACATACAGTATTACACGCCATCATTTTTGTTATTATTATACAGTATCTCCCATAATGCTTCAATCACAGATGGTTTTAAATGTTCACATCCTATTCTTTGTAGGAAACAATCCACCAGTAGTGTGCACTGGGAAATGTGTGTAAGCAGCAAACAGTTTCACTCAAAGTAATGCTTTGTAAATGGTATGTAGCCCTTTAAATAAACACAAAGGATAAACCACACCAGTTTTGTACTAAAATTGCATAGATGTGACAATCCAAGGACTAAGTGATAAAGCTGCTGCTGGTCTGGGTCAATAAAATCTGGGATGTCCCAATCCCGAGCGGTACCAGCATTTTAGAAAGATCAGATCAGACCAGACTTTGGCGAAGGCCGATCTCTTGTAGTTCTTAATTTTAGGTCTGCAATAAAACAAACCCACATCCCATTTTAATGACGGTTGGCTTGCGTCCACTCCACCAAAAATCCCAGAAGAAGAAGAATCTGCTGACTAAGCATGTCTGATGTGTGGATGTACTTTACTCTGCATAATGAAGTCACTCAGGCAGCATTTTGTAAATTGTGCAATGTGGATGTTTGGCGAGGTGGTACCAAGAGATCCTTATTCAGTTACAACAACTTGATTCACCACCTACAAAAGCCTGCACCTACCACAACTTTACAACAGGAGTTAAGGTTACGGTGTTGTTTCCACATTAGCTCAGACAGCCCTGTTTGTTGCCCTTAATCCAGTCACACTGTACACATAAGCACACATATGATCTTGGAGAATAAAAAGTAAATCTCCATGGGCGGAAACTGTTTTTATTTAAGCTCAGACGGGGACTCGGATCAATACTCATTGTTAACTGATTGTTGGGGAGGACTTGTTCGTGACATCTCTAATTAAAATGTAATCGGAAATGGGAAAGCAGCATCTATCTTGACGCCTCTAATGCACAATGTTTGTTTTTAGGAAAAGGATAAATGAAATTTATTGAAAATGGTGGCGTACGCTCACGCATCAGCTCCACTTCACCACCAACAAGCTTGACTAAAACATATACCTGTGTGGTTGTAATGGGGATCGGATTGCCTAACCTTTTTAGTTCTTCTTCTTCTATAAGCAGCTTTCTAAAAACAGCTGCTCTCATTTCCCTCTTAGTTAGGAAGTAACTTTGGAAGCTGCATGATCTTTTCAAGTACATGTTAAAGGTCTAGCATGTAGCACTTAAATAGATAATTATGTTTTTGTTAGTGTATAATCACATGAAAATGACGAATGTTTGAATGGTGAACACAAATACTGGCTTTTGTTCAGTTTTATCAGTCTACAGTGTCACCCGTAGATCCCCGTAGATGCCTCTCAACCCTTCACAGTGACGTTTACCATTTTTATTTACATCAATTGCGACATAGTCAGTAACTGAATGGTTACGCGGAGCGGGATTACTGTGTGTGTCGGCTTACCCTTTAAGCAACATGAAGAGGATGTTCTGCTGGGTGCAAAGGTACTCTACCGTGGGTGTTCGAGTCCCAATCTGACGCCTCAGGATGTTGTTGAAGATCTGAGCCACGTCTTTTTTACCCTGAATTTAACAGACAAATAAGATACAATAAAGAAGCGATTGACGCATACAATGCACTACAGAGTACACGCACAAAAGGGCTGTACAACACACTTCCAGCAGATTAGGTCATGGTGAAAAGATGCACCTCAAAGCATTAAGGTGAGGCGTATTTTTATTATTTATTTTTTTTAAATTTTATGCCAATATGTATAATCAACTAATAAAACTGCAATAAATTGCAACATTTTAATCTCTATACTGATGGAGTTATAGCTGCTTTTCATTAATGTTTCAACACAGAGAAAGACTCATGTTCTCTTATGGATATAATTCTATGGATAAAGAGCTGCACAGATAAGTCATTACATACCGACAACAAAAAGGTGCATCTAAAAAACTGAATCACATTTCAATCTAGGGCATTTGTGAGTTGCCATTCTTAACCAGCCACTTCTTTTGAATAGGGCGGGAGGATGAGCGAGGGTAGAAGAGGAAGAGAGAGATCACACAACACAGTGAGTCATGCAGGGTGAGTCAGGGAAGCATGCAGCAGTTACCACACAGTCTGACATACTGCAGGAGAGACATGAGTTTTTCTCATGTATCCATAGAAGCAGGTCCGTCACGAACAACCGACCGTTCTCATGACCTCAGTGTAAAGTCTGGAAACACATGCATCTGTTTTTCTTCCGAAGACAGATTCTTAGCGTACGCACCTTGCACCTACGTGGTAGTAAATTTTAACCACTGTATTTCCTGTTCTTCCGGTCTCAATCAGACCGTATTGTTCTGCTTTAAGACAAAAGATGGAGTCTCACCTCAAAGTCGATGAGCTGCAGGTCTGCTATGAGGGTGCTGAGTAAGCCGCTGTTGTAGAGCTCCTGTGCAAGCTGGGCCACTGCTTCCGTCTGGGGCTCTTTTTCATTAGTCCCATATAGGATCTCCTTCATGGCCACCAAGCTCTTCGACACCTCCTCTGAAGCCTAAATTTAGACATATGTATATATACATAAGTGCAGGCAAACATACTGGCAGCGGAGATTAATTTGAAAGCTCCCTCAAAATAGTCTTTTCCACAGAAACAAAGCTCGTCACAACCTCCTACGTCAGAGGTGACGTATCCCACAGGTGCAAGTGAGGAACAATTGTGAGCTTCACTTTACCTTCTCTGCCTTTTTATCAGAGATGTCATGCTTCTCAAGCACTGCCATGCTGTCCTTGAGATTCTTGACGATGTCCGCCGGCGACTTGTGGGACTTGCCGAACGGGAAAGGCATGGCGGAGCGTTACCACGAGCAACCAGGCAGCGGACTGTCCACCTGAGGAAGGAAACGCAAAGCAAAACCTTCTTTCAGAACCAGCGAAAATAGTGTGGTCATCTGGAGGGAAGTTGGTTTGAAGGCTGGTGACTGAGAAGCACCATTTGCTCTGGTTTTAAAGCCATACGCAGCAAAGCTAGCCCTGACGCTGAAGTCTGTGTTAAGCATAAAGTGCTCAGACCAATCTCTGGTCTTAAATTTACCAATGAATCTGAATAGAACGAACTGATATATGAATACAAATTTGTTTCATATATCAATGTGTGAGCATCATATCTGTATCTGACCTTTAGTTGCGCACTCAGCAAAAAGGGCAGTCTTATGAATCTTCTGGTCACTGTGATAAATGATTAACAATGTGATGTTGACTATGACATAGGCCTAATTACACCGTGACACCGCCTCAGACCTTTGTGTGACCCACTCCCTGTGCTCTGACTAATATGTCTTAATAGACACAATGTAATGTTGCTCAACACACCTTTTCGGGAGACAAATTTAGCTTCAGAAACACATACTTCCAGTTTCCTGTGTATACATACAAAAACCTCTAACCCTCCTGCACAGACACAAACAAGGGCCTGGATGATGCAACTGACAGATGTGACACCGTATCTCGCCGCTGCTCTAACTTAACAAGGACCCTTATCTGCACGTCCCTGACCCACCCAGTCACCTTACACAGAGATAGAAGAATTACCCTTAAACAGCATTCAAACACAACAACAAATGAGCTTTTCTACTAAAAGATATGAAGAGTACCTATTCTGAGAGCCGAACAATAAGTGTAATTCAAGGCTTGTGACCAGTTCAGCTAAAAATATGGTCATCAAACATGCTGGACTTTAAGATGTAGCAATAGTAACGTCTGCAGAGAGCACCAGCCCCTAGTCTTTTAGGTACGTTACACATCAACCGCTAAGTTTGTGTGACACCAACCTGTTGTCCTCGATCCTCTAAACTCTGCGAACCAACCCTGGAGCGCACACACAACTTCCTCTTATGCCTTGGCAGCGAGTCCACATTTAGAAAGCAATGCCGGGGACTAGAATATGAACCGAGCGGCAGCGCAGTGGGAGGCGCAGCCCCACCATTCATATATGATGTGTCATGTGTGACTGAATGGAAAGACAAAAAAACTGGTGATTCAACTACTTAGGTTTGGTCGCTTACACCTCTATAAATGTAGACACACCTAAACTTCGCCAGGTGGCCAAATCCGTCCTTGGCACAGCGTAATGCTGGTTAACGTAGCCAGCAATCTCTGCTGTTGACCCGCTTCGGTGTCGGTGACGCAAATAGGAAAAGCAACACATATGGCAGGTTCGAAATCAGCACGTCACCCACGATGACTCCGCTACTAATCAGGTACAATGGACCAGACTAATGTAAAGGCCAGCGAGCGCCGGAGGTGCTGTCGGCCCCGAGGTTTGCACAACCTGATCTAACGCAACCAGAAACACACAGAGGACGTCCAAACCGCACTCTCTCAGAGCACACTTCAAATTACAGCTACTAAAAAAAAAAATGCCAGGGGAGCCTAAAGTGTACTTACCTACCAGGAAGCAGACGAAGCGGTGTCAGGAGAAAGCTCGCACGTCACCTGCACCTTTCACAGCAGAACATCTGACCACTGCGAGCAGCTAACCGCGGCTAGTCCAGTCATCCAACTTATTTACATGTGTCGCAACCCGACGCCGCTAATAAACCCTCGCGTTGGAGACTTGCAACGACTTCAACAACAACAACTCGCAACTCTTGCCCTCAAAAAAAAAAAAAAAAAAAAATGTGTCCAACGTGAACATGACAGTGAGCACCGCCCATCACTGTTATATCCACGCCTGGTTTGTGATGGTGTGAAGCCTGACAACTTTTGCGCAATGCTTACAAAATGGACACTTTAACTCAGTTCCACACAGAGAGACCTGCAGGATGACTGCTGCGTTAATGTGCGATGATGTTACCCCTGCTCTTCGTTTGTCACCTAGCTTTACGTGCTGGGAAGCTAACGAGGCCTGTAATGTTTCAATCACTGTCCACCAAACAACAGTGCTACCGCAGCTCTGCTTGTGAAAGTGTGTGTTGTCGACACACTGGAGGCCTCGGCGGGCCTAATGCTCACAATAACATTTTTCTAGCCACATAAGCTTTGTTTAGAACACGGCTAGCAGCGCGCGAGCAACGCGTACAATAACCAGTAAGTTATATATATAGCGACGCCGCTAGCGTTAGCCTCATGTTAGCCAGGCCTGGCGGTGTCTCCTCCTGTGAGACCCATGCCTGGCTTTCAGCAACCACCAACACTAGGCTAGGTTCAGCTCCGACTCCACTGAGAGGAAGCTGTGCCTGCAAATATCAATCCGTGGCATCAAATAGACAGCACAATACCTTGCAAATGAGGTTTTCACTGGCTCCTCCTGATATGTTAAGACAGCAAAATGCAACACAGGTGCTCCTTGGAACAAACTCTGCTTTGTTTTCCTTGCTCGTCGCCTCCCCTTGTTTGTGCTGTTGTTAATTGTGCGGCCCCTGTTTCCTCCTAGCTCTTTCTCTGAGCCCGACTACTCGTTAGCGGCGGAGCTGCTGTCACTGCAGCGGCTCTGCCGCCGCCTCTGGCCAACCGGAGTCATAGCAACAATGGAGGTTGCACTGCGAGGACGGCCGATGGCCACCAGAGGGCGCGCTCACCCAACGGACAGGCACGACCTCAGCCTTTCGCATTTACTGATCAGGCATAACATCATGACCACCTGCATAATCATCAGGGAATGGGCATGGACGTTCCGAGGGTGTCAAGTGGTGTCTGGTAACAGGATGTTGTTAGTGGGAGCAGATACTTGATCAGTTTGGGATCTAGTGAAGTTGCAGACAAGGCTGCTGGGGTGTGCGTAATTGCTATGGGTGGAGGTGTCCAAGTGACATCAACGTGAATGCCAGATTCAAACGTTTCCTGGCAGGACACTGAGTTGTGTTATGGTCAGTGTTATTTACTTCTCTTGGGAGTGGTCTATATTACCATACTAAATTATATGGTTTCTGCATATGCAGCGACAAATTAACATAGAAAATATGATACATTTACTACTTTCCCATCTATCTATCTATCTATCTATCTATCTATCTATCTATCTATCTATCTATCTATCTATCTATCTATCTATCTATCTATCTATCTATCTATCTATCTATCTATCTTCAATTTTAGTCATGTTCATATTGATTTATTGTGCCAGAGAAAACAAGAAACAAGATAATACTCTTCCTTTATCTTCCCCTTAAGACAAGATAACAATAGTTGAGACAGGACTTTATTTATCCCCATATTACAGCAGCAGGGGACGACAATGCAAAAATATAAAACATTTAGTAAGATCTCTATTAGCCATGAACATTTTCTAGCTCGATCTGCATCTTTGGTTGGCTTCAAGGAATTGTACGGTGAGTTTCAGCATCCTGGGCTGAAATTAGTTTGGCCCACTGCTCTCACCATAATCTCCAACAGCTGCTCTTTTTGGAGGAAAAAAGCCCAAAACTCCACAGCGCATTGCGTCACCATAACCACAGCAGTCAGTAACCGGAGAACACGCTGTGGTTCTGGTGAGGCAATGTACTGCTAGAGAGGCAGATATTTCCCTCAGGAGTTAGAGACTATAACAAAGACCGACAACAGAGGTAAAGGAGAGTGTACATTGAACTTGTGTCTGTCTTGTGGCCGGTACCATAGCTCAAAATCATAAACAAGTTTCTCGGCAGCTACTGTAAATAAACAGGTATTTTCCATTTTGCATATGGCCTTGATTCTGATGATGCAATAGTGTGTTCATAACAGCGAAGAGCTAAAATGTTTACATGATCTTTGTGTATTTTATATTGTTCATAATTCTTACATGTATACTCATGTTTATTGCACCTAACGCAATAAAAAAAACTCCTTGTACACTGTGTGTGAGCATACGTGGCAATAAATCCGATTCAGATTTTTCATCCAGGATAAGTCTAGAAACTAATCTCTGGTTGCTAACTGACAGGTTAGGAATGCACTAAGACTGGGGGTCAGTTAGGGACCTCAGCTCATTTTGGTTAAAGGGTCCTTCTGGTGAATGAATCCT